>NC_090323.1:163302677-163908566 GCF_040869045.1 Eurosta solidaginis | reverse complement strand
TACCGCTTGCTGCTTGTAGATCTGATAACTGTATCACTCCTAATATTTGTAGTCCTAGCATGCCAAGGGCAGGACACGAGCATAAAATGTGGTCGATCTATTCCTCCTCCACCCCAATGTTCCCATATCTGATATCACTGACTAGGACTTATTTAAACAAGTAAGGAAGGCTAAGTTCGGGTTTAACCGAACATTACATACTCAGCTGCCAAATTACAGCTTGCAAAGCTTTTAGATTACCTTCTTTTAAAAGTGGGGCGGTGCCACGCCCATTGTCCAAAATTTTACTAATTTTCTATCCTGCGTCATAAGATCAACCCACCTACCAAGTTTCATCGTTTTATCCGTCTTTGGTAATGAATAAGCGCACTTTCAGTTTTTCGAAATTTTCGATATCGAAGGAGTGGGCGCGGTTATAGTCCGGACTTCATTCATTTTAAATAACGATCTGAGATGAGTGCCCAGGAACAAATTTCATTAAAATAACTCAAAATTTATCAAGTTATCGTATTTAGGGACAGACGGACGGACGGATGGATCGACGGACGGACGGACATAGCTAAATGATTTCTTTTTTCGCCCAGTTCATTTTGATATATAGAATTCTATATCTATCTCGATTAGTTTATGCCGTTACGAGGTACCGTTATGCGAACAAAATAATATACTCTGTGAGCTCTGCTCAGCTGGAGTATAAACATACGCCACTAAGATGGCAAGTGTACGGCCAGAATACCCGGGTTTAGCCTGCATGCTTCTTTTTAAGGCGTTTGGGCCCACACCTTTCCCGCTTTGTAGATTATGTCCAACTCTTGTATTCTCTTAATCTCGTCCAATCCTTTCTATTCCCATATATCCTGCAATTGTGAACGCTATTTTCTTTGCCACCAGATGTACAGGTCGAATGTGCCACCTTTTAAATATCAAAATTCCAGCTCCCTGGCGACTTACTTAAAACCGAGCCCCAGATTCCAAATCTCATATTAATTACCGATCTAATCGGTTATCTCAGGAAATTTGTTTCTCGTTTTGTTCGTCCCTCTATATAAATTTTCTAAAGACCTTAGAATAAATCGACATTTACCACATCTTGAAGCATTCCTTTTCGTAGATATTGCAATTTGATATATGTTAAAATGTAAGGTTTCTGGTTTTCGGGATGTTACTTAAACACGAGCGCCAATTCAAAATATGGACGAGGCTTTATAATCGTTTACATATGTTTCGCCATCTAGAGAATGAAGTCTGTTTGTCGAAAACTGAGGATGCACTGAATCAATCCAAGTGAAGTAGATGTCAAAGACGCCACGACCTGAGTAAGACCGGCCTTTATGTGCAAATGTTGCATGCAATAGCAGAACATTTTCTTGTTAAAAGAGTAGCAGTCGACGGAGCAAAAGTATGCGACTGATAGAAAATTTAATGATGGCGGACGAAGTTGGAGATAACTTTTACGGTGGAATGATCAATGGTCGGCAACATTTATGAAAACCTATTACATACATACTGAGGACGCTAGGGACTGTAATAAGCAAGCGGGATGCAAAATGATTGGGGTGTAATATCTATTCTGTGAATGTGAATGAAACATAGTAAGCAAAGGGTGGATCTGATCTTCACAGCTGAGGGCGGTGGTATATTTGCAAGTGGTAGTAATGGGGAGTGTCGGAATGGCAACAGGACAGTATAATCATAGCGAGAACCCAGTGTTAGTAAAGCAGTGAGTCTCCAGTTGATTAGAGAAGCAACAAACAGAAGTAGTGAAGCAACGAAACACATGCCATTAGAAAATCCGATTAATTGGAAGCGTCGGTAATAGTGAAGGGGTTGAGAAGACCTGTGACTACCTTCTAGTAGTTCCTGCTACTTCAGCGGTGGTCATTAACTGTAGGTTATTAGCTTGATTGCGATCTTGCAGGTCGGTGCATACATACGAGCTTTCGTCCTACCTGCTTGGAATTTCAAACTATCCGTTTAAAGATAAAGTCCTCCTTCGATGTACGCATTTCTATAATGGACGGTGTGGAATGTAAATCAATGAGCTGAGTCACAAAGGCTATAATGGCTGGCTGATGTTATGGAATGGATTATAACGACTCCTAGCAAGAAGTTATTGCTATTATGACTCAATATGACTATTATGTCCAAAAATGGTATATTGGACATTTAATACTGTCGTAAGACCAATAGTCTCCTATGCTTCTCTAGTTTGGTGGCAGAAGGCCACGCAAAGAAAGGCAAAGGCTAAAGTAAGCAAACTGCATCGATTAGTTTGCGTTGGCATAACGGGTATGATGAGAACCGCCACTGCTGACGCACTTAGTGCTTTAGTGGGAATACCTCCCTTCCCTATTCTGATAGAGAAAGAGGCAACACTAGGTGCACTAAGACTTCCGTATATTTCTGAGTTGAAGGAAGGAAATATGATAGGGCATATGAAAGTAAATCATAGGAAATCACTCATTACAACTGCGTGACGTAATGTCCCCTAAGCTCAGAATCTCACGGAACCTTGAAGTGTCCATTGTGGACAGGACACACTGGGAAATACGGAATCCTTATAACGACCCTGACTCAGAATTATGGTACACGGATGGATCGGAATTCGATGACGGAAGAACGGGAGCTGGCATATATGGGCCAAACTTCAAAAAATCGATACCAATAGGATGTTACCACACCATATTTCAGGCAGAAATTCATGCAATAGATGTCTGTGGTAGAGAATGTCTGCGGCGAGGCTCAACATCGAAGAGCGCCTACATAATGTCGGACAGACATGCGGCACTGCGTGCCTTGCAATCCTACATAGTTACATCTAAGCTGGTGGATGAATGCACTGAAATTCTTAATGTCCTAGGAGCCAAAAATAAGGTTTTGTTTGGATGGGTTCCCGGACACCAGAGACATGAAGGTAATGAACATGCAGACTACCTAGCAAAGCCGGGTCCTATATCAGCATTCTATGGTCCAGAGCCCTTTTGTCGACACACAAAAGCACACACCAGGGAAATTATAAGTAACTGGGAAACTAAACAATTCAGATGTCCCTGGATTGATGGCCCAGGGCAAAGGCAGGCCAAACTGTTTATACTTCCGGCAACGAAAGTATCAGCCAAATTCATTAACCTAAGCAGGGAGGACCTAAGAACTCTTACTGGGTACTACACGGGACACTGCGGTCTACGATATCACCTAAGTAAATTAAATCTGTCTGATACCCAGATTTGTCGTTTCTGTGAGCTGGATGATGAAACGTCGGTTCACATTCTCTGCGAATGCGTCGCTCTAGCTAGGCAGAGACTATCCCATCTAGGTGGTGGGACTCTTAATCCCTATGTGATATGGAGTAAAAAGCCTGAAGAGGTACTTAGATACATCAAGAGCCTCCATATACAAAATTAGGCTGAAAGGTCTAGCACAATAGATCTGCACAAAGGTCGCATTTCTTCCAGAGCAATTAATTATAATAATATTATGACTCATTATAATCAGCTCAGTATCTGGATGACCTTTGATGAGTTAGATAAGCTAAGTGGAAGAAGACTTGTTCTTCTTTGGGTCTTCTAAGTAGCGCATTCTTATCACGAGGCATTGAAGACTTGTTTAGCAACGGCCACATTTTTTTTTTTAATTTTTTGTTAGGTAGTTAAAATAAGAGCTTTCTGCAGGTCGCCATAGAGTGATGATACATCTTTTCGATAGGGTGTTTTTTTTTTTTGTATAGCAAATATGTATGCTGGTTAATCCAACCATACAAACAAATGTGTACATAGTAAGTGTGTAAAAAAAATGAAAGCGAGTGTGTGGCAGTTGTGATACAAAACTCGTACACAAAGGCAACCTGGAGATATAAAGGAGCGAGGACAATGACTGACCAAATATTGACATAACTGTCAAACTCAAATTACGGCACAGGGTCAAGGATCACAGAATAGCCGTTAAAATAGGGTAGCGATAGTTATGTGCTCAAATATGTGATTGCATGAGTGGGTGAATGTGAATGGACATCGGATTGCATATACGCTTAAGTATTCCAAATAGTATGAATCATACAGGGGAATCAGATCATGGACTAGGTATAACAACGATGTGCAACTAAAGGGGATGAAAGACACAAAGAAAGTACCACATTTTTATTGGATTTAGTGACGCACATACATATGTACATATATAAATAATCAACAAAAAGAACAACAACATGGTAAACAGATTGTAGAAATTTAAGGAAATAATGCGATATAAAATCTATGGGTGTGTGCTTGGAAACACAAAAGCAAAAAATATGTACCTTATGCAAGTATTAGGCAAATTTAGTCTAGGCATAGGTTAGGTTAGGTTAAACTGCCCGGTCAGTAAGGACCTCACATAGACTAAATGCGTCAATACTATTACCAGCATTTGTTTGACGAACAAACGGAAAACCCAGAATAAAGTTCCTGGACTTACATATGTTATAGAATAATTCCGTCCTCTTGGCAAATTTTCTATGACTCAGTTTTGGTATAGAGTTATGTATAATTTAAGAACCAATTCGGAACTATTTTATGATTCATAAATGGACTATGTGGAAATCATTGGGAACTGTTTTCAAATATATCTCGGAACAGTCAACGGGTCAATTTATCACTATCTCAGAAACATTTCGATAGTTCAATATCATTTTGAAATTGTGTTTGAAATAATATGAGGATTGTTTTTCTGTTATAGGAAATCAAGACGACCTATATAAAAAGATTGAAATTTAGGATTGTTTTCCTAACACTTCGTTGCTATTTGGGAACTCTTTTAAGAATAGTTTCTCGGGATCATATTGTGGGTTTTTTCAAGAATACTTTTTTGAGACTATAGCAAAAAAGTTTCGAAATATATATATTTTTTTAATCATTTCAAGACCATTTCGAAATTGTTTCCAACGACCATTTAAGAGATACATACATACATATTTCTGTTGCCTGAAGCAAGACACCCTAATAAAAAGTTTGACTGTAATCTGCCACTTTTTTTCTGGGTATGAACGTATTTTCGAATCGCTTAATTTTTATGCGCACAAATAGCAGCCACAAATATAAGTACATATATATGAGTTTGATACGAATAAAAAGATAAGCGTCTTAAGGCATATTGAATTACCAACCGCTTTGTCTTAGTTAAAACGCAAACATCACCAGCACTACTATATATGCTTATTGCAAAAACGCCTCTTTCATTGCAGCCCAACTCACATAGTAAAAGTGCGAGTTTGAGATGGTTTTGTGTCGATGTTGGTCTATGATAAATTTCATCTGATGAGGTGATTTGGATATTTCGTGTGGTTGGAGTTTTCTGACACCACTTATCTCTGTTGCATTTATGTTGTTTATAACACAGTTCGAGAACTAACAGTGAAAGATATTGCAAGAAAGCTGAAGATATTTTAAGGTCATAATGCAAGTTTAGTCCGTTAAATTTAATTTGTTCATTACTGTTATTTTCGATTGAAAATATACTGAAGATGGCACAACGCCGTTCTAATCTACATTATTTATCCACCTTGTCGGAAAGATAATAAAACCAAATTGAATAAAATTTCCATATTCGAACGAAAAATACACTGAAGATGGGACAACATAGAGACCGGTCAGACCCCAAACCAAATGGCCAAATAATTCCAATTTACATCAAGTTCAATTCCCGTATATAGAACTCACTAAGTTTAAGCACTTGTAATTTTTCCAGGCTTGATACATTTCATTCTTGAGGTACTATCGAAAAACAAGTTTTTAGTTAATTCCATTGGTCTCGTTGAAAAAGAGCTCTGATACAAAACTCCTTGGGAAGTGGCGCAAATGCCTTGTTTCCTTTTGTGACTTCCACGTGAAGTTAGCTCTTCACTTATCTTCTGTATTATGTAAGTAAGGTTGAATTTTAATTACCCCGGTAAGAAATAGCTACGTAGACAACATGAAGGTCGGATGTGAACCACTAAAAATAATCGCGATGGTAGATATAGTTACTTTGAGAATCACTGTGTATCGACGATGTAGTTGGATAAATCTTAAGATAGATAGATATCCGAGTAAACTGAAGATAAAATAATTTGGCAAAAAAACTTAAAGATTTCGCCACACGCCCCGCCACATATTTCGAGCGTTAGCAGAGGATTTGCTTAGCTGGCTCGATGTCCATCTATACAAAACAGGTGGCGAGTGGTACTCAAAGTTCTCTAAAATCTGCATCGCCCTGTTCAATTGTGTACATTTGGGATAAGACAGTCAAATGGCAACAGAGATCAGAGAATTTTTTTTCTACTTGAAACATCTGGATACGGGGCTCTTTTTATCTTTATTGTTTGTAGTAAAAAATCGGATGGAGGCTGTCTAAATAAAGCCCTCTCTAGCCCTCTCTAGCCTCTCTCTGATTTAAGAAAGTCTAATTCAACGAAAACTTTAGAGAAAATGTGGAGTCAGAAGTTTGCGACTGTGGCGCTTTTCTTTCTTTATTCTGGTCTCATTTCAGAGAAATATCCAAATAATGGAAATGGAAATAAGAACATATTTAACTAAACTTCTTAACCATCCATTGGTCTTGAATTGTTAAATAACTATGGTTGTGGTATTTTTTCATTCATAAGATCAAACAGAAACTTCGTAAATGGGGCATGAAAACCATTAATTTTGTCATTAGAGTTGGCCATAACGTCAATTGACATTCTGGCCTATGACTCATCACCCCCCCCCCCTCGCTTTTCTTCGGTTGGACCAACTTTTAAGATCCCGAAACTTAAAAGGAATTCAAAGCGAGCATCTGTATTGAGCCTGAAGATATCTCAGTTCTAACAGTTTTTTTGCACATCCGCATCAAATATTCACCATCGAAATCTCAGATTATATCCGATTGGAAAACTTTTGGCAAATTGGGGCTAAATCAATAATAAATGCGAAGGCCCAGAAACACCTTTCCTTCACCCTAATTCATTTTTTTTTTTATATTGATGTGTTTCAGCTTAATCACCTTAGTGATACCCACATCACAGAGACCATCAACAGGATCAGGACACATACGAGTAATTGAACAGGTGTACACCGTTAGTGTTGGGCAAGTAATTGCACAGTTCGTTTTGTTGTGATACTTAAAATGCTGTGGTTAGGGTTGTTTTAACTAAGGAGCGATGCACAATGTTTATTTGTGGATTAATATATTAATGTGTATGGTCAATATACATACATACATATGTATGTACATCCAAAGACAGCCATAACAAATACACAAAGTGCACGGCATAATGCGTGCACAAATTCAATGGATCCCCTTGGATATACATACATTTATATTCAATGAATTTTATTTTTGTACTTATAAAAAAAATAAATAAATGTAAGGCGCGATAACCTCCGAAGAGATCTAAGGCCGAGCTTCTCTTCCAATTTGCGTCGTGCTCCTCTTGATTTTTCCCTACAAATTGGCCGGACGGGACCTACATGTTTTATGCCGACTCCGAACGGCATCTGCAAGGCAGATGAGTTTTCACTGAGAGCTTTTCATGGCAGAAATACAATCGGAGCGCTTGCCAGACACTGCCGAGGGGCGACCCCGCTTAGAAAAATTTTCTTCTAATTGAAAAATCTTATTTCTAAAATTTTGATGTTGCTTTGCCCGGGAGTTGAACCCAGGGCATACGGTGTGATAGGCGGAGCACACTACCATCACACCACGGAGGCCGCCATTTTTGTACTTATACTGCAAAGAAATTGGTGTATCAACTTCTGGCCCCCCACACCACGTTTTTCGTATGCCAGCCAATAATAGTTTGAAATATCATTCCAATATTCATGCCAGCCAAAACACAAACACACCAACTCATCACAACCAGGTACAATAGTGGCAGTCGGATAACTCTAATACCAAAGGCTGAATAAAAAAGGCGTATCCATCCACCTCTAGCCCCCGAAGTTGGGATGGTTTCAACATCACAGGATAATAGTTGAGGCCTCGCTTTAAGCACACATCACACCATGCAATACAGCCCATTTCAACCCAACATCAGATGCAAAGCTAAAACCTTAAAAAGTCAAGGCATAACTATCCGGTTAGGTGATTTTCACCTAGAAATAATGAAAATCTATATTCCTCCTGTCCTGAGGCTATCGTGCGCTACTTAGTGGTGAAAACTGTCTTATTCTTGACGATATTAAGGGCATATCACGGCTCCTGTCATTCCAACTTTCCATAGACAGAGAGCTAGCATAGCAAATATACAATAAGATTTTCTGCACGATAAATTGCAATGACCCCATTGGAATAACAGGTAACTATCACAGCTCGCTACATATTTCGATCTTCTGCGTTGAATGGGGTGATCCTTACCTCAGCCTCTTACCATCCGCTCATGCTTCTCCCAATACAGCGATCAGCAAATTACCTCACCTCCGAAAGGCGCACCTTTATTTATTTCTAAAAAGCAATTTGGGAAGACTATAAAGAAATTATTCTTTTGGTGCTTTCCCTATTCCGAACGATGTCTGGCAAGGCGAGCGCGCGTTCCTCAAATTAATCACTTCAGCTTCGGCACGCTTAATCCTGGCCGGTAAAATATCTGAAATAATACCACATTTCCAGGCTGAAGCTGCAAACTTTCAAGAGCATGTGAGCCAACGAGAGAGCTCAACCCTAGAGAACATCACATTAGTAACATAGACTTGGATATTATGTGCCTCCTAACTGAATAAAAACGTGCCTAATTAGAGGATCATCAAAAAAAAAAAAAATGTTACTTTTCTGTGGGTGTAAGTAAATTGTGGTCAAGCGTTAATTCTTGTCTAACACGAAGGATTCAATGATAAAATATACATTGCTTTTGATGCTAAAACTCTGTAGAACTCTGTTGCGAATGCGCGAGCGAACTTTGCCTTTTATTTTTTTTACATCCTTCAGCTAGATGGTGGTGAAGGTTAGGTGTGGTGTAAATGGCTAAGAAAGGGATAGCGTTTGGGTCTTAAATAATTTCGTGGGATTGTTCGAAAGAATAGTTCTTCGCAAGATGTATGGACCTCTACGCGTTGGTGATGGCGAGTATCTAAGAAGATTTAACAATGGGCTGTACGAGTTTACGCAGACATCAACATATTCCATGGAACTAAAATGCAGCGGCTGCGCTGGCCATGTTATGCGAATGAAAGATGACGCTCCGGCTAAGAAAGTGTTTCCATCGAAACCCGCCTGTTGGATCACCCTAATAGCATTTATAGCAAATATTAAAAACACTTATTAAGTAGCTGCTAACTACTCTCAATTTATACTAAACGCACCCTTTGTAAACATGTTCATACACACACACACACACACACCTAACATTAAGCATTAACTATTGCACTCATTCTCAATCTCACGTATGCTTTTGGTTGTACCTACACAATTTGTTTTCCAATAAATCATTGCAAATCATCATCTTAACGTGAACGGTTCGTCGTTTTTGCATTTTAGTCGCTGTATATTTATATTCGCGGGCAAGTATATATATACCCACTGGTCAACAGTCGCACACCCCCACTACCTAAGTTTCATGTAACCCAGGAAAATCCTCCTTGGTTCAACACCGCCTATGGAAGCAGAGGAAGAGGGCTGCCCCCACTTCGCTGGAAGGACCAGGTGAAAAACGATTTAAACTCCCTTGGTGTAACCAACTGGCGCCAGTTAGCCACAGAAGAAGTGTCTGGCGCGTTCGGTTAAGCGCCAATTAAATAAGTAAGTATACGATGAAGTGCAAGTTAATCGGCTTATGCGCCTAAAAGTATGCCCAATATCAAACATTCTTTCTGTTTTATGGGTGCATCAATAATATTGCCTGGAATATGCATGCGTCGCTTTCCCTTCGTGCAATATATCCATGCCCATATATAAAAACATATGTATGCATATATATACGTCTCTCGACACAAATATACATACTCTATCATACGCATACATATGAGCAGCCACAAATTTATATACAAACAGGATGCACTTACCTAATCCGCTCATTAATTATGGACTCGTTGGCAAATTGTTGCCGGCTGTTTCAAAACAGTTTTATTATTGTTGTTGCTTTATATGAATAGCTATTGCAATTTTAGTGCAGTTTATTATGTATTTTGTTGTTGGTGTTGCATTTGCTTTCACCCTCACTGCATTTACTCAGCCAGTGAAGTGAATTGGGTTTGGGTATAACTTATGCCTTTTACTTCTTTCGCAAAAACAACAACGGCAAATTCTATAACACCTAAACATTGGACATGGTTTGGTGTTATTTTTGTTGTTGTTGTTGGTATTAGTGTTGTCGCTGATAATGATGTCGGTTGCCTGGTGATGTACTTCACGTACGTAACGCAATTAAATGCTGCGGTCTAGTCCCTACAAATACACAGTACAACACCAACATGCGAAAGGATTCGTTCGTCCTTTTTGTGCGACCCTCTCGCAAGTCCATTGCACAAATCGTGTGTGTATGAGCATTCGTGCGCATACACCTGCCACAGGGCATAAAATGCGAATTAGTTGTTTAGCGTGTTTTGCGGCTCTAACTTCCTGTTATTCAACAATTTCCATTTCTCATTCCGATCCCTGCTTATTTTAATGTACTCATTTTTGGATTTAGTTCACATACATATTAATTTGTTCGCGCACATTCGCCACATCTAATCAAATAATAAAGTTTCAATTTTATGCTTTGACTTCCGGCATTCAGACTTTATGACCGTTATTGGTATTTGTATCTACTTTGGAATGTGAGCTTTATTCTTAGGTAATTTTTTTGCTACTTAATTATATATATGCATATATTTATGTTTTTTCTTTATTAAGAGCTTCAAGGACTTGTTGCTTATTTATTATTTTGTTTTATGAGGGAGCAAAGAAAGCCTTAAAGATTGTGCACGATTTTAGTTCCAACCAATTTTGTCTAATTTTCCCGTACCAATTTTGAATAAATAAAACCGAAGTTGTGGAATGCAATCCAATATATATCCATTCATATTTTTCTTGAATGTATTTTTCTCGAAGAGGAGAAGGTATTCTCATTGTTATCATTGTTGTATGAGGCCACGATATCAGTGGATATGGGCATGTCACAGGGCGTTTATTATCATCACTGCCGTGGATGCTGGTTATCAACCAGACAAGTAGCAGTTATCATAAGTGGAAATTGCTTCGCAACAATTAACTCTTAGACTATATGTTACCGTGGAAGCTCAACGTGGAGAAGAGATTGACCCCATGGCACTTTTCGCATGTAAAAGAATGTTGAAATGTAACTATTGCCCTCGCTGTTGCGCCAAGATGGGAACTATAACCGGATATTACCCTGTGATTTTACACTGCAGTGGTAAGACCAATCCTTTTATACGGGACATTGGTCTGGTGGACGAGCTTAGATACTAAATCAAACCAACGGGTATTCCGGAAAGTACAAAGAAGTGGTCTAGTCTGCGTGGGGGTGCTCTGCGCACGACCCCTGCGGAGGCGCTGGATACCCTTTTTAATATTTTGCCAATAGATTTAATGACCAAGTAATGTTCGGCCTTTTCTGCTCTAAGGCTGCGAGAGTTATTCGGCTGGAGAGGCAATGTGGATGGCCATGCAGCCATCCTTAAGAATCTGGATTCGCCTTCGTTGGACTATTGCGCCCCGACTGTATTTTTCTATATGAAGTACGAGATTGTTATACCGGATAGCGATTATAACTTGAAGGAGCCGCCGAACCTGAGCGATAGGCTGCAGATATGGACTGACGGCTCCAAACTGGATAAAAAGGTGGACAGCAGGGCCTGTGTTCCTCAACTAGCGTGGAATCTGTCCTTTAGCCTACCCGATCATTGCAGCGTCTTTCAGGCGGAGGTGGCTGCTATAAATTTGTATTTACTCTGACAGCCAGGCCTCAGTCTGGTATGGGTGCCTGGACACTCCGATATGCCGGGCAATGAGATGGATAACGAACTTGCAAGAGGGGGCACACACGCTAGCTGTAAGCTCACTGTGAAAGGGATTTTCCTTAGGGAAGCGGGTGTGAGATGGAGTAATCTCGAATCCTGCTACCATACTAAGCTCGTGTGGCCTAAAGCGAGACGCACAAGAAGTCTCCTTCTTCTTGGAAGGGGGTAATATCTCTGGTGGTTGGACCTTATAACCGGCCACATAGCAATCGGGAAGCATACACAACGGCGGGGTGCTCCCTTTAATGATTACTGCAGGAGCTGCAAACACGAAGAGGAAATAGAAACTGCTAAGCATTTTCTGTGCGAATGTCCTGCGCTTTGGCACAAGAGGAAGAAATCTTTGGGATCTCCTTTCTTTGACGATTTTGTGATCTGGCTAAATGGAACCTGCGAAATGCCTGACATTTGCTGAATTGACCTGTTGGTTTGAGTATGGGAGAGATACACGTGGTATTACAGTGGGACCTTTTTGGGCCTATGGACGCTGGTGATCGCACCGGTGGCTACTCTTACCTAACCTAGCCATCGCCCTCTCTCTATCTTTGAGTATTCATGATTCTTCTTTGATGAACAGCCACACAAAAAAGAACCTACCTTTAAAACTTTTAGCTGGATTACAGGCTATCAATGCTTAGCATTACCGGAGTCTCCAAAACGACTTCGAGGGCTGCACTGTATGCCATTCGGCACATTTCGCCTGCAACCCTGCTGATGAAAGACATAGCGTTGACAAATGCTATGTGGTTGAGTGCCTCAGGGTAGTTTGTACAGACCGTAAAGTCAAAGTAGTATAGCGTCAAAAGTTTCTGGGCACATATACTACATATTCTATACCTGCGTACCAAAGGAGCTCCTAGAGCCATAATAAGGGTGGTTGGTTAACGCAAGGGTGCCTAAATGGCGGAAGAGGCGATACAAATGTACACCGATGGTTCTCAATTAATGGAAGGAGTAGGGTGTGCGGTATACTGTGCTTGTCTGGGAATAAATAGGTTCTAAAACCTAGCAAATCACTTTAATGGTTTTCATGTGGAAGCAGAAGCCATAACCAAAGCAGTAGAAACACCGGAAAGAAGTATTCTAAACTGTAACCGCGCCAAATTTTATATTGACAGCCAAGCAGCAATTAAATTAAGGGAATAATATATCAACGCACAACGTCTTTAGTGAGTTGGAGTTTAAGCAAATCTTAAAAAGAATCAGGAGAGAGAAACATATATATTTTGGAGCCCAGGGAATATGGTACTACATGCGAATGAAAATGTGGATGAGCTATTGAACAAGACGCATACCTCGAAACTTGCTTCACAGACGTCCCAATTATATTGAGTGAGATTCACGAGAGCTGCACCTGATCGATCAACAGGGAAAGGCGTGGACCCAAGCGCGGGGCTGTAAAGTGTCGGAGATCGTATGTACCTCTAACAAACATAGACAAACAAATTTACCTCTTAAAAGAGCGAACTGTAGATTCATGACGGGCTGTGATTGAGGATAATTTTTGTGACAAGTTTCATATACCACTTTTTGGGTTGCGCAGCAACGGTACTGAGGGATTGAGAAATTGTCTCCCAATGGTAAGTACTTCTTCAGCTTGAAGATTGCTCAGTGAGCCATGTAGTGTAGTTATAAATTCTCTGGCGTGTTAGCCTTTTTTCAATGATATTTGGATTGCGCAGAGTACTCACATCAAGAGCCATCGCCATATGTCTGCTCTGATCACAACATGATAAATTTGCTTTGATGTTTTGATCAGGAGGCCGACAAGTAGTTGGTGCATATTTTCATACTTAAACTTGATTTAAGTTATTACTGTTTTATTAAAAAACCTTGCCTTGATGCTTATGCCTGCAAGACGTTTGCTCACAGCCTTGTGGCAAATTTCTGTTCCACAAAAAACTAACAACTCAGAAACGAATTAACTTGTCCACTGCGTATGATATGTGGCGGCGATATCAGCCTTTTCCTTCTTGAGAACATCAATTCAACGTGAATTTGTGTCTTCCTTTAATGGGAATAGACACCATAGGTACACGCCCTCGAGTATGGTGATCAGACGCTACATATTTCATACCGCGGCAAAAGGTGTCTCACGGGTTGACTACTACCTCTGGCCCTTAGAATGCAAGAGTCAGGATTAAGCATTTACGTACAACTAAGACTGTCTATCTATTCATGGAACCACATTCCATTAAATTTCATAAAAACGTGTGAGAGCTAACTAAACACTTGAAATTTGGAGGCGGTCTTATGCTAATTTTATGTCTTAAAGGGTCTGTTTAAGTAAAAGTTAACCCAGCTCTACTTTAAGGCAGAACGTCAAATTAGGTAGTACCTGTCTTGAGACAAATTCAACCACAACTATAGCAGGATATTCAAGATCACTTTCGTTCGCTTTCTACCATGTTATTTATTCAAGGCCTTTTTTCACGGAGGTCTTACCATGAATATTGCTGCAAATGATATTGAGTTGTAGCACCCGCTATTTGGCAATGGTTTGCCCAAGTTGACAGAAAAAAAATGCGAACCCTTTATCAGCCCATCCATATATGTACATGCTATCGTATATAATTCAGCAGCTACTTGGTCATAATTTAAGCAAATGGAATTTCAATTAAAGCATTACAAAACGACCAAATAATTCTTGTATCAAACACTTATTCAATTAAGTGCTACAACAACAATGGTTAAAGGAATAAACAAAAATATATGTTGGTATAATACTTGATTTATAAGTAACATAAAGCAAACACGTCTGTATCTTTAAGTTACTTTGCACAAAAGCCGACGAGGTCTGGCACCTGCCAACTCGACAGACATAACTGGTGTGTGGCTTAGCCTAGTTAGGTATACAAAAGTTAGTAAGTAAGTACATAAGTAATAGTAAGTAAATTATGAACAAGAGCACGTCTGGTCATTAAGCCAAATAAAACCAAAATAAGATTTATGAGTTACGACGCAGTATGAGTAATAAATACAAGTACAATACACAAAAGGCAAAAAGAAAGTGGGGGACAACAAAAGGCGGCAGTAGATTAGGTAACAGAGTACTTAATAAAAGAATCCATACATGCATGGCTACATAAAAACTTGAATAAAGTGGTACATTTCTGGTTTAAATATTTATACATTTTGATTTCTTTTTCAGCTTATGACCTGGCCGGGTTGCTTAAACTCAGTTTGGTTCAGAATTCTGATTTTCCAAATAACTTTTTAATATTATCGGAAGTCGATATGTGAGAGTTGCTACCTTTAAGACGAGTTACAATCCCTGTAGTCAAACCAACTAGACGTATACTAAAGGAATACTAGTTTGCCAAAAATACCAATTATAGTGAGCTCTGTCTCTGTTTTTATACTCAGTTGAGCAGAGCTCACAGAGTATATTAAGTTTGATTGGATAACGGTTGGTTGTACATATATAAAGGAATCGAGATAGATATAGACTTCCATATATCAAAATAATCAGGATCGAAAAAAAATTTAATTGAGCCATGTCCGTCCGTCCGTCCGTCCGTTAACACGATAACTTGAGTAAATTTTGAGGTATCTTGATGAAATTTGGTATGTAGGTTCCTGAGCACTCATCTCAGATCGCTATTTAAAATGAACGATATCGGACTATAACCACGGCCACTTTTTCGATATCGAAAAATTCGAAAAACCGAAAAAGTGCGATAATTCATTACAAAAGACAGCTAAAGCGACGAAACTTGGTAGATGAGTTGAACTTATGACGCAGAATAGAAAATTAGTAAAATTTTGGACAATGGGCGTGGCACCGCCCACTTTTAAAAGAAGGTAATTTAAAAGTTTTGCAAGCTGTAATTTGGCAGTCGTTGAAGATATCATGATGAAATTTGGCAGGAACGTTACTCCTATTACCATATGTACGCTTGATAAAAATTAGCAAAATCGGAGAAGGATCACGCCCACTTTTAAAAAAAAATTTTTTTTAAAGTAAAATTTTTACAAAAAATGTAATATCTTTACAGTATATAAGTAAATTATGTCAACATTCAACTCCAGTAATGATATGGTGCAACAAAATACAAAAATAAAAGAAAATTTCAAAATGGGCGTGGCTCCGCCCTTTTTCATTTAATTTGTCTAGGATACTTTTAACGCCATAAGTCGAACAAAAATTAACCAATCCTTTTGAAATTTGGTAGGGGCATAGATTTTATGACGCTAACTGTTTTCTGTGAAAATGGGCGAAATCGGTTGATGCCACGCCCAGTTTTTATACACATTCGTCCGTCTGTCCTTCCGCATGGCGGTTAACACGATAACTTGAGAAAAAATCGACATATCTTTAATGAACTTAGTTCACGTGCTTACTTGAGCTTACTTTATCTTGGTATGAAAAATGAACGAAATCCGACTATGACCACGCCCACTTTTTCGATATCGAAAATTACGAAAAATGAAAAAAATGCCATAATTCTATACCAAATACGAAAAAAGGGATGAAACATGGTAAGGTAATTGGATTGTTTTATTGACGCGAAATATAATTTAAGAAAAAAATTTTTTAAAATGGTTGTGACACCTACCATATTAAGTAGAAGAAAATGAAAAAGTTCTGCAGGGCGAAAAAAAAACCCTTAAAATTTTGGCAGGTATTACATATAAAAAAAAATTAGCGGAATCCAACAGATGATGTTCTGGGTCACCCTGGTCTACATTTTGGTCGATATCTGATTGCGATACCTCGAAAAGGCGTCCACCTATAGAACTAAGGCCCACTCCCTTTTAAAATACTCATTAGCACCTTTCATTTGATACCCATATCGTACAAACAAAGTCTAGAGTCCCCCTGGTCCACCTATATTGCGATACCTCGAAAAGGCGTCCACCTATAGAACTAAGGCCCACTCCCTTTTAAAATACTCATTAACTCCTTTCGTTTGATACCCATATTGCACAAACGAATTCTAGAGTCACCCCTGGCCCACCTTTATGGCGATATCTCGAAACGGCGTCCACTTATGGAACTAAGGATTACTCCCTTTTAAAATACTCATTAACACCTTTATTTTGATACTCATATTGTACAAACAAATTCTGGGGCCACCCCTGCTCCACCTTTATAGCGATATCTCGAAACGGCATCCACCTATGGAACTAAGGATTACTCCCTTTTAAAATACTCATTAACACCTTTCTTTTGATACCCATATTGTACAAACAAATTCTAGGGTCTCCCCTGGTCCACCTTTATGGCGATATCTCGAAAATACGACCACCTATACAACAACCACCACTCCCTTTTAAAACTCTCATTAATACCTTTAATTTGATACCCATATCGTACAAACACATTCTAGAGTCACCCCTGGTCCACCTTTATGGCGATATTTCGAAACGGTGTCCACCTATAGAACTAAGGCCCACTCCCTTTTAAAATACTCATTAACACCTTTCGTTTGATGCCCATATTGTACAAACAAATTCTAGGGTCACCCCTGGTCCACCTTTATGGCGATATCTCGAAACGGCGTCCGCCTATGGAACTAAGGATTACTCACTTTTAAAATACTCATTAACACCTTTCTTTTGATACCCATATTGTACAAACAAATTCTAGGGTCACCCCTGGTCCACCTTTATGGCGATATCTCGAAATGGCGTCCACTTATACAACAACCACCACTCCCTTTCAAAACCCTCATTAATACCTTTAATTTGATACCCATATCGTACAAACACATTCTAGAGTCACCCCTGGTCCACCTTTGTGGCGATATCTCGAAACAGCGTCCACCTATGGAACTAAGGATTACTCCCTTTTAAAATACTCATTAACACCTTTCATTTGATACCCATAACGTACAAACGCATTCTAGAGTCAACCCTGATCCACCTTTATGGCTATATCCCTAAATGGCGTCCACCTATAGAACTGTGGCCCACTCCCTCATAAAATACTCTTAATGCCTTTCATTTGATACACATGTCATACAAACACATTCCAGGGTTACCCTCGGTTCATTTTCCTATATGGTTATTTTCCCTTATGTTGCCACCATAGCTCTCAACTGAGTATGTAATGTTCGGTTACACCCGAACTTAACCTTCCTTACTTGTTTTCTGGTATTTTTAACACCGCTATGTCCTACGAAATCTCAATTGCCAGTCTCTTCAGCAGCGGCATATCTGTAAACAAACTAGTCACTATTACAAATTGAAACAGATCCCATACTAGTCACTATATGCATCAGGGTCATACCAATTTATACTAAAGTCAGCCTCAGGCCAGCATTATACCAGATGGTATACTATTTGTGTATCATATTGTTACGAATATTAGCAACACTAAGGGGTACTGCCATCTCTAAGCCGATGCTAAGCAGCGCCTTGTATGCACATCTATAAATCAATCATTATGTATATACATAAACGAATCAATCATTATGTCTACACATATGAACATACACGCAGCTTAGAAGCAACGCACAAGCATCGATAGAAGTGCAGCGAAACTATACTGCACAAACACATGCATATATCTAAGATACTCCCGAAAGTATGCAATGAGAGAAGCTATAAAATTGTGAAATTGTAGTTACAGCTCAGAAATTTGATAGCTGGTGGCCAACTAGTAGATTCTGGAAACGGAAGCGCCTAGAAGATGCGAACGAGGAAATCAGAGAGTATAAAAGGCACCAACAGTAGAGGCACTAGCAGAGTTATTTATTGTGAAGTACTTGAATAAAGGCCATTTTGCATTATTAAATATTGAAGATATTTATTCAACAATTTAGTGATTCGAATTTAGCAGAAGGTTGCAAATGAGAGGATTTGCAGTAAATTCGTTACAATTGGTGTCAGAAGAGGAATTGTTGAATAAATTCTAGAGGACAACAAGGACATGGCAAAGTTCAGTGAATTGAAGATCCAGCAACTGAAGAAGGAGTTGGAGAGCCGTGGATTGAATACAACCGGCATTAAGCTGGAACTTCAGGCACGACTACGAGAGGCAATGTAAGCATAAGGAATTAACGTGGAAGAGTATGTCTTTCATCTTGATGTCGGCGAGACAACAAAAATTTAAGAGAAAAACGAAAAATCGCAGACAGTTACGAGCACAAACTTTAACATGATATTGGCTGCAATATCTGCACAAACATCGACGGTATCATCAATGTCGTCGCAATTGGCATCCCAAATGGAAGCGCAAGGGGCACGTATAACAGAAATGTCATCACAAATATCCACAAATATGTCATCTCAACTGAAAGAACAGAAAACGTATATGTCATCACAGATGGAATCGCAGGAGAACCATATAACATCGAAGATTGAAGCACAAGAGGCACGAATATCCGAAATATCGGCACAAATATCAGCACAGATCTCTGCACAACTGGAAGAGCAAGAAGGACGTATTTCTTCGAAAATGGAGGCGCAAGACAGAAAAATTTTGCAACTTGAGAACAAAATCGATGCCGAGATTGAAACATTGCGAGGTCATATACAGGAGTTGCAACTAAATCGCCCAGTTGTTTCAGCAAGCAATGCGAAGGTAAAAGCTCCACCTTTTGAGGGCTCTGTTCCTTTCCAGGTGTTTAAGATTCAGTTTGAGAAGACCGCAGCAGTGAACAACTGGAGTGCTGAAGATAAAGTTGCTGCACTATTCGTGGCATTGAAAGGATCTGCTGCTGAAATCCTACAGACTATTCCCGAGGGGGAACGGAACAACTACGAAATATTGATGAGTGCTCTAGAGAGACGATACGGAAGCGAACACAGGAAGCAGATACACCAAATAGAGTTGCAAAACCTTTACCAAAAAGCTAATGAGCCTTGCAAGAGTTTGCTTCGGATGTTGAAAGGTTGGCTCATTTGGCAAATGCGGACGCACCCGTGGAATACACCGAGAGGGTAAAAACCCAGAGTTTTATAAATGGCATACGGGACGTCGAAACGAAGCGAGCCACATACGCAAACCCAAAGCCAACTTTTGCTGAAACGGTATCACATGCATTGACTCAGGAAACTGCCTCACTATTGAGTAAACCAGCATATAAGGCTCATCGTATGGAAGTAGAAAGATCAGAGTGGGTAAACACAATTTTGGAAGCATTAAAAGGAACGGTGCCATCAAATGCTTTAATTGTGGAAAGCCAGGGCACATTGTACGTTATTGCAGTACCAACCCTAACAGTTCTAAAAAGGTGGGTGACCGTAAACGCAGAGCTGAAGGAGATGAGCAAATCTCCAAATCTACTCAATCGTTAAACTAAAGCGAGTTAGCCGCAAGGGGCGACAGCTGGCTCCCTCAGAATCTCTATCTCGCAAATTGGAAGGAGATCAAGCAATCTTACTGTCGGAGGGCATGTGGATGGAAAGGAACGTTTACTGACTGTAGATACGGGTGCATCTAATTCCATCATTCGAGCGGATTTAGTCAACAAGAAGATAAGACCATTGCATGGAGAAAGATTGCGTGCAGCCACTGGAGAAGACACCACGGTTCTAGTTGAAGTAGCATGTGAAGGCGCAATTGGGAACGTCACGGTAGTACACAATTTTATAGTGGCAGAGATTGTTGATGAAATCTAATTGGAGTGGACTTCTTAATCGACCAAGGCATCAAGATCGATATGCAAAGCAAGACGATGGGATATAACAACATGGATATGCCACTTAATTTCGGGTACGAGAGAGGCTACAACAGTAAACGAGTACTGGTGGAAGAGAGTCAGCAAATACCACCTAAATCCGAAGCAGTCATCTGGGCAAAGGTTGATGAAGATTGTGGGACAAACAAATTGTGGGTTGTCGAAACAGCAAACAAATCAGCACCGAACATACTTGTAGGAAAAACCCTGGACATGACAAAATAAGATGGGCGTATTCCAGTAAGAGTACTCAATGAGTTCAAGTCACCACTGAAACTGACCAAAGGAGCTGTTTTGGGAATATGCCAAGAGGCTGAAGTAGTTATTAACTGTGATCAGCTCCAGGAACACGTTTCATCTAGTAATACTGATCTTTCAAATGACATTACGGCATGGACGGAGGTGCTTGAGGAAGATTATCAGATTAAGGCAAAGCAACTGCTCCTAAATTACGAAAACATATTTCACCAGGATGGTTCCAAACCAGGCCGCACCAATGTTGTGAAACATCAAATTGACACTGGAGACGCGAGGCCGATACGTCAAGCTCCTCGTAGTGTTCCACTGGCAAAACGGGAAGTTGTGAGTCAAATCGTATAAGAAATGAGCGACAGCGGCATCATCGAACCATCCGCTAGTCCATGTAGCCTACCTGTGGTACTTGTGACGAAGAAGGATGGGAAAATGAGGTTTTTCGTGGACTACCGCAAGTTGAATGACGTAACGAAAAAGGATAGCTACCCATTGCCAAGAATTGACGATACTCCAGACTCGCTCTCTGGTACGAAATAGTTTTCCACATTGGACTCAAAAAGTGGCTACTGGCAAGTGGAGGTGAAGGAGGAAGACAAAGGAAAAACAACCTTCAGCGTTGGAGATGGTCTTTGGCAATTTACAGTAATGCCTTTTGGACTTAGTAATGCACCAGCTACTTTTGAGAGACTTATGGATCAGGTATTGAAAGGACTGCACTGGAAAACATGCTTGGTATACTTGGACGACATCATCGTATTGGGCCAGAATTTCGATGAACATCTTAAAAACTTGGAGGAAGTTTTCCAGAGAATAGCGGGCGCTGGTCTGAAACTAAGTCCCAAAGAGTGTGCGCTGTTTAAAAGGGAAGTAAATTATTTGGGTCACAAAGTAACGACAGAAGGTATAAGTACAGCAAATACAGAGGCAGTAAAAGATTGGCCAACACCACAGAGCTTGCATGAATTAAGAAGTCTCCTTGGGCTGTGCACATATTACTGGCGATTTGTGCCAAACTTTTCCAGCATAGCCCATAATCTCCATGAGCTTACAAGAAAAAATAAAGCTTTTGAATGGAAGAAGGAGCAAGAAGTGGCTTTCCAAACATTGAAAGAGCGTTTGTGCACTGCCTCAATGTTGGCATATCCGATTCCAGGAGCAACCTTTATTCTAGATACAGATGCGAGTGCATATGCTAAAGGAGGCGTTTTATCACAACTGGTCGATGGACAGGAGAAGGTAGTTGCATACTACAGTCGTTCGATTGGAAAACCAGAAACGAACTATTGCGTTACACGGAGAGAACTGTTGGCATTGGTAGAGTGCATTAAATATTTTCACAACTATCTCTGCGGCCAGCGATTCCGCGTCAGGAGAGATCACGCAGCGTTGAAATTGCTTCTGCAGTTCCATAATCCAGAAGGACAATTGGCACGGTGGATCGAGCGGCTACAAAGCTATGAATTTTCTTTTGAGCATCGAAAGGGTAGCACCCATAGAAATGCTGATGCAATGTCACGAAGACCATGTAGCTTGGAATTCAAGTACTGTTCAAAGGCCGAGGCTAAAGAAGACGTTATAGATGTCCGGCTAATGACTACAACATGTACAGATGAATGGGCCAATGAACAGCTAAGGAAGTGTCAGCTAGAAGATACAGATCTGTCACATGTTATGCAAGGGATCGAACGAAACGAAAGACCAAATAGAGAGGAGAGGTCAGCAGAGAGTCCCATTGAGAAGTCATATTGGGCACAGTGGAACAGTTTAGAATTGATATCCGGTTGCCTTCGTCGAGTATGGGAGAGTGAGGATGGTAAATACAAGAAGAAACTGATAGTTGTTCCCAGAAAGAGGATTATTGATGTGCTCAGCGAGCTGCATAATGGTCCAAGTCGAGGTCATCTTGGAATCACGAAGACGCTCGAGAAAATTAAGCAGATATTCTATTGGGTTGGTTGCCGTCAGTCGGTAACCGAGTGGACTGCCAACTGCGAGGTTTGCACCAGTGCGAGAGGACCCAAAACACGAAGTCATGACCAGATGAAGCAGTATATTTCAGGTGCACCATTTGAAAGGATCGCAATGGATGTCGCAGGTCCATTTCCTACTAGCAACCGCGAAAACAAATACGTACTGGTGGTTATGGATTATTTCAGTAAATGGCCAGAGGTATACCCAATCCCAAACCAAGAAGCAGAAACAGTAGCAGAAGTGGTTACAAATGATTGGGTTGCCAGGTGTGGGGTACCAATGGAGTTACATTCTGACCAAGGCAGGAATTGTGAATCAGCTGTGTTCCAAGAAATGTGCAAGAAGTTGGGCATTCGGAAAACACGGACAACTGCATTGCATCCTCAACTCGATGGTATGATGGAAAGTTTGGAGGAGCATTTAAGGGAACTAATAGACAAGTACCATAAGGACTGGGATATACACATATCATTATTCTTGATGGCCTACCGATCGGCAGTACATGAGATAACGGGCCAAACTCCTTCAAATGTAATTTTTGGCAATAACCTTCGACTGTCAGCTGATTTGAAATATGGGATAGATGCCGATGCGAAGAGAAATGTCAAGAAATCCGCCGGTGTCTTGGAAGAAGAGCTGAGAGAGATACACGATCTGGTAAGGCAACGAGCTAGGATTATGAGTGACGAGATGAAAGCCAGGTACGATAATGCAATTAATTCGGAAGGGTTTCAGGAAGGAGATTTCGTGCTGTTATACAACCCGCAATGAAAAAAAAGGTTTGTCCACGAAATTGCAGTGTAATTGGGAAGGCCCATACAAAGTTGTAAAACGGATCAACGATATAGTGTACCGCATACAAACCATTGGCAAACCACGAACCAAAATAAAAGTGGCAGCGTTTAGATCGGGAGATTTGTCTGATCGGGACGATCAGACTTAGGTGGAGGGCAGTATTACGAATATTAGCAATACTAAGGGGTACTGCCATCTCTAAGCCGATGCTAAGCAGCGCCTTGTATGCACATCCATAAATCAATCATTATGTCTACACATATGTACATATACGCAGCTGAGAAGCAACGCACAACCACATGCATATATCTAAGATACTCCCGAAAGTATGCAATGAGAGAAGCTATAAAATCGTGCAATTTTAGCTACAGGTGAGAAATTTGATAGCTGATGGCCAACTAGTAGATTCTGGAAATGGAAGCGCCTAGAAGATGCGAACGAGGAAATTAGAGAGTATAAAAGGCAACAACAGTAGAGGCACAATAATTCAGTTTCGATTAAGCACGCTATCTGTCGGGCAATAGTATAGTTATTTATTGTGAAGTACTTGAATAAAGGCCATTTTGCATTATTAAATATTGGAGTTATTTATTCAACAGTTTAGTGATTCGAACTTAGCAGAAGGTTGCAAATAAGAGGACATGCAGTAAATTCCTTACAATATCATACCGTACAACAGTATATTGATAAAAGCATTTACAGGGGGGCGCGACCTAGCGAAGGTATTTACCGACTCAGTGTAAACTGGGTCCCCTTTTATGTATATCTGGATATCCCTGCATGTCTTTGTACTTCTTACAGGCAGTTTTTTGCTGGTAAGCCACGCACATGACAATTCAGCAAAACCGTCTCTTCAGCATTACATTATTCTCGTTCTCTTTAGCCTCACTATGGAGGTGGTGTTCAGGGATCATAAGAAGGTCCGTGGTAGTTCTGAATGCCTCGGTTAAATAAAGTTTTGAGATAGGTTATTAGGAATATGAATAAAGGAATTTGAAGTAAGATGGTGTATTTTTGTATGTGCAATAAAACCTATAATAAGGCTATATTATGGTACACCAATCCTTATTCAACCTCATTATTATAACAGCTTATGCAAGCCTGATTTTGGGTGGGCTATATATACAAAAAATAATAATAATAAATGAAAGGCGCGATAAGCTCCGAATATATTTTAGGCCGAGCTTTTCTTCCAATTTGAGTCTTGCTCCTTTTAAATTTTTCCTACAAAATGGGGGGACAGGAACTACTTGTTTTATGCCGACTCCGAACGGCATCTGCAAGGCAGATGAGTTTTCACTTAGAGTTTTTCTTGGCAGAAATACATTCGGAGTGCTTTCCAAACATTTTCTTCTAATTGAAAAAACGTGTTTCTAAAATTTTGATGTTAACCGCGACGTGACCCCAGGATCTTCTTATATAAAAGGTCCTAATACAGCAAGTAGTTACTTTTAGAAGGCCTTATGTAAGTAAGCCTTACTTTTGCTTGTCCATAAGCCTTATAATAAAGCTGTTATATTCTGCCTTATGGCTTATAATAATTCCTTACGTAAGTTTTACTTTATATGGGCTACAAGATTTACACACAACGGTGTCTTTCAAATAAATATTGTGGCGAAACTTCACATCACTAAATAAATGCACAACAACATAAACATTAAAGCAAGCTACATAAACACATTAATCATCATTTACCAAATACATACAAGGCAACTCACACACAGATGTAATCACCAGCCGAAACAGTGCTCACATATACACACGCATATGGCTATGCGAGAGACTATAAACTACACATATACATGTACATATATGGATGGAAACCAAGCATGAATTTCGAGAAGTTACTAGACCTTAAGAGAAATAGTTGGACGAGACAACAGAGAGTATAAAACAGCGAAAGCTGAGTAGTCAGTAATCAGTTTGATTTAAGCACGCCATCAGTTGCGAAATGAAGTTTAATTGTGAAGTACTTTCAAAGTAGTCTAATAAAGACCATTTTGTAATACAGAATATTGGAGTGTTTTGTTCAACAGTTTAGCGATACGAACGTAAGCAGAAGGTTGTAAATAAGCGGGATTTCCTTAAATTCGTTACAATATTATGCCGGTTGACATAAGAACAGAAAAACAAGGAGTTATCCCAATCGTGTGCCTACCATAATGGCAACATTATCTGTTCTTTAGCCCTTCAAATTTTTTAAATTCAGCGCAAATTCATTCAGTGTCCTTAAAATAGAATCTACATAAAACTATTCATCTAGATTTTCTAAGATTTTGAAAAAAGCTAAAAAGAGATAAAAAAAATTCTAAAAAAAGCTAAAAAAAGCTTAAAGCTAAATCGCAACTTTTTAAGCTAAACGGGGAATCAAAAAGCTAAATCTAGCTTGAAGAAAGCTAAGATGGCAACACTGGTTACAAGGCTTTGGTAGTGGAAATACTCTTTTTTCATTATTCTGGAATGACCAAGCCAAAAACGACAAATAGAAAACATGCTTCACGTAGCTGATGCCCTTATACCCAGGGAATTTTAGCAAAGGCATAGCTATTGCGATCGGGCATTATGACTAACCTCTTTATTGACCTCTTTAATCTGTAGAAGTGAGGGTTATGTTAGGTGCACTGATAAATGCATTGCAAATTGCCGGCAGAAATCGATCGTGCCTTTCATCGAGTCCTAAAGACAAAATTATTGTCAATGAACTATTCAAAAATGAACTAGTATTAATAGCGCCAGAAAATTCTAGCCAATGAAAAGAATAATTGCTGAATACTTTGGTTTTTGACTGCAGGGATCATATTTTTTAATAAAAGGGCCATACCATAGTGACGGCTTTGACATTTTGACTCAAACTTTAATACATTTTTCTTTAACTAGTAGTTATGAAATTTTCGAAATTTTATCACTTTAAGAAGAATACTCATACATACAAAAAAGTTACCACTTTCTAAGAGTTACGTGTGGGACCACGAAATCACCCGCCCCTGAAAGAGGATGACTTCACGGACAATGTGCGGCTGAAGCCAACCCCAGTCCGGAGGATGCAAGGAAGTTCAGCCGCATAGATAATACAAGTTGTTATAAAGATGTAAAACAAATTGACGCCAATAGCACGGTAGCAAAAATTATGTACAAATGTACACTAAATATATGTTTTTAATCCAAATTATGTGGAATATATTCAGGTGCGTTCAACAGAACCTGATTAGTAACATTCGACAGCGTGCAGCGGAGCATTGATGAACAGAAATATCTGCTTATACATCGGTATGAATGCAAAAGATTTTGAGTTCAAAACATAGCTCCACTAAATCTGATGAAGAAAGGAAAATCAGTCCTAAGAAACATCGCCGAATAAACATTTTGTAATTTTTCTTAAAAAAAAAAAAAAACAATTGTATGAAACCTGTTTCGCTTATTAAGTTCGTATAAAAAAATATAGCACAACAACATTAATGACAAATAATTATTACTCGATTCGAATCCGGGATAAAGTTCTCTTAACAAATACAAACAAATTGGAAAAAGTAGGTATTCACTAATGGCTTAGCACAACTCAATTTTTTATTAACCTTTCTACGTATGTATGTTTGTAAATAGAGTCTTGCAAATTTTTTCAATAAATATTTACGACAATAAAAAAAAGTTAATACAAGTAAAGGTGTCTAAGTTCGGGTGTAACCGAAAATTATATACTCAGCGTGAACTGCAATTGTACATTTCATTTCAGAAAAATTACTTTTCTACATTACACGTGGCACCGCTGGTTTAAAAAAAAAATGTTTCCCCATTCCTCTTACAATAAAACTTGATAAGTGAAATATCATTGATTCAGAACTATTTTTTTCTAAGTTATAGCTTATTATTCTAGTCTATGAAGCTTTTAAACTTGTGTTATATCTAACTTGCCGTGGTCTTTAACCGATCCCGTCCATTTTTACAAAAATATTTTCTATTATAGGGAAAATTTGTGTACCCAATTTTATTACGATCCGTTAATTTTTCTTCGAGTTATGGCTCCCGAAACATAGAAAATTGCTTAGTCATAAAAGGGGCGGTGCCACACCCATTTTCAAAAATTTTAGTGCTTTCTAATTTAATGTTATAACTCAATTTAGAAAGTAAAATTCTATTCATACAAACCTCCTTTTCGCTAGGATATAGCTTATTATTTTAGTGCACGACCCTTTAAAAAATCTTTCATATAAAAGTTTACGTGGTCTTTAATCGACCTCGTCCATTTTTTTTAGAAATATTTCCTGCTATAGGAAAAATTTGTGTACCCAATTTTATTGCGATCCGTTAAATTTTCTTCGAGTTATGGCTCCCGAAACATGGAAAATTGCTCAGTCATAAAAGGGGCGGTGCCACGCCCATTTTTTAAAATTTGAAGTCTTTCCTATTTATTGTTATAAATCGACTTGGGAAATGAAATACCATTTATATAAAGCTCTTTTTTGCAAAGCTATAGCTTATTTGATTCGTCCACGACCCTTTTAAAAATCTTTTATATAAAAGTGGGCGTCGTCCTTAACTGATTTTGTTAATTTTTCTTCGAAGCATTTCTTATAGTAAAGGCAACTTCTCTGCCGAATTTTGTTACGATAGGTTTAACGATTTTTGATTTATGATTAATAATATTTATAAAATTGATTTTACCACAAGTGGGCGGTGCCACTCCCATTTTGAAATCCTTTTTTCAAATTTGTATCAAGAGTCTCAACATCAGTCCAAACGTCAAATTTCAACATTCTAGGTGTATTGTTTTATAAATAATCAGGTTGTTTGTGTTTTCCAAAATGTTATATATATAAAATAAGGGCGTGGTATCATCCGATTTCGCTCATTTTCAATACCAATCTATTCTGGGTCCAGATAAGCTCGCGTACCAATTTTGTGAAAATATTTCAATATTTACTCAAGTTATCGTGGTAACGGATAGACGGATGGACATGGCTCAATAAATTTTTTTTTTCGATGTTGATGATTTTGATATATATCTATCTCGATTCCTTTATACCTGTACAACCAACCGTTATCCAATCAAAGTTAATATACTCTGTGTGCAAAGCACGCTGAGTATAATTACTTCAAGTTAAAAGCGAACAATATGATAAGTTTGATAGTGCTTGTTTTTTTCCTTGGTAACAGTTCAATAACTTTCTGCAAAGTACTATTGAAGTCATGAAAACTGCAGCAAAAATATTTTGGCATACAACTTTGTGGAGCGCTCGTAGAACCAATAAGACAGACTTTCGCACTTGAAATTGCACTTCATTTCGTGCGCACAAACTTTTTGCATCACCAGTGATTTCTTCACAAAATTTCCATCTGCAAGACTTATATGAAGTGCCACCATTTTTTTTTTTTTTGTTTATGTTTTAAGTTTCACAACGAAAGCGGTTATAGAAGAACATTCAAATTTCGGGTCATTGCGCTTAACTACCCAATGCAATTTCGTCATACATCCAACACTCACTATTTTGCTGCATGGCCACCCACTAAAGTAGTGTATTGAAGTACTTAAATTTGAATTTTCTAAAGATTTTCCAAGTAACTTTAGGTTTTGTTTTGGTTTTCTCAAACTCTCAAAGACAGTTTTATTTTCATCAACAGAGTTTGTGTTGACTGGTTGGCTTGGAGGCGCTATAAAGATCCCCCCTTTCTTTATTATCTTTCTTGTAAGTGTGTCGATGTATGTGCGCAATTTCTATGTATTCGTCTAGGCGCTTGTATTAGACAGCCACAAAATTTCAAGTACATCATACTAAGAATTGCTTTTGCTTCCCTTCATAAACTAAGTCTGGTTACTTTATGTGAAAATTGCTGCTGTACGAACTTTGTTACATTTGTTTGGCTTTCTTTAGCATGCAGCTTTTTGTTATCTTTAATTTCTCTGCGTTTTAGTACGTTTTTGTGATTTAACATTTTTCCATTCATAACTATGAATTAATTGTTTTCGTTGGGTTGTAATGCAGAAGCAGTAAATTTAATTATATAAAAGAGATGCTGGCATAACATATAACCAAACTAGCAGACACAGCAGATGTTGTTCTGTCCTAACTTTTGTCTATCTGCATAAGTTTTGAGAAGTTTTTACCTCTTACTCTCTCTCCCCTTTTTCTTTTCCTTTTATTTACTCCTCCCTTCGCCCCTCTCCTTCTCTGCGTCTCTTTCTCATGCTTCATCTCTCAATATCTCTCTATCTTCGCTCAACTGTATCGCTGTCTCAGTCTCTTTCTCCTACCCTCTTTTCTCTTTCCACATGTTCTTCATATTATTCTCCATCCTTTGTTACCAGCTCCAGTTAAAGTTACAGTCTCAGTCCAAACCCAACACCAGTCCCAAACAAATCCCAGTCCCAGTCACAATCGATTCCTGGTCCATTTCTCTGAAAAAAAAGATTATTAAAATATTTCAACTTTTCATCTAACTGAGAAAATGAAAAACATCCACTCCAGTCCAGACGAGAGGCCTCTTCATTTAATTCTTCTATCACTATGCCATTGAAATCTCTGTACGTCAATTCTATGTCGTGCTCTATTGCAGTAAATTTTAAACCATAGGATAGGAAAATTATTTCATGGTCAGAGATACCCTCTCTAAGAATTTGGTCAGCATGGTTTACAAACTTAGTATTGTTAACGCATATAAGATCTAGCATGCTAGGTTTACTATTTGGCGCAAAGCGTGTCGCGAACTGGTTAACAATATTCAAGTCATAAGTCTGAAAATTATCAAGAATGCTTCTACTACGGGAATCGTTAATAAGAAGATCAACATTAAGATCTCCGCAGATGACAACATTTTGGTACTTAACTGTAAATTCAGAAATCTTCTTAAATAAATCTGCCAAATCGTTAGTCCTACTCGGGTTATAAACACACGCTACGAAGCACTTTGTTCATGAGTCACCTATTTCAATGAAAATATATTCAACCACACTTGCGACATCTGAACAATAAACTATCTTTGGGTTTAAAACCTCTCTGCAATAAATTGCAACTCCACCACCGCGAATATTGCCTTTTCTGTCATTTCGCAGTAACACATAGTCATTAATTGCGTATGACCGATCATCAACGCTGCATCTAAACCAAGTCTCAATGATGCAAATTAAATCAATATTTTGCTCAGCAAATACATAAGAAAGATAATCTAATTTTTCAACCGTAAGACTACGAGTATTTAGGTGACATAAATTAAATGCATGTTCTTTTGAAATTTGACTCAGTATGAACCTTACATGCCCATTGTCAGCACAATCATTGGTCAATTTATCCATAATCAAAATAAACGAGCTGGATGATTTTAAGTAAGCTGTAAAAATCAATTAGAAATATTGAGAACATAAAGAGTAAAGTTAGGGAAATAAACACTATAAAAAAGAAGTAATAAAAATTGAAAATAAACAAAAAATTAATAATGAGTAAATCATGTTTTCATATTGTAACGAATTTACTTACAAATCCTCTTATTTGCAATCCTCTGCTAAGTTCGAATCACTAAACTGTTGAATAAATAACTCCAATTTGTAATAATGCAAAATGGCCTTTATTAAAGTACTTCACAATACACTCAAACTGTGCAACGAATAGCTTGCTTAATAACCACAATGATTGATACCTCAATGAAACTCTACTATTCCAAATAATACTGCTATTGCTCGCTAGATATCGTCTTAATCGCAACTGCTTGACAACTCAAATCAAACTGAATTACTTCTTACTCGCTTGCCCCGCTTTTATAGTTTACGCTGCATACTTCTAGGCTCTTCGATTTCCAGAACTTACTAGTTGTTTCGGCTACAAAATCGCCAGCCACAACTACGTGCACAAATTATTGCTCTCTCTTGTGACAACTCAGATAAGATATATGCATGTGTTTGTAGTTTACAGTCTCCCGCACACACATAAGCGTATAAGTAAATTCATCGGTGTGTGACATCTCATCTCTCGCTGCCTTGTATGTAAATGTTGCTCGTCGGAATGTGTACATATGTGTAGACGCAATTATTGATTCGTTTATTTAGATACATAATGATTGAATTATTGATGTGAATCCACGTCACTGCTTAGCATCGGCCTGGAGATGGCAGCACTCCTCAGTTTTGCTAATATTCGTAACACTGCCCTCCACCTAAGTCTGATCGTCCCGATCAGACAAATCTCCCAATCTAAACGCCGCTAGCATCTCCAAATGTACCACCCTTCTAATCCGTGGTTTCCCAGTGGTTTGTATGCGGTAGATGGTATCACTGATCTTCTTCACAACTTTGTACGGGCCTTCCCAACTGCACCGAAATTGGGCTGGAACACCTTTCCGCCGGTGAGGGTTGTTTAACAGTACCAAATCTCCATTCCGGAAACCTTCCGAATTATTTTCCCTGTCGTACCTGTGTTCCATCTTACTACTCATTATTCTGGATCGTTCCCTAGCTATCTGTTTCTTGGCCAATGAAGAATTACTTCGCAGAGCTTGCGCTGGACGGATTTCCTTTGCATAATCAGTATCGTTCCGACGCTTCACAACAGTAGTGTGCCTTGGCTTGAAACCACCATTGCATTCTTTCTTGGTTTTAGTACGTCCGTTGGGGCTTTTCAATGCCAGTGTTTCTCTCACAGATACCTTCGGTTTTGATTTGTTTGTCCCATTTGTTCCATCAACCTTTACCTTTGAATTTCGTGGCCTTCGTCGAGTCTTCTCCACCAGTACCCGATTACTGCTGAACCCTTTTTCCAAACTAAAGTTAAGTGGCACATTTTGGTTCTCTTAACGCATCACCCTTCTCTGCATATCGATCTTGATGTCATGGTCAACCAAGAAATCCACTCCCAATATAACTTCATCAACAATCTCCGCTACAACAAATTTGTGTAGAACCATGACCTTCCCAATCAATACTTCACATATCACTTCTCCCTGAACTTGGTTATACTCGCCAGTGACCGTACGCAACTTTGCTCCAGGTAACGGTTTTACTCTCCTGTTGACCAAGTCAGATCGGATCAAGGAATGAGATGCGCCCGTATCTACAGCCAGTATTCATTCGTTGCCATCCACATTCCCTCTGACGGTAAGACTGCTCGATTTTCTACCAATTTGCGACACAGATATCACAGGGCATTCAATAACCGGATCTAGCTCTCTACCTCTTATTCGCTCTTGCTCATCTCCTCCAGCTTTGCGTTTACGCCCACCCACATTGTTGGCACTATTAAGGCCAAGATCGCAATGACGTGCAATGTGACCGGACTTCCCGAATTTGAAGCATTTGATAACTTTTTCACTCCGCTTTTGCGATCCTTTCAGCGCCTCCAATATTGCGTCTACCCACTCTGGCCTTTCTACTTCCACACGGCGTGCTTTGAAAACTGGCTTACACAGAAGCGACGCTGTTTCTTGAATCAGGGCTTGTGACACCGTTTCTGCGAATGTTGGCTTTGGGTTTGCGTATGTAGCCCGCTTCGTTTCCACATCTCGTATGCCATTTATGAAGCTCTGGATTTTTACCCTTTCAGTGTATTCCACGGGTGCGTCTGCATTCGCTAAATGTGCTAGCCTTTCAATATCCGACGCAAACTTTTGCAATGTTTCACCAGGCCTCTGGAAGCGGTTCAGCAACTCCATTTGGTATATCGGTCTCCTATGCTCAGTTCCGTATCGCCTCTCTAGAGCGCCCATCAATGCTTCATAACAGTTCCGTTCACTCTCTGGAATGGTTTGTAAAATCTCAGCTGCAGGCCCTTTCAACGCCATGAACAGTGCAGCAACTTTATCTACCACATTCCAGTTGTTCACTGCTGCGGTCTTCTCAAACTGTAGCTTAAAGACCTGAAAAGGAACAGAACCGTCAAAGGATGGTGTTTTTACCTTTGAATTACTAGTTGAAACCGCTGGGCGATTTAGTTGCAACTGCTCGATACGTCCTCTCAAAGCATCCACCTCGGCCTCGATTTTATCCTGTCGACCACTGAAGCCTTCATGAAACTGGGTTATTTTTTCTTCCATATGCGCTTCCAGTTTAGATGATATACGGACTTCCTGCTCTTCTAGTTGTGTGGAGATCTGAGATGATATCTGTGCTGAAATTTGTGAAATACGCGTTTCTTGTGCTTCAATTTTCGATGTTATTTCTGACGACATTTCTGCAATACGTGTCTTCTGTTCTTCCATCTTGGATGTTATACGGTTCTCCTGGGATTCTAGTTGAGATGCCATATTTATCTTTTGTTCTACCAGTTGAGATGCCAGTTTAGATGTTATATCTGTCTTTTGCGATTCCAGTTGAGAAGCCACTGTCGATGTTTGAGCAGATATTGCAGCCAAAATCATGTTCAAGTCTGTGCTCGTAACTGTCTGCGATGTTTCGTTTTTCTATTCAATTTTTGTTACTTCCTCGCCATCAAGATGAAAGTCATACTCTTCCACATCAATTCCTTCCGCTTCCATTGCCTCTCGTAGCCGTGCCTGAAGTTCAAGTTTAACGCCGCTTGTATTCAATCCACGGCTCTCCAACTCCTTCTTTAGTTGCTTGATCTTCAATTCAATGAACTTTGCCATGTCCTTGTTGTCCTCCGGAATTTATTCAACAATTCCTCTTTTGACACCAATTGTAACGAATTTACTTGCAAATCCTCTTATTTGCAATCCTCTGCTAAGTTCGAATCACTAAACTGTTGAATAAATAACTCCAATTTGTAATAATGCAAAATGGCCTTTATTAAAGTACTTCACAATACACTCAAACTGTGCAACGAATAGCTTGCTTAATAACCACATTGATTGATAGCTCAATGAAACTCTACTATTCAAAATAATACTGCTATTGCTCGCTAGATATCGTCTTAATCGCAACTGCTTGACAACTCAAATCAAACTGAATTACTTCTTACTCGCTTGCCCCGCTTTTATAGTTTACGCTGCATACTTCTAGGCCCTTCGATTTCCAGAACTTACTAGTTGTTTCGGCTACAAAGTCGCCAGCCACAACTACGTGCACAAATTATTGCTCTCTCTTGTGACAACTCAGATAAGATATATGCATGTGTTTGTAGTTTACAGTCTCCCGCACACACATAAGCGTATAAGTAAATTCATCGGTGTGTGACATCTCATCTCTCGCTGCCTTGTATGTAAATGTTGCTCGTCGGAATGTGTACATATGTGTAGACGCAATTATTGATTCGTTTATTTAGATACATAATGATTGAATTATTGATGTGAATTCACGTCACTGCTTAGCATCGGCCTGGAGATGGCAGCACTCCTCAGTTTTGCTAATATTCGTAACAATATGTTTATAGTTGAGTACTCTCCTGCAGTCAAACCAACTAGTTGTATACTAGAAGAATACTAGTTTGCCAAAAATCCCACCTAGTATGAGTTCTGTCTTTTTTCCATAGTAGCAACTTGTATTTTTAATACGGCGATGTCCTACGAAATATCAATTGCCAGCCTCTGCATCAGCATCATACCAATTGAAAAACTAGTCATTATATACACCAACATCATACCAGATGACATACTAGTCAGCATACCCATCAGACTCATACAAATTAACATACTAGGCAGTCTTTGCGCCAGCATTATACCAGATGGCATAATAGTTATTATATACACCAATATCATACCAATTGACATACTAGTCAGTGTATTCAACATCAACATACCAGTTGGCATACTACTCAGTCTATGAATCATTGTAATAACAGTTGACATACTAGTCGATATTTGCATCAGTATCCTACTATTTAATATACTAGTCTCATTTGGGTTGAAAAATTGATAAATTAGCTCAAATTTATGTTATTAATTATATTTCATATATATAAAAGGTATGTATATATATACATATGTATATAACTTTAAAATTTATCACTTCAATACATTATACTTTGGAATAAATTTTAATAAAAATACGTACATATATATGAAAACTAAAAAGTAATGGAATAACACACGAATGTGACGCAGGGCTAAGTTTATGGGTTCACCATGGCCAGAACATTCCCACATTAAATCCCTCAAGCCAAGAGAACTGCTAGGGTTCATCATGGAAATCGGATGAGGGTAGTGCGGTGCTGACCAATGGTTGCAGCGCAATCCTCAATAAATTATCTATCTATCTAACGGAGAAGGAATGAACCAGTAGTGGTTGACTGTGTCAAAGAAGGCAAGCTGCACTAGCGCCGTCCTGTTATGAGTGTTAATGGAGTTCAGAATGATGGTAGTGATATGCACTTTACGGAAGTCATGCTTATGGCTGGATAACCGAACAATTTCATTTAATTGAGGGAATCATAACGGCTTTAAACGTTTTCGTTACTGACTAAAGGGATAATATCGGTAGATACTGGCTGGGTTTCCGGTCTTTCGCTGTTATTCTGGAAAGGCATAGGCTTTTAACGACAAATAGAAAAAATGTCCTAGGCTACTGATGCCCTTATGGCCAAGGTGTTTTAGCATCGGTATAGGTCTTCCGTCTGGGACTATTGATATGGAAGGCTTGGCCTTTTCAATAACTTCTTCTCTGTTGAGGTAACGGTGAGGGTTGACTCGTCAACCTTGTGTTTATGTGCCCGTTGATTTGGACGATATCTAGCATTGTCAACTGAAGTATGCATTGCAAATTGGCTACAGAAAGCACTCGCGCATTTCCTCGAGCCAACAGACGAAATTCTAGTCAACTGAATTATTTAAATACTAACTAGTATTAATAACACCACACAATTATAGTCAATGAACCATTCTAAAACTGACCAGTATGATGAACGCCACAAAATTCTAGTCAATTAACTACTCATACACTAACTAGTATGAATAACACCACAAAATTAAAGTCAATGAACTAGTTAAAAGCTGACTAGTATGAATAATCACACAAAATTCTAGTCAATGAACTAGAATGTTTGTTGACTACTTTGGCTTTTGACTGCAGGGTCTTCTTCATGTGCTGACTGCTGCAATTTTATCAGCGCTCTCTCTGTCATTAATTTTCTGCGCTTCGCTTTGTTGACTCCACGAATTGAGAAAACAGTAGTGAGTTGGTTCTGTTTTTTCAGTTGCAGTGGATACTGTAATATCTCGCGGTTATTCTTCGTTAGGCACTCATGGACAAATATTTTGCCATTTCCACTATGCCCAATAGACCTGAGTGTCAATGGCCTTTTGCTTGTTTTACAAAAATTCGCAATTGCTCTTAAAAGCAAAGAGCGTTCGGTAGGCGAATTGAGCTTTATTATTATGGGTGAGTTGCCATTTTTGCTCTTTTGAATTCGAAAAACATCACGCATTGTTGGCGCGCTTATTTGAACCGTGCGAAATATGCTCTGAAGTACTCCAGACAAATCCTCATTTGGCGTTTGGGAACCCCACTTAACAATAAATCAGAGAGCACCGCATTATTTTGGCATTTACTGAGCTGGCTTTTTAAAGAAATTACATCTGATCTAAGCTGTCTACATTCAATTTCAGCCAACTCAACCCTTTTTTCCATTTTGCTATAATTGATTTTTAAATTTGCTATCTCCGCTACCAACTCACCAACTCTCTGCAAAACTCGCTCCTCTGACTCTTTTAGATGTTCCACGATGCTCTCTTTCCACAGAATCATTTTTGCCTCTAGGCGCGAAATCTCACTCGAAATTGGCGGTGGACTCTCAATTGTTGAAGATTTAGCAAACGTTGGAGTGAGAAGTTGGCGGCCACCGTGGTGTGATGGTAGCGTCCTCCGCCTATCACACCGTATGCCCTGGATTCAACTGCCGGGCAAAGCAACATCAAAAATTTTAGAAATAAGATTTTTCAATTAGAAGAAAATTTTTCTAAGCGGGGTCGCCCCTCGGCAGTGTCTGGAAAGCGCTCCGATTGTATTTCTGCCATGAAAAGCTCTCAGTGAAAACTCATCTGCCTTGCAGATGCCGTTCGGAGTCGGCATAAAACATGTAGGTCCCGTCCGGCCAATTTGTAGGGAAAAATCAAGAGGAGCACGACGCAAATTGGAAGAGAAGCTCGGCCTTAGAACTCTTCGGAGGTTATCGCGCCTTACATTTATTTTTTTTTTTTTTATGGAGTGAGAAGTGGGGAAGATGCTGCCGCTGTTTGCCGAGTAGTTTTAGTCTTTGGTCTTTGCGCCATATTATGAATTTATATAAAATTTATTTACGTATTTCAAAAGCAAGCAAAATATGACAAAACGGATTCCACAAACTGGTTGCAAATAGTTTAACTAAGAACTTCCGCGTAATTTAAATAATTAAAATGACGTATATCTGTTTCTAAATGTATCCCATTGCAGCGAAGTAAGATCACGTCTACTCTCTTAGCATTTCCTTTTTGCTTTTAGTATTGGTGTTTCTCCTCGATAAGCTTAATATCTTAGGCCCCATCTTTCTGGAAATACCCTAGGTTGGGCGATTTGTTTGAAATTTTTCTACTTTGGCAGCTTTCGAATAGGTTAATCTTGTATAATGTGGCGAATATAAGCAGTTACGATACGTCAGCCGCTTGTAATAAATGCTGGATAACAACAACAGCAAGGCAAGCAGATGAGGTAGAAAACAGCCCCATATATTTGTACACAGAAATAAAGAGCACATATTATTCATACATATACACACACATGCATAGAAGGCAATAGTGGGTATGAGATGCAGAGGTATGAGAAAAGTTCATAAGCAACTAGTCGAGAACAGGCGAATAAGGCAACTGAGAGTATATAAGTAACGCAAGCTAAGGAATGGATTTTAATACACCATAAGTGAAGCAGACCTGTAAAGAAAAAGTGTCAGCACCTCAGTACTTCGAAAATTAGTACAAGTATAAATATCGAAGTACTTATACTTGAATTGTTGAAGTACAAGTAAAGTACATGTAAGTACTTCCGGAGTACTTTGATAAGTATTGAACGGTTTTGAAGCGGATAAATCAGCACCCTTAGGATCACCTGACTTTGAAAAAATGGTCGAAGAAGAGTTTTACAGCTATTTTAATGATACATCAACAGATTTCAATATGCTTTAGAGCAATCCTCATATGAAGGACCTATCACTCAAAATGATCACGATGAGCTGTACGAGCGCAGTTTATATTTTAACTTGGCTAAATGCCTATTAGCTAAAATTCGTTGTTTTCGAGATATGAATTTTTGAATATTAAAAATTTTTTCCCCTATATATTGATCCAATGCATATCAACATATAATTGCTTTGTCAAAAATTAACCGATTCTCATGATTTTTTCTTCGAAATGTACGCTATTACTTTTAGGTTTATTTAAATATAAAAACAATAACATATAATTAAAAAATAATAATTTTTTTAGTACTTAGTAAAAATTTATGACATTTTTTTTTTCTAAAATTAATATTTCCAAATGCCTAATCTTTTTCTATACTGAGCAAACAGCATATATTTCAACTTGGCTAAATGCCCATTAGCCAAAATTCGTTGTTTTCGAAATATGATTCTTTTAATGTTAAACTTTTTTTCGCCATATATTGATGCAATACATATCAGCATACAACGAGATCAATGTCAAATGCTTTAAATTAATAAAAATATCACATTTATTATTGAAAACATTCATTTGTTGTTATTTTTGCAAGTGATGTGCAAATATGCCGCCAATTTACTACAAAATCACTGTAATTCTGAAAAATAACGACAAATGAATGTTTTCAATAATAAATGTGATATTTTTATTAATTTAAAGCATTTGACATTGATCTCGTTGTATGCTGATATGTATTGCATCAATATATGGCGAAAAAAAGTTTAACATTCAAAAAATCATATTTCGAAAACAACGAATTTTGGCTAATGGGCATTTAGCCAAGTTGAAATATATGCTTGTTTACTCAGTATAGAAAAAGATGAGGCAAAAAAATAAGATTTTTTTTGAAATATTAATTTCTGAAAAAAAAATCATAAATTTTTACTAAGTACTAAAAAAATTATTATTTTTTAATTATATATGCTATTCTTTATAAATTTAAATAAAATTAAAAGTAATAGCGAACATTTCAAAGAAAAATTCATGAGATTCGGTTAATTTTTGACAAAGTAATTGACAGTTGAAGAAATAGGTGAATAAAATATCGGCTGCATTTTATGGCATTCAATTGCCGATAAATCCCAAAACAAAAAATTTTTTATGAAGCAAAAAAAAAAAAAAAAACACGTGCTTCATTATTTTGACCAAAGAACCACATATTAAAATTTCATCAAAATCAAAAATCAAGTCCTGCGCGGACAGGGTGTCTTGAAATGGAATGAGCCGATAGGATTTGGGCTCAGAAAAAAAGTTCCACTACGCATACCCACAAAAATTATTTTCGAGCCCGCGAAATTTCATTTTTTTGACTATTTTTCGACTTTAATGTTTTTTTTTACTAAAAAAAATTTCATATGCATACCCGCTAAAAAGATAGTTTTTTTTTTTTTTTTTTAAACTGTTATTGCCAAGTTTTTTAGTGGACATTTTTGGGCCGGACAGGGTATACATAAACATTTTACAATCAAATGAAATTTTTTTAGTAGGTTATGAAAAAAAACCTTAAAAATCAAAGTTGGAAAAAATTAAAAAAAAAATTTAATTTCGCATGCTCGAAAATTATTTTTTTGGGTATGCGTAGTGGAAGTTTTTTTCCTGGGCCCAAATCCTATCGAAAAATCAATGGCGCTATATCGGTTAATGAATCGACCCAGTCTAATGTACATTTCTTCACTATATATTTTTTATCTTATACAGCCCATTAGTTGGATATTATTACATTATATGCATATTATTACAATTATTGTTCAGCCCCATTCATGAAAGGTATGAAGTCTTCGGCAGAGGGTGCAGAGCCGAAGACAGTCCCTTCATTACTTGTTCATTATTAATTTTTAGTTTTGCAGCCATTTTAAAATAATTTATCTTCTGTTTAGCTAAAGTCATTAATAATTAAATAATGATGAGAGTGAATAAAAAGGGCTTAAATTTTAATATATACAATCCGACTATTTTAGGAAGTAAAAGCAAAAGGAATGAAAAAAAAAAACAAAGATAAAAAATTGTTATGAAATATTAATCAGATAACGATTGAGAGCCAACAAGGAAAAACAGGACAGAAATGCTAACCCTAAAGGCCGTCACACTGCGATCGTTAGAAGAAAGTGGAGCGAGAGTTAATTTTTTTTTTTATATAAAAGTTGTGGTGCAATAAGAGCAGTCGCTTTTCAAACCAGCTACTACATTTAATGCATCCTAAACATGTAAACTTTTTTATTCCTGCGCCCCGCCTTTTAGCTGCCAACAGCATTGACTCAGTGAAAATAATTTGAAATTCAATTTTCTACAATGGCACACAAAGGATTTGTTACTCTTTGTGATTACAACATAGTGTGAGTGTATATTTATACCGTAAAAAGCGTTTTCTTATTTTTCTTCTTATTCCAATTTCAAGCTTTCAATTGCAACTATGTGGTTATGCAAGCGAACAGGTAAGTAGGCACAGAAGGAGCAATGAACCATTTTAAGGTTATTTTTAGATGGTACTTACAATAAGCGACGACGGCGTCTGTCTAGAAACAGCAGCCACCGGAGCGTAGCAGACAAACAGACAACTAACGAAGTAACGAACCGTCGAAGCGAGCCAATGCATCCAGCACCAACTAACCGAGAAGGAAGTTCCTACCATATAAAACTGACTAGCTGTTGCTGGTGTCTTTTGTGGCAATTCAAGTGGCTGGATTGGACTTGATGCCTTGCAGTGCTTAATTTGAATGGCATTTTGCCGCTTGTTGAATGCCATTTTATTCTTCATCGGTTTGTATGGAGTTGCTTTTGTTTGTGCGATTTTTCAATGCTTATTTCGATAAGTGTAGGAAATTTATTTGTGCGCTTTGTTACCTTTGAATTTGAAGCTTTTCTTTCAAATGATCGCATAAGCCGTAGGAATTGGCGTATCTGAGTTAATCATTTTAACTTATTTACAAAAACATTTCAAGCTTTTTATCGGTAAGAGTAACAGGAATCCATGAAAAAAGGACGAGATTAAAAAAGCGGAAAAAATGTGTAGAATTCCGAAGATTACGCTAGGGGCTGCAAAGCTGTTCAGCCCCAACATGGCTATTTGAAGCATATTTTAGCCTAGCGGTCGCCGTGGTGTGGTGGCACCACAACACTGAATGTCTTGGGTTAAATTTTCGGGCTAAGCAACTTCAACAATTTAGGATCAAGTTTTACCCGAATCGGGTTAGGGGGCTTAGAATAAACCCGAGGCCTATATACCTATCGTAAGAAGTTTCAAAAACACACAAATGATTCAAGAGGTATGTAGCGCATCCCTTATAGCATCTCGAACACAATTGTAAACCCCATCTTTCTTCATAGGAGTAGGGAGTGGTGGACGTGGTGGCCTTTAAGGTTTAATGTGGTCATACTAAATCGTCACCGACATGGTCGGGCTTGTATTTGAATGGTCCTTTTTAGTGGAACATACCAGATTTACATCCAGTAAAGAACAATCAACATGGATAACACGAAGGATGTGTAGCATTCAAAGCAGACACCCAAAACCTACAGACGTATAAGTTTGGCAGTGAAATAACAATCATTAGCGAGAAAATCCAGCCATTACCTGAGTGAGCTAGCACCGTGTCGTGCTGGTTTTATACACGGAAAAGGAGTTTCGCGATACCCCCTTCAACCTTCCGGGGGAGTTTTTGAGGTTACAACAGCAACATGATTCGAAACCGCAAATCGAAGGAGGCATAGGGTAATCGAGATCTGCTACGGAGGAGCAAATGCTTGCAAACTCGAGCATAGAAATATAGTTTAGAAGGGAATGAGAAACTTGGGGTACACGAATCCTTTCACAATATCGAAGAGTTTTGTGAACTGTCTTGCGCTTGAAAAACTTCCCGACCAACCGGAAGAGCAAGCGTTTAACATGAGGCAGTGAGACGTTAGAAACATGATGCTGGGACAGATTATTACTTCGTCTACCAGTTGGAGAAGGAAGAAGTCCACTTTGAAGGCGAGAAGCCTGTTTCAAACAGTCGTAATGGGGAGAAGCAAAGAGTCGCGAGGAAAACCAGCTGCAATATCAAGACAGAGGTAAAGAGGAACCTTGTATTTCGAAAGCTAGAGCTACCAATCTTGCCAAGGAGAGAGGTCGATAAGCCAAAGTAAGGCAACATGATTTCTTCGGCTTACTCGGAGATTCTGAAGAAAGCAAATGCTGCGATTTTCCATATCCAGGTAAGATGAACGAAGTGAACTAGAAGTATATGTGGATCCAAACGATCGCAGAAAAGCCTCTGGGTGGATGTTTGCTGTAAGGAGTAACAATTAGTGAAATAATTCTCTTTCATTTGGTAGGCACTGAGGAAGCGTCATTGCAACATCTGAGGAAGCTGTTGTTTATATGTGTTGTCTAACAAATATGTGTGCATATGACATGCCTTATTGCTTCCTAATCAAAGAGTAAACCACCACCTCTACGATGACAAACTGAAAATGTTGCGCTACACGACCCCTGGAATCTGGTATTTTAGTCGCCTCTTACGACAGGCATACCTATCGCGGGTATATTTTGACCCCCTAACCCTCTGGAGGAAAATATTAATTAGTCAAATATTGTAACGCATTCAACTCCCAGTGGAAAACATATCTTCTTTTGAAATATAAGTAAATCGGACCTAGGATATAATAGCTAACATTTTTTAGTGGATATGGCTTATCTTATACGTGTGACGTTCCCGGTTATGTGTTCTGTTCAAAATGAACTGGTTGCAACGGGACTTCATATTTACAAAATCTGTTTTTAGCGATAACTTTTGAATTGGAAATAATATTTACCCTCCGCCTTCGAACTAAATATATTTGCAGTAAAACAAGTATTTTTTTTTTTCCCATAATTTTTGAATGCATTTCTACAGTTGTAGGTCAAATTAAAGTTTACCGCAGTTTTTGGTACGTTTTTCATTCTAGCTGGCACACTTTTTGTTCTGGCACCCGCTTCAGCTTGCGCGAGGGATTTATCTGTGATTGTTGCCAGCACAAATTTGAGATAAATCCGTCTTGAGCGCGTAAACAAATGTTTCGTATCAAGCTACCTTTGTGTATCAGCATCTCCCAAGAGAATGTTAGTCGAAAGCTGTTTAGTTTGTGCAAGCTTTCATGCTCGAAATTATTAACGCATATCATTTCTGATTACAATTTTCTCACCATGGAATTCTAATGGTGGTTGCGAAGTCGTATTATTTGGTTATGCGCTTACCTTCCATATCACGGGTACAAGTTTCATTTCACGTTGGTAGTTTGTGTTACGGTGTAGAAAGTGGTTCGGCGCATAAAGCTCTACATCAGGGGTCGTCATTTCACAGCACAACTGTGCAGACTTGAAGAACATGCAGTGTTTATGGAATGTGTTATGCTATTTTCACACAGACGGCTAATTGAATAATAAAGGCAGTTTTCTACATTAAGACGCTTATTGAGCTCAATCTTCCCTACAAAATTCGAATCTATAATTATTTCATTAGTAGCTAATCGAATGCCTAATGAAGTCAAAAGCACAATGCAACTCTGTTGGCCGCGTTCCGCTTCTTAGTTTTTGGTGTGTTCAGTGCTTAAAAATGTCATTTGTCAAAGTAAATGTCATTGTCTGCATGGCGGAACGATACCAGGTGGCCGCATCGAACAGCTGATTATAACCTTTTTTATTTGATTTGATACATCAACTACCGGCGCAGTGCGATTTTGACATTTGTCCATCGAAGTTACAAGTACATGGAATTTTGTTTGTTTGTAGGTATGTCACCATGCTGCCACCTTGTATCGTTCCGCCATGATTGTCTGTCATATCGCATTGTCATTTTATTCGCTTAATATTTCATCCTTCATACTAATCGAGCAGTTACTTCTGTGTGAAAGCAAAAAATGTACTATTTCATTAGAAGGCGAAATGAGATCATTAAATTTCTATGTGAAAACAGTATTAATCCTCGCTGGTCAAGCCGAGTAGCAACATCAGAGAAGACTAACAGTATTCGCATTACGCACTTCAAAAAAAAAAAAACATATTTTACAAAAAAAAAATGCTCAAGCGCGTAATATGAAACCTTTTAATGCTGGCGTCATATTTTATTTTAATTCTTTGGTACTCTCAGTGAATACAATAACATTTTCATAGAATATTAACGAATTATTTATTCATTGAATGTGAGCAAAGAGAGCGTGTATTCATCTTGCTTCGTTGCTCGTTGATCAACGAATATATTACTACCACTACGGTTATATATTCTAATTTACACAGTAACAGTTTTAGTTTTAAGGTTCTCTCCTCTACATCTATCAATTTATAGCAAATATTTGAAGTCCCATAACACAAACTACATAATAAACTCTGCCTAAAATTTGTCATAGCTTGATTAACATCAAATTGTTATTGCCATATTCTCAGTAGTGTAAAAGCACATTAATATTACCTCTCACTTTCTAATTTAACGACTTTCACACAATATTATAATTTTGAACTTGCTTAAAAGTTTTTCGAAAACTTCAATCTCATCTAGAAACCCCAATGTGTATTCACATGACGCATATAGGTCTATGTGTAAGATTTTATGTGTAATCGTGTGTTTTTCTTGCAGCATACTAATAACCTAGGTTTATTCACTTTTCACTTGCACATTACCCCAAATTACTCGATTTCCTCTCTGATAATTTATAAAAAGAAAAATCATTGAATGTTGATAGGTAAATGTGGCATCTTCCTTGCAGCCATGTAACACAGCCGTCAAAGTTGAATTGGTCCGTATTGAAATTTTTAAATGAGTGTCGTTAAATAGCGCTTAATCGGTTAAGCAGGTTTGGCCGTTTCTGAAAAATTCATGCCAGCTTACACTGTTTCGCGATACCTGATGACAATTGGGAGCACCAACAGAGGTCAAATTTACTCCACTTACCTTTCTTAACTCACGGAGAGGCCTTCCCTCCATCTGCTTCCAAACTGCGCTGTCGACTGTATTACTTTCTTGGCCGTAGCGTCTTCCTCAATCCCGCATTGTTCATAGTCTGGAATCGAGGGCGGGTGTCAATATTAAGCAGGTTGATCTGTGGAAATTTCCGCAGTTTGCGGGACCGCATCCCTTGCAGAACGGGCATAGCACACATAAATTTTGAATATGAATCTATGCGCTCATCCGACCTTGCATCATCTTTAACAACTCTTCGCATCCATGATTGAATAGCTCGGCGTGTAGACTGTCTTCACAGGGCGCCTTTTTAGCAGTGATATTATCATCCTCACTTCGTCATATTCGGGTGTCTGAACGGTTTTTTCATCATCGACGCATCGCGACGATTACGGTATAAGTTTATTCATCTCTCTCAATATCTAGCAATCAGGAAAAGTATTCTTGCCACAACTTAAGCACACTCTGTACGTTAGCTAGCATTATCATTTCTGCTACACTCTGAACGCCATCTGCTAGGCAGATGAGTTTTCACTTCGAAGATTTTCATGCCAGAAATACACTCGAAGGTTTTGCCAAATCAGTTTTGAGGGGCGATCCCGACTAGGCAAGTTTTTTCTAACTGAAAAACGTTTATCATAATTTTTGGCTAGAAGTTGAATCCAGAATCCCCAGTATGCTTAGTTCACTGTTCCTGACATGCCCCGTGGAAGCAAATCTAAGTCATATTTGTCAGAACCCTTGACAGTTGGGACGAGTACGGAAATCCAGAAAATTCCAAGCAAAATTTTCTGGTGTTAGATTGGATAAAACATGAGCTCAAAACTAATTTAAGACCTTTAAGAGTAATTTTGGTGCTAAATAAAAGAAAATTAGTGTCGGAGTAAAGACGCCATAACTTCATACGGAGTTATGGTTACTAAGAAAAATTTCCGAATTTCTCTCCGTTGTAAGCTAGGTTTTCGGCTGCTGAACTTTGAACTCGATTCAACATACTGATATTAGGGCAAACGCCTCTCTATCTACTCAGCCAATTCAATGTCCCTCTGCACGCTTTGTAAATTCCTATATGGACATACCTCTATCTGTTACTATTATTTTTTTTCATATTTTGTTATATATGTGTTGTGACGAATATTACCATCTCTAAGGTTATTAAATAAAGGCACAACAACAGAAACATTAAGCAAGCTACATAAACGCATTATTCATCATTTACCCACATAAATACGAGGCAACGAAGAGATAACTCACATACATATGTAGTCATCGGTGAAAGTAGTACTCACATATACACGCGCATATGGCTATGCGAGAGGCTATAAACGTGTATCTGTAGTTTATAGCTGGCAAGCTGGTAACCAAGTAGAAAATTCTAGCAGAAGAAACGTCTAGACATTTGGGTACAAAGTATAAAAGCAGCGAAAGCTGAATAATCTGTAATCAGTTTGATTTAAGCACGCTATTGGTTGCGAAGTTTAAGTGTTATTGTGAAGTACTTTCAAAGTAGTATAATAAAGACCATTTTGCATTATTGAATATTGGACCTGTTTATTCAACAGTTTAGCGATACCAACGTTAGTAGGTGTAAAATAAGCGGAGTTTCACTAAATTCGTTACAATTGGTTTCAGAAGATGAATTGTTGAATAAATTCCAGGGTTGCAAAAAGGAGTGAATTGTAGATCCAGCAACTGATAAAGGAGTTGGAGAGCCGTGGATTGAATACAAACGGCAATAAACTCGAACTTTAGGCACGACTACGAGAGGCAATGGAATTAGAAGGAATTATGTTAGGTTAGGTTGGAGTGGCGGCCTCCGCTGTCCAAGCGGAGACTCATGTAGGCCGTTTTGACCCATTGTGATACCACACGGGGCACCTATTTCCTATTTCTCTACTTCCGAAGAAGAAGGTTTGGACCCCAATGAGGCTAAACCAGCGCGTTTGCCTGATGAAACGCAAGATGTCGTTTATGTTTGTAGATTCAAGCTCCGCAAAGCACCCAAAGGAGTATCTGTGGAGGCATCCGTACCTGATTTTTGACAGTGAGGGACAGTGGCACAGATAGTGCTCTACGCTTTCTATCTCCTCCTCGTCCCTACAGCTGCGCCAGAAGACATTTCTCTGTAGGCCCCTATAGGCACCGTGAGTGCCCATGAGACAGTGACCTCTAAGAAGGCTGACTAGTGGGCTTATAGAGATACGGTTTAACAATATCACCGATTCCTGTCTCTTTTCATCCAGCTTAGGCCAGATTTGCTTGGATATACTACATGTAGGTTCCATAGCCCATCTGGCGTTTGCTTGATCCGTGAATAGAGATCGCAGGCAGTGTTTGCAGGTGTTTAGAGGAGGGCTGGCCGAACCAGCGGAGGATATTGTTTGCAGATTGGTGCCTTTCCTAGCTAGCTTATACGCGGCGCAGTTTCCTGAGAGTTCACAGTGGCCAGGAACCCATATTATGCTTAGGCTGCAATTATCAGCCAGTTTTTTGAGTTTTTCCCTAAACTTCAATGCCACTAGTGACGAGGTGTTACTGCATTGCAGAGATTTTATGGCAGCTTGGCTGTTCGAGAAAATTGAAATATGATTGGTCACCTGCAGGTTAGCAAGAGAGAGGGCTGCTTCCCAGATAGTTATAAGTTCAGCCTGAAAACACTGCAGTGGTCGGGTAAGCGTAAGCTCTCGCTCAGAGAGGAATTAACGTGGAAGAGTATGTCTTTCGTCTTGATGACGATGAGACAACAAAATTGGAGGAGAAAAATGAAACACCGCAGACAATGGAGAACACAGACTTGAACATGAATTTGGCTGCAATATCTGCACAAACGTCGACAGTAATATCCAAGATGGAAACTCAACTGGAAGAACAGAAGACATATATGGCATCCCAACTGGAATCGCAGGAGACACGCATAGCATCAAAGATTGAAGCACAAGAAACGCGTACTTCAGAAATGTCGACAAAGATTACATCAAAGATGGAAACACAACTGAAAGAAAAAGAGGCACGAACAACTCTAAGCGCAAGAGGAGCGTATATCATCAAAACTCGAAGCGCGTATGGACGAGAAAATAACGTAGTTTGAGGAAAATGTCGAGGCTGATATGGATGCTTTGGGAGGACGTATCCAGGAGTTGCAACTTAATCACCCGGCTGCTTCAGCTAGTAATACGGAGATAAAAACTCCATCTTTTGGCAGTTCGGTTGCTTTTTACAGGTCTTTAGGCTACAGTTTGAGAAGGCTGCAGCAGTGAACAACTGGAATGCGGAAGATAAAATTCCTGTACTGTTCGTAACGTTGAAAGGATCTGCTGCTGAGATTTAACAGACTATTCTAGAGCACGAACGGAACAGTTATGAAGCATTGATGGGCGCACTAGAGAGGCGATACGGAACCGAGCATGGGAAACAGATATACCAAATGGAGGTACTGAACCGCTTCCAGAGGCCAGGTTGAAACATTGCAAGAGTTTGCGTTGGATGGTGAAAGGCTGGCACATTTAGCGAATGCGAACGCACCCGTGGAATACACCGAAAGGTAAAAATCCAGAGCATTATTAATGGAATACGGAATCTCGAAATGAAGCGAGCGACATACGCAAACCCAAAACCTACATTCAAAGAAACGGTATCACATGTTCTTATTGAGGAAACAGCATCGCTTCTGTGTAAGCCAGATTTCAAAGCACGTCGTGTGGAGGTAGAAAGGACAGACTGGGTGAACACAATATTGGAGGCACTGAAAGGATCGCAAAAGCGGAGTGAAAGAGTTATCAAATGGTTCAAATGCGGTAAGTTAGGTCACATTGCACGTCGTTGCGATCTTGATCCTAGTGGTTTCAACAGCATGGGTGATCTTAAGATGAGCAAGAGCGAGTCAGACGTAAAGATCGAAAGCTAGCTCCAGCTGTGGAATGTCCCGTTATCTCTGTATCACAAATTTGAAGGAAATCGAGCAATCTTACCGTCAGAGGAAATGTGGGTGGCAAGGAGCGTGTACTGATTATAGATACGGGCGCATCTCATTCTTTGTCCGATCTGATTTGGTCAACAGGAGAGTAAAGCCATTACCTGGAGCAAGGTTGCGTACGGTCACTGGCGAGTATAACCTAGTCCAAGGAGAAGTGGTATGTGAGGTCTTAATTGGAAAGGTAACGATTCTACACAAATTCGTTGTGGCGGAGATTTTTGATGAAGTCATATTGGGAGTGGACTCCTTAGTTGACCATACATCAGGATCGACATGCAAAGAAGGGATATGGGCTATGAGAACCAGGATGTATCACTCAACTTCAGTTTTGAGCAAGGGTTTAGCAGTAAGCGAGTGCTGATGAAAGAGATTCGACAAAAACCACAAAAGTTAAAGGCTGCAGATCGGGCAAGGGTTGATGGAACGAATGGGCTAAACAAATCAAAACCGAACTAAAACGGACAAAAGAATTTCCCAGAAAGATTGCAAGGGTGGTTTCGGAACGATACTGATTATGCGAAGCCAATCGGTCAAGCGCAAGCTCTACGAAGTAGTTCATTGGCCAAACAAGAAAATGTGAGGGAACGGTGCAGGATAATGAATAGTAGGACGAAACACAGGTACGAAAAGAACAAAAATTCGGAAGATTTCCGGGAGGGAGATCTCGTATTGCTATACAACCCTCACCGGCGGAAAGCTGTTCCATCCAAACTATGGTGCAGTTGGAAAGGCCCGTACAGAGTTGTGAAGAGGATCAGTGATGTCATCTACCGCATACAAACAATTGGGAAACCACGGAATAGAAGGGTGGTTCATGTGGACAGGTTAGCAGCGGTTAGATCGAGAGATTTGTCTGATCGGGTCGATCCGACATAGGTGGAGGGAAGTGTGATGAATATTACCATCTCTAAGGTTATTAAACAAAGGCACAACAACAGAAACATTAAGCAAGCTACATAAACACCTTAATCATCATTTACCCACATATATACAAAGCAACGAAGAGACAACTCACATACAGATGTAGTCATCGGTGGATTTAATACTCACATATACACGCGCATATGACTATGCGAGAGGCTATAAACGTGTTTTGTATTTTATACCTGGTAGCGTATAGCTGGTAACCAAGTAGAAAATTCTAGCAGAAGAAACGTCTAGATATTTGGGCATAAAGTATAAATGCAGGGAAAGCTGAGTAATCTGTAACCAGCTCGATTTAAGCACGCTATTGGTTGCCAAGTATAAGTGTTATTGTGAAGTACTTTGAAAGTAGTCTAATAAAGACCATTTTGCATTATTGAATATTGGAGTTGTTTATTCAAAAGTTTAGAGATACGAACGTCAGTAGGTGTAAAATAAGCGGAGTCTCAATAAATTCATTACAGTATATACTATTTGCTTTTTAAGCACAAACTGTATGGAATATTTTTCGGCGCTTTCAACAGACCTAGACCAGTGACAATAAGTTTATAGCACTGCTTTTATTAAAAATGCTTGTGCTGTTCACCATATTTGCCTATGTGACATTTACAGACGAAGAACATAGTGTTCCACACACCGTTGTAATATTTGATGGTGGTGCTGGAGGGAAAGATACTAAGACTACAGAAGGTTAAGTGTAATTAAAGTCCCGCGCTGACTTTGAGGATCTCACCTGTATAAGAAAGTTATGAGAACCGGTTACAATCGTTCCAAGTAGCTTTTTTTTAGAGTTTATGAAAAGGAAATGTTGTTTTTAAAATGGAACAAAGGACAAGAGGTTGAAACATAAAAGCAGAACCATTAGACATTTTTTAATCTTTAATGAACATGAGGCGGTAAACCAACTTTGGCTAAGTTTTTTAGCATTTAATGTGCTAAATCAAGCGTAAACCCCAATTTCAGATGTACTGGTGAAATTTGGTAGTTTAATGCATTTTTTTATTCTTTGAGTTATGTACGGAACTGATTTTAAAGATCATACAATTTCATTACAAAGCCCCAATAGAGGTACATAAAATTGTGAAACCTTTTGGAAGCCTTAAGCATAAGTTTCACATTTGTGACTACCGCTAGGTATTATGGCGCTATCTTGGTCAAAAATTGGTTTTTTGGTGTGATACTTTTTGCTTTCCTTGTACCTTATGTTCTCTTCACCTCCCTTTTAATCTTCGTTCCCCCTCGCTTGATTTCCCTTTTCGCCTTGCTCTCGCTCATACTCTTATTCACAATATCTATTTCTCTCTCCTTTTCACGACCATGCATTTACTCTCCTTCGATCCCTCTCATTCCCAATCCCATACGCTTTCCGAAATGGATACACTTGAAACTATTGTCTTTTGTATGTTTTGAACTAGCTTGATACTGAAGCATAGTTCGCCTTCGAATTCATATCATATATTTTAGAAATAGTATCCAACTTATTTGATTTAGTTGTAAGGTTCAAAATTTCCTATCAGTGAACTTTGTTATTCAACGCGGTCTTTGGCACTTAGGTCAAACGCAGATTCGGACGTGTTGCCTGCACCAGGATTACACAAGAGTATTGTATAAGCTTAATGCTCCCCTATGTGGCAGTTTGAATATATACACACTTACATATATATGCATATGTACTTAGGAAAAATCTTCAATGTTTTCTTGCCTGCTCAGCTAGCCTCATGCATAATTTAAAATTAATTTCGGCGTAAAATTGCATTGAGTATCATGCTTTCGAGGCAAAGTATTATTATTCGCTTTTACTTGCGCGAGTACCGTTACTTTTGACTTTAATGTTTGGCTTTTTCAACTAACGGCGGCCGCCGTGATGTGATGGTAGCGTACTCTGCCTACCACACCGAAGATCCCGGGTACACGTCCCGGGAAAAGCAACGTCAAAATTTTAGGAACAAGTTTTTTCAATTAGAAGAAAGTTTTTCTAAGCGCGGTCGCCCCTTGGCAGTGTTTGGCAAGCACTCCGAATGTACTTCTGCCATGAAAAGCTTCTCAGTGAAAACTCATCTGCCTAGCAGATGCCGTTCGGAGTCGGCATAAAACATGTAGGTCCCGTCCGGCCAATTTTTAAGTAAAATTAAAAGGATCATGACAGAAATTGGAAGAGAAGCTCGGCCTAAAATGTCTTCGGTGGTTATCGCGCCGTACATTTTTTTTTTAATAAAGTCAGGTTGGTAAGTTCAAGAGGTCGACCGTGGTAGTTTCCAATGGCAAAATTTTGGCCCATTGTGGTGAGTGCCGGGTGACGGCAAATTCGTCTAAGCAGATTACCTCCTAGTTTTTCTCAACCAACCATTTGCTTTCTATTTTGAATCTAAGTGGAATTGAAAGATCCAAATTCAAAACCTCTGCCGATTTTTCGAAAAAACCGTGCGCTCAAAGTCATTTTGTTTTTAGTCCTGGACATCGGCAGAGAAATCGATTCCTTTCCTTCTCATCCTGACAGCATCTGCAGAGGAAGTTTGTTGGTATACTCCACCGTCGGAGCATTGGTGCAATAGCGCATTCACTGCAGATTTGTTTAGCTTGAAAAGGCAGCTAGTTACTTTCATAATCAAAAAATGGCCATAAGAATTTTGAGACCTCGCAATCAACCCAGTTGATTCACAGCAAATCCGTTGCCCTATTTACCGACATTTCTCAGCAGATAACCCAGCGGTGGTCGTAGTCGCTAATGTACATTTTTGAGCTTTTCCTGATATCTCGTCTTCAATTGCATTCGTTTTAATATCGTTGTGGCCTGTGCAAAGGAAGACATTAATTTTCCTTATGGACACCAGTGAGTCTTGAAACCTCTGCACGATATCCGACTTTATTTCGCTGGATGCGAATTCTTTCACGCCGGTTGGTTGATTGATGTCTGAGATCGTACTATAAATCAGCAGTCTCGCTACTCTCTATATAGCATTGACCTCCGTCTAAAGGACAATGCATGAGTCAGGGAGACGGTGCGATTGATTGAGCTACAGATGCTCTGCGTAAATTCCAGCTGCATTTCCCTTTTCCCTTTTTGAGCCTTCTGTGTATATTGTAATACCCCTACCACTATCTACGCCTTCCTCCCATTCACCCCTTGAAGGATATCTTATGTTCTGCACCTAGGTTAATTGGTAATCCTATTAAACGTCCCCTAGCCATGTCATCTAGTATCGTGGCGATCCCGTATTCGGTTGCTTCCCACATTTTAGACTGTCTTAGCCATTGAGCCCCCTTCCCTCTTGTAAGTAATGGTTGGGCGGCAGACTGTTCTCGAAGAATCTATGAGAACTTATAAGATCGCGCTTGCTTTAGTGGTGCTGGTTACCGGAACAAACTTGTACTGTATCCGGACGAAGATCATCAACATTGATAACACTCCTCAAAAGCTTTGTGGAGTGTCTTTATAGCTACAACAACAGCAACAAATGCTAAAGCGTTTTAGTACTATAGCAAGTCGGATTCAAATCCGGAATCGAGAATTTGCCAAAATTGTCTTGGAGGGTTGTTGTTTCTAAAGAAAACAATGACAAAAAAGACTAAATTCCGTAAATTTTTTAGATCTTAAGCATTTCGCTCAGATCGAAATAGCGAACATATTCAGGTTCCAGAGAGTTCTTAATAAGTTCTGATGCGTTACAGATTAAAATCAAGCTGGGCCTCATGTTTCCCCTTTTAGCTGCTTGTCTGTCTTTAAACGCAAGATACATATTGCAATCGAAAATTTTAAGGCATGAAATTGTTGCTGCAGTGAAAATTATAATTTGGATATTATCTTATTTTTGGGAAAATTTATTCCAGCTCTCCTTTTTTTCTATTTTTTCTCCGTCAGCAGCATTTTTCATAACGGTGCCACCAAAAGGAAGCTTTCTAAAACGGGAAACAAAAAAAAAAAAAAAAACAGCAAGAGCAAAAAACTGCTCAATCAAAGCGTGCAAAAAATGGTGAAATAGAAGCAAAAAAAAAAATAATTAAATAAAAGTAGAAGGCATTGCTCCTTTAAGAATACTTTGCGGTTCACTTTACTGTGAAATTTTGATTTCTTTATGCTTTTTGGTTAATATTGAGCAAAAGCCATTGGGAATATTGCAAAACTATCATTTCCATTCATTTTCTCGCTACACTTCTGTGGCATTTCGGCAATTTAACATTCAATTGCTATTCAAAAGGGGGAACTTATAAAGGTTCGGTGTGTTAAATTCTTGTAAATTAAGATAATAAACACATCGTGCTTACCTAGATAAGCATTAGTGATAAGATTAGAGAGAACAAGTAAGGAAGGGTAAGTTCGGGTGTAACCGAACATTACATAGTTAGCTGCCAAATTACAGCTTGCAAAACTTTTAAATTGCCTTTTTTTAAAGTGGGCGGTGTACGCCCATTGTCAAAAATTTTAATAATTTTCTATTCTGCGTCATAAGGTCAACCCCATTGGTCAACCTGCCAATTTTCATCGCTTTATAAGTCTTTGGTAATGAATTATCGAACTTTTTCGCTTTTTCGAAATTTTCGATATCGAAAAAGTGAGCGTGGTTATAGCCCGATTTCGTTCGTTTTAAGCAGCTATCTTAGATGAGTGCCCAGAATCTTACATACCAAATTTTATTAAGATACCTTAAAACTTACTCAAGTTATCGTGTTAACGGGCAGACGGACGGATGGACGGACATGGCTAAATGAATTTCTTTTTTCGCCTAGATCATTAGAAGTCTATATCTGTCTCGATTAGTTTATGCCGTAACGAAGTACCGTTATGCGAACAAAATTAATATACTCTGTGAGCTCTGCTCAGCTGAGTATAAAAACGTTTTGGTTTTAGAGGGAAAAATAAGAGTTCCGCAGTCAGAGCAGATGCAAGATTTGTTGTCTGACATCGAGCTAGCTTCGAACCAGCCTGAGGCTATTGTGAGATCTTTGTTCAACCTAGGAGTCGCAGTTATATTAAGTGTGCTCATTCATCGACTGAAGAACAAAATAAATCTCAGGTTTCGACAGTCACTGCAATTCATGGTAGGTTTAACATAGATATACCGTACACGATAATACCGAACTTCTGTTATTCCATTTTCATTCGTACTTTTGTTTTGCATTTCTCTCCATTTTTTTTTGCTGAAACCTACGCAACATACCGTTATGATAGCTATGTATTCACTACATACCATCACAATGAGAAGGAAGACTTTATTATTTTTTATTGCCAAATTATGTCAGTTATACAGAGTCTCGCTGTTTTCTTGTCCTTATTTATTATTCCATTTTTTCAATAGAGTTTTCTTTTGTGAAATATTTCCAAGAAAATATTTATCATATATGTGCACGTTATACAACAGATAGTTGGGGATATTTCAATTGAATATTCCTGTAGCTTCGTTTGTTGCACCTGGTACGAGTACATAAATAACAATTGAAATACAATGAAGCCGTACGCGTGTTGTCGTAAAGCGTACATATTATGGCAACCATGAAAACTCTTCCTTCAGTAAGCCTAGGTTAGGTTGAATTGTCCGATCAATAAAAACCTCATATATACTGATTGTGTCCATGTGAGACTGACAGGAATTTGTTTCACGACCAAACAGAAATACCATAAAAAAAAGGTACCAGGACTAGTGTAATGGAATAACTCCCAGCTCTTGGCAAATAGAAGAAGTTTTCCAGGTTCTTTTTTAATTTCTTCTCCGAAATCGGGCAACTTTCCTGCTACTTGTAGATGGAGCTTTGACTTATCGAGCACAAAACACCAGCGCAGAATATGCTGAACCATTTTTTCCTGCAGCTCACACTTCCTACATACGCTGTGAATGAGGAGGTGTAACTTATAAGCAAGTGACGGCAGAAGTAAATGTCCGGTTAGTATCCCACTCGTGAGCCTTAAGGCTTGACGCTTTAGAGATATAAGTAAGTTTGTGAGTCTAACTTCGTATGATTTGCACAGGAACTTAGAAACATTGCAACCTCGCGCTTTTGCACAGGCCTTTCCTGCTTGACGATGGCATTCCTGTCACCTTTTGATTTCTCCCAAACAAATTGGAACGTCTACGGTGGAATCATCAAATAATGATTTTAGGAAGTCCGGAGAGAAGATTTCAAGCTCAGGAAAACGCTTGTAAAAATGAAAACGGTAGTCAGGTAACTGATGTCCAGAAAATGCTTAGATTATGAAGAGAATATTTCTCTGCCCTCCTAATGATGATGTTGCCATTGATGACCCTTCACGTAACTATGAAGAAGTCAGAATAGCATTACCAAGATTAAAAGACAAAAAGGTCGAAGGCGCTAATTATTTCAAATACGGTGGCGTGGAGTTGGCAAGACAAATTCATAAACTTCTGTGCAAAATATGGTCGAGAGAGTGCATGCCCGAGAAATGGAATAAGTGTTCTTTGTCCAGCTCACAAAAATGGGGATCCTGCAAACTGCGCCAACTAGCGCGGAATCAGCCTCGTGAGTATTGCATATAAGGCTTCGTCAAACGTATAGTGCGAAAGATTCAATCCTATCGTGAATCGGCAGATTGGACCTTATCGGTGCGGCTTCAGACCTGGTAAATTTGCCATCGACGAGGTTTTCACTACTAAATCGTGGAAAAAACCCAAGAAAAAATTGGCACTTATCAAACTTTCGTCGATTTCAAATCCGCCTTCGACTGTATGAAAAGTAGCTGCCAATGCGCCACTATGTCTCAATTTGGTTTCTCGTCAAAACATATACGACTGTAAAAAAAACAATGGGCAACGATAAACTCAGTCAGAATTGGGAAGGTCCTCCCCAAGCCCGTCAGAACTAAATGAGTTTTTAGACAGGGTGACCTCCTATCATCCGTTTCCTTGAGTTCGATGCTGGAGAAAATTATTAGAGCGTTCAATGTTCTAAAATGTGTCTGAACAGAAACAATAACATCAGCTTTGAAGTTCAGCGAAGAATCACTCTTGCTAATAAATAGTCTAGGTAGGCAATCGAAAAGTAAGGACCTATCTCGGCATACGAAAATCATGCTCTACAAGCCATTTATTGTACTCGTCCTGATTTATGGAGCAGAAGCATGTACCATCACAAAACCAGATGAGGCGACTCTGGCACTGCAGACACCACTAGGTCATGTTATGCGAATGAAAGATGATGTTCCGGCTAAGAGAATATTTTTGTAGGAAACTGTCTATAGAAACAGAAGAATAGGTCGGCCCTTACCCCGCTGTAAGAACCAGGTGAAAATAATTTGAATTTTCTTGGTGTTATTAATTGGCGCCAGTTAGCGCAGCGAAGAAGCGACTAGCGCGCCTTTTTGGACGGTCATAATCGTTTAAGCGGTTAAACGCCAAGTAAGTTGGTATGAAGGTGTATAAGATCAAATTTTTAAATGCACGAACCTTTTCTTTGTTTGTGTAATGATTTCTATAGGTATTCCATGATTTTATTTATTAATCACAAATTTTGCGACAGCGCGTAGACGCTTTCATTGTAGTTCGCAGGTAGCTTTTAAATAAAGCAACTCTTTGTTTTCTCAGGCCTTTTGTTGGACCGGATGTTTTTGACTTTTGACTAGCACGCTTGTCTGCATGTGTGCGTACATAAATTTGGATATGAAGTTTTTCTTTTATTTACCTTTGCTGTTGCTCTGCACCTGTCGGAGCAATTTTTCGTTTTAAATGTTGCATTTCTTTCCTTGGCAGTGACGCATTTTGTGCATAGACATTTTTTTTGCTCAAATGTTTTTATAACTTGAGTAAGTTTTGTCTTGCAGTTTTTTACATTTATTTGGTTTGAAAAATATTTACATTTCACAACGTTGACCAACTAACAAAGTATTTAAGTAATGCCTTGCAGTTTTAGAGCAATTAGCGAAACGAAGTATGTAGCTTTTTTAGCAAAAGTTGTTTCCAAGTAATTTTCAACGAATAGTTCAACAACTTTTTGCCATCTTTGCTAAGGTCAGAGAAAGGAAGTTGAGTTATTTTTGAAAGCATCGGATTAAGTTAGACCAATGTAATAGTCTTCAAGAAGATAACATGGAATTCAGTAATCAATGGCAGAATGTGACTATTATATGTGGGAGCATATAACTTGTGTCACTAGAGGCCGAAGTTGTTCCTTACGTATGAGATCTGTTACGTATTGCTAGGAATTTGAAAAGAGGAAAAGAGAGCAAGGAAAAACGAGGGAAGGAAAAGAGTAGAAATAGACAATATGTAAAGAGTAAGCGGCAGTGAGAGAAAGAGAGGTAGGTAGAGATTGAGAGAAATTGAGAAAAAAGACGGAGAGGGGAAAGAGATGCACACAGAGAGATTGAAAGCATTGGATTACGTTAGGCTTGTTTATTAGTCTTCAAGTAGATTACGCAGGTATTAAAAATCAATGGCAGAAAGTGATTAATATATCTGTAAGGATATCACTTGGGATGCTAAAGGCCAAAGTTGTTCAGAGTTACTGAGAAAGAGAAAAAGACGGAGAGGGGAAAGAGACTAAGGGAGAGCGAGATAGGAAGGAATACGTTAAGTGACTTGTAGAGGAAAATTTTCGTTTGGCGAGAGAGGAAAGTATTTACTTTTAAATAGCGTACCCAGTCCAACGACTTATGAGGTAGAATTGTTCAAAGGCTGAGGTATGCTGAGTTGATCCAAAGCCAGCTTGAGGTCCCACTTCCCCTATCAAAATAAATCTATCTATCTATATCTATATCTATAAATCTTATAAAATAAAGTCGCTAAATGCCATTTACGCATTTTAAAACGGTTTTTTGCATTTGAAAGTTTAGCTACGTGAGATGGCACAGTCTATACAATTTGAAGGTATATATTATAGGGGCGTGGCAAATTGCCAAAATGTAGTAAAAAATTATAAACTTTTTGTTTACACAGCTATAACTCATACACGATTGGATGTATTTGAAAAATTCTACCTTGCAGTAAAACTCTGAAATATTTACCTTCGTTCTGCGTAAAAAAAATACTTCATTCCTTTCTTATATCAGCCAAATTGTTTAAGTTCGGTGTCAACTGTGAGCAAAAATTGCTTTTGAGTGAGTCATGAGTCGACACATACGTACATACATAGTATTCGCTGCGTTATTTAACTTCGGCCGTAGGTTTATAGGTATGTATTTTCATATCAGCTTGACATACATATGTATTTATGTACATACATAAATAGTAATAAATGGTTAAGAATGCATACATCTCTTGAAAAATACTGTTTCGTTAAAAATATTGAACATTTCCTTAAAATTTCTTAAACAAAAGTTTTATTTTTTCGTATTTTTGCATGTATCACTATCATCATCACTATATAATATAAAACAAAGTCACTTTTTCTGCTCTTATGTCCCTTTAAACGTTTAAAACTACGCAATGGATTTGATGCGCTTTTTTTTAGTAGATAGAGTGAGGAAGGTTTATATGTATAATAACATCCATTAAATAGTGAAGTAATACTGTTATTTTTGAAGGTTCTAATGTGATGTATATATATAAAAGAAAGTGGTGTTAGTTACACCATTTATAACTCAAGAACAGATGAACAGATTTGGTTGAAAATTGGTGGAGGGGTAGCTTAGAACTAGGAGACAGGCATAGGATCCCATTCTGGCTGGGGTCTTGAGATCAAAACGTGGACCTGTGTAATACTGGGATCTGTTTGTCCAATATGGGTATCAAATTGAAGCTGTTTATTAGTACTTTGATGCGGGGTATTTTTCGTACCCGTGGATAACTAGGGTCTCGAGATGTAGGCCATAACGTGGATCACGGTAACACTAGGATTTGTTTTTACACTATGGGTATCAATTTGAAACTGTTGATGAGTGCTTTAGTACAAGGTAGTTTTCATACCTATTGGCGACTATGGTCTCGAGATATAAGCCAAAACGTGGATCAGGGTAACACTAGGATATGTGTGTAATATGGATATCAAATGAAAGCTGTTGCTGAGAACTTTAAAGTAATTTTCATTGTGATATTGGATTTAGTCGCACCAACCTGGCAAAACTGATAAATATGCATGCGAAGCCGAAATAAAGACATGAGTTAATAATACCCACATACCTGTTTACATACGTCCTTTTCGATTTGCCTGAAATTTGGTATAAAAATTGGCCTATATTAGTATTTACGATTCTTTTTTCGGGGAAGTAGACTAGGCACGGGCTGGGACTGGGATTAGGACTAGGACTTGGACTGAGACTCATAGTGGGCCTGGGACTCGGAATAGGACTGGAACAAAATACATACCATCCTCTGGGACTGGCAATAAGGGATGAAGAAGAATGGGAACAACTTGAGAGAAGAGAAAAGAGGGAAGGCCATATAAATCGTTCCCGAGATGGTCGGGCCAGCACCTTAATGGTGCTGTTACCGGAGCGTATCGGATCTGTATCCGACAAAGGACCATCACATCGATAACACTCCCCAAAGCCTTCGGGGAGTAACCTAATCGCTACAACAACAACAACAACAGGGAAGGAGAAGGAGACTGAGAAAGAGATAGAGTGAGACGAAGATAGAGATAAATGCAGCGAAAAGGACGGAGGGAGGAGTGAATAAAAGGATTAAGAAAAAGTGAAGAGGGGTGGGAGGGCAGAGCTAGACGGGAAAAGGTTATTAAAATGTATGTAGATTGATCGAATTTAGGGCAGAACAACGTCTGACGGGTCTGCTAATATATATATACAGTATATTTACATATGTATTAATTTCGAAGAAACGCGCAGAGCGCGGCTTTCAAACTGGAGTCTCCACAACCTTAAGTCCCGTTGAGAAAGGAGAGGACATAAGTAGTAGTAAAGTGGCTTCTCGTAGGTAGTATCGCCAAGCTAGTTGCGATCCAAAGATGGTGACGGTTTTTCGCAGAGATATAGTAATAGCGACGTTCGTTCAAGTAACGATGACGCTCGGAGAGAGCGTATTACGGACGTTGGTCCTCACCAAACAGAGTGATAATGGAGTACAATTAGTAACGGTGAAGCTTGGTAAGAAGATATTACCGATGTTGAGTCTTACCAGAGAGTGATGACGGAGTACTATAAACCCATTAAAGTGAGTGACTTTTTTGTAAAATCACCGCTTTAAGTTTTGAAATGCATGAAGCAAACGCCTCCCGCTGTGCCTACTAATTTACCAAATGTTTCCAATATACGCGAAACCAGTATACATACATACATGCATATTAGAGGTTTACGCCGGTCACTTAATCGGCGGCGGCGGCGTAGGCTCTATTATATAGTCATGACCCTCGTGGCACAGTTTTAACGATTAGTATTTATGCTGGCTTATTGTTGATCGCGCCAAAAGGCGCCGTCAGTAGCAATCCCGACCAGCAGCCGCTACCACGAATCCTGGCCCTTATACAATATGCCAGCACAGAAGCCATAGGACTGCGACTTCGAACTCATACTTTCGTCAACGTCACTTTCCTAGAAGCTCTAGGTGTAGCTCCGCAGGCTTTCTGACGGATGTTTTTGTCGCGCTATGCTTCCAAGTTAGACCAAAAAACACCTTGAAACGTTAGGGAGTAAATTTTCGGACAAGGATGCCGCCCTCGAAATCATAAGCAGTATAAGTGGATATTATTACGTAACTCATGGGTGAAAATCGTATAATCCTTGGCGCATCTATGTATATAATTTAAATTTTACAAGGACCGTGGATAAAAGTTTAAAAATATAGACCCAAAATTTGCAGACGTTTGTATTCGATACATTGACCTCAATAGTTTTCGTTTCCGGCCTTATGATATAAGAGCTCATTATGGATGACCGCCTTCAGTTTTCAGACAACTTCGACTATCCCCCACATTAGGGTAGTAGAACACCCGGTAAATTGTTCGACTGTCTTGAGAAAGCTTTTGCTTCACCACTTTGAGTGTTTTGCGAAGGACAAAGCCTAACCAGGTTAAAAATGTGCCTACGTATTCACATTTGTAACAGAAGCCGCCACGTGTAGGTCATATTTAAACATGGTTGTTAGGCTATATCTAATGTGATTCACTCCAAGGGAATAGCTGGGGATACGACCGCCAACTTTAGAAAATGTTAAACCGGGACATCTGGGTGTTGAATGATGAAGTGTGAAAATCAAAATTAAAATTTTAGACGCTATTTTACAGTTAAGCAAATAAGGTGATTTTTCAAACCCTTCTCATTCGTGTTGAAGATATGTATATGCAACTTAAGTATGAGCTGGGAATCATTTGAAAGGAGAATTTAACGCACTGGAGTCTAATAAAGGATTTTACACCACTGATTTCGCTTATTCTTTCAGCCAATCGGGATATAAAATTCGGCACCGTTTTCGGGTAACTTGCTTTTTTAAAAACTTGAGTACAATTTGAAAATATGTTCGACTCGGGAGATTTTATTAAAATTCATTGTACTTTATTAATTTTTTGAAAAAATTATGCGAAGTGAGCATTTAAATTTATTATATAACTTTTCTTTAAGTGTTTTGTTTTAGTAACTTGGTGAATTCGGTGATACGAAATCTGTGTTAAGCTGGCATTGAAATCGCCTGTTTTCTCAAATAACTTTTGAACGGTTAGAAAGTGTTAAATTTCGCAATCGGATTTTTATAACTTGCAGTGATGCGCATCCCTTATACCCCTTCCGACTATATCGTACCAATTTTAGAGATGAGCAATAATTGGCCTTGAAAGAGTAGAAAATATAGTAACGCGCCGACCGCTGCCGCCGCCGCCGCGCCGATATTTTTGACATTCGGAGGCGGCGTGCGAAAAATGTCGCAAATCGGCGGCGGCGGCGGCGTTTATCGGTGGCGTATATCTGTAATTCATACAGATATTTATAAATGCAGGCTTCAGCTTTCGCGCAAAAAAAATATAGCAAATGAGGACAACGCAAACGACATTGCGAGCATGTCAATAATGACGACTGAAACAACGACTATACATACACACGCACACACATATAGTAGTTTCCGTGACATGCCACACATTTTTGAAAGCATTTTGTAATTATAGTAAAATGCATTTGCAGGCCACCTGAACGCAGCTAGGATAATGATTTACCTTAACACATATCCCAAAGGATGCAGGACTGAAAAAAAAACCACTAAGAACACATACTATATTAGGTGGCAGCTGCCGAGCAATTTGAGAATTAGACAAGTAAGGACGGGACTGTCTTCGGCTGTGCCGAAGACTTCATATCTTTCATGAATGGAGCTGAACAATAATCTTATCCCATTCGTAATCTCCAAATAATGCGCTGTATAAGATTAGAAATATATACTGAACAGATGTGCATACCTAAACGATTTTTAATATAAATATAAAATAAAACAAGTAGCGACGGGACTGTGTTCGGCTGCGCCGAAGACTTCATAAGTTTAATGAATGGGGCTGAACAATAATCTTATCCCGTTCGTAATTTCCAAGTAATCGGATGTATAAGATAAGAAATATATAGATGTACATACCTAAACGATTTTTAAGATATATATAAAATAAAAAATGGCAAAAAACCCCCTTATCTGAACGATCGGTTGTATGGGATATATATTATATATAGCTCCGATCGAAATTATTTTTACAGGAAATCTCCTATGATATATTAAAATATATATCACCGAGTTTCACGTTTATACTTTCTAAATTGCGCCAGGAATGACCAAAATCGTCTTATCTGAACGATCTGTTGTATGGGAGATATATGTATGTTATAGTGGTCCGATCCTACCGGATCCAACATATGTCTAATATAATATAAAAATACATCCTTGTGCCAAATTTCATTGAGATATCTCAAAATCTGAGGGACTAGTTTACGTCTAAGTAATCAGAGAGACGGACGGACAGACGGACGGACGGACAGACGGACATGGCTATATCAACTCAGTTCGTCGCCCTGATCAATTCGGTATACTTAATGGTGAGTATATGTTCTATATTTCTCAACGTTACAAACATCGGACCAAAGTTAATATACCACTTCATGTTCATGAAAGGTATACAAAATTAAAACTTAATAACGGTGTCGTGAAATCACAAAATTTTTAGTGTGGCAACGACGACTACAGAGGGCCTCAAAAATTTATTAAAATTCATTTTTAATAGCTTATTTGCATGCGAATATCAAAATTGTTACCAGCTAAAGGCGAAATGAAAAGGAGTTAGAAGGAGAGAAATGAGTTTGCATGCACATAAAGGTAGTTGTGGGATTCAAAAAATTTTATACCACGACAACACGGCAAACTGCCAGACGGCATAGAAATTACATTTGATAAAAGTAGAGCATAAATAATATTAAAATTTTCTAAAAAAATTATAAAAAACGAAGTCGGGAAAGGAACACATTCCATATTGGGTCAGAATGTTGCTGTTTAAATGGTTAAGATATTTTTAATTTGCGCAAGGTTGAATAAAGCTGAGTGAATAGCTTTGTCAACCTTTCGAAGAACAGTGCGCCCAGGATACTGAGCCATCTAGTCTGCAGTGCCGAAAACCGAAAATAAATGAATCGACTCCCAATCCTCCACCTCTTAATAGCTTCTGTTGAGAGAACTTATGGACCATCGTCGAATCATCTGAGCAGGGTCCTATGATTATGCCCGAAAGTAATCTTAACTCAGATTAGTTTAGCTTGAAAAGCAAGCAAGGTCCCTTTGTAACCAAATATGGCTAGAAAGATCTCATTTCCCTTCGATTTTCTATAAAAGATAACTAAGCGATAGCCGTACAGATTTTCCGCCTCGTTTGTATATATTTTGAAAACTTTAACGGAAAAAAGGAGTCCTAAAAAGACCTTATAAACGCCAGATTGGTCAGTAACTCAGTACGATTTCCTAAATTATCAAGTTGGAATCGAATGCCTTCAAGATAGACTGGCTGTCAAAAAATGTTGGTATCTGAGACTGTATTGCCTTAGAATTGTCTAACATATATGTATCTTTATGACATAGACATCCGACTGGAGGGCACTACAAGAGTCAGGGAGTTGGAGACCGGAAGTGATGGAGTATAGCCCAGCCCCAGAATCCGTTAAATTGTATCCACCATGTAGAGTATGAGCATATGTTGGTCGAAGCTAGGTACTAAGGGCGTCATATTTTGCCAAAAATAAGTGGGGCAACAAGTTCAGATTTAAAGTGCTTAACTTTCAGGGTGTTTAACATTGCCATCTCTACTCAACTTATTGACTTATGAATATATTGAGCAACCTCAGTTGGTTGTTTTTACGCAGACAAACCTCATGCAACTAGACTATAACTCATCCACAAAAAATTTATAAGACGCCGATTATAACTAGTACGCATTAAATATACATATAACAGGCCGACAACTGGCCTATAGAAAATTGTTTTCCGATAAAAAAAATCGATATATTTCGATAACATATCGATAATTTTGCGATAGAAATAGATATTCCTTCAATTAAAGTTCGATAAATTTTCGATATTATATCAATAAATTTTAAAAAATAGCAGACAACTCATGGATATAAATTGACAACGCGTGTCTCCCTCCGATAATTCATCGATGACGTTTGTTATAAATAACAAGTTACGGGTTTGCGGTAACAAATCGATAATTCACATAAATGTTGTGGACCACTCGGCGAAAATAAACCGATAAAAATTGGATAATTCGTTGAATAGGAATGAATACCACGCCATTAACCAACCGATAACCCGTTGATAACGGTTACTATCAGCAACAAAAGTTCGACACTTCGATAACAAATCGATGGCCCTAATTATGTACTTTCTACTAATATTTCTTTGATAAAATGTGCGCTTCGCCATACACATACCTGGACCTATTTCGCCCTCTCTCTCTCATTGGGTATTTACAGCGTACTGTGGAATCCTTGTTTCGTGGACAGCCACACAAAAAATAACCTACCTCAAAAAAGTAGCAGAGGATGCAGAAAGTAAGAGGGCCCTTAAAAAAACCCCGACGGTTAGATACTATGTGGTAATTTTCACAATCCACATCTAGATCTGTTGGGGAAGAAGATAGCAGTAATAACTGCAATGTGGCTCAGTTCCCTGGGGCACCTTGAACGCAGAACATGTAGCCATAGCAGTAAAGATATATCAATTAATGGACGAACAGAATACGCAATTCCGTAGCTGCGTTCGGAATGGGCTCTTGAAGCCACAGAAGAGGTGGATGGCTGGCGGAAGGGTGCTCCAATGGCAGATGAGGCGATACACGTCTAAAAGCAATGACTACAAAATAATGAAAAGAGTTGGGTCTGCGGTATACTGTTCTGATCGGGAAATAAACAGACCTTGCAAATTACCAGATTACCGCAGTGTTTTTCAGGCGGAAGTAGTAGCTGAAAAAAAGCGATAGAGCACTGGAAGAAAATAGCACAATCTGCAGCCACGTATTATTTTATATTACAGTCAAAGAGTAACTCGGCACTAATCTCACATTTGCGTGTATTGCACAGCATCCAAAAGTATGTTAGAGTGTCAGCAATTCCTGGAAATAATGGAACTGTGGATAAGCATACATATATATGATCCCAGGGTATCTGCGAATAGATGAAAATGAAAAAGTATACAGGTTAGCTAAAAATAGTTATCCTTCGAAGCTTGCTGCGTGGACGTACCATTTAGATAGGACGAGATTAAGAAAAGGCAAGAGTTTCGTGTGATTGACCAAACGGGAACGGCGTGGAATCAAAAAAAAAGTTAAAAAAAAAGGAATATGGGGTCATGACACTGGACACTATCTTCTGGCTTTACATGATTTTAAAAGAGGTATTGTCAGTGATAGAAGATGTAGCAAGTGCGCGTTTAAGGAGGCTATTAGGCGTGATACAGCTATTTTATTTAGAAGCAGCAAGTGGCATAGGTCCTATAAAGCTTTCAGTATTTGCCAAAATGACGACGTTATTTTATAAAAAAATTGATAGGGGTTTTGAGTTTGGTCGCTAAACAAAGTTTTGGTAAAAATGTGGACTCGTTCAATCTATATCATATCTTCACCGACCGGCCAGTTGAATCAAATTTTACCAAACACTTAACTTACGATCTCTGGAGTTCCCCATACCGTTATATTGTAAATAGCAGCGTATTCTTCGTTGTCGCATCTGCATCTTATATACACCTCTCCAGCTTCAGTCTAATACGCATCATCGAAAAAAAATTGTTTTACCCTGTTCCTTAATTACACTAAAGTACTGTAACGTAGCGTTACAATAACAAAAATCCTCCCTGTATTTCCTTATTCACTTAAACCTGAACCTCCCTGTACTTATTTTTCTATAGCATAGCTACCTGAACCTCCCTGTGCTTATTTTCTATAGCATAACCAACAACCACTTGTACTTATTCTTTTATAGCATAGTCAACAACCACTAAATAGCAAACCAACGAAAATCACAATAATGGTGTGTTGACTTCTCAACCAGTTTGCGGCACCACCCATATAAACATCGAATTTGCATTTTTGCAATTCAGTCCTCGCAGGTGAGCCAGCGGGAGTGGATGTCTTTTTTAAGACACTCTTTTCCCTCCTGCTAGCTGGCTGAGTGGAAGGGGCGCCGCCATGGCACGGGTCACCCTTCACTTAGGTAAGGACGACGGGGAGGATTCTTTGTGCTGCTTTGCCCCCCGCGCCCTCCTAGGTGTTGAGTGGCCCGACGCCTTCATGGCCATTTAACCCCTTCCCCTCAGTTCTAGCTTAGGCTGGCTGAGTGGAAGGGGCGCTGTCATGGCGCGGGTCACCCTTCACTTGGGTAAGGACGACGGGGAGGATGCCTTGTACTACTTTGCCCCCGCGCCCTCCTAGGTGTTGTGCGGCCCGATGCCTAAATGACCATTCCACCCCTTCCTCTCAGCACTGGTTCCGGCCGTGAGCCGATGCGTGCACACAGGGGCTACCGCTGTGCCGTTAAGGTGCACTTCCCCTCCGCCCACGGGTCGACCCACGGTGTATCAGCTGGTACAACCCCGCCCCCCTTACGCACCTTCTACTAGTGTGCAAGTAGGGAGGCGGGGGTGTCCAGCGGTGAAACCAGCACTAACGAGTCCTCGCAGTCTCTTCCCCAGGTGACCGACCGGCTTCCTATCGATTCTGCCGAAGACTGCCGATCAATCCGATACCGTCAACCGACCCCGCCCGGAACGAGCCGCCGCTGTCCAGGTAAACCCCATCGCCAGCATACTTCCCTCTCACCACGGCCCTGGTACGCGCTCCGTAGCCCACCGCCCCTCTGGTGCCGCCGCTGCTTCCATCCCGCCGGTGCTACGCCGACCGTTGGCCGTCCGCCATACTACTGCCGTGCCCATCCCGCCTTGCTGGTGCCGCCGCTGCCCCACTAACCGTCCTCCGTTCGCCATCCTACCGCCGTTAAGCCGCTGCATACGTAACGCCGCTGCTACGACGACCGTTGGCCGTTTGCCATCCTACAGCCTTTCTGCCGCTGCATCCGTCACGCCGCTGCTACGACGACTGTTGGCCGTCTGCCATCCTACCGCCGTTAAGTCGCTGCTTCTATCCCGCCGCTGCTTCCGTACCGCATTACGAGTCCGTCCGTTACCCGACCGTTCAACCGCCCTACCGAACCCCCTCTACTCCAACGACGGTTAGCCGCCGCTCCACCCCTTCGCCATCTTGCGACGGAAAGCTGCTGTCCGCCTAATATCTCCAGCCGTGTGTGCGTGTGTTCGTAACACATAAATATCGTGTATTTATTCAGTAGGGGTTTGTGGGACTTTTACTCGACTCTGGATTGACTGAGCGTTATCCCAGCCTTAGACAAAACCCACCTCATAAATGGCGCCCGAGCAGGGACCCTCCTCCGCAGATGACCGTGGAAAAACAAATTCACCAACCACCAACACTGCCGGGCGGGTTCGACGAACACACCATCAGAAACAACAAACACACCGGCCCCCGAAGTTACGATGCTGAATACCGACTCACTCAATTGGATCTACTTACTGAAAAGGCAGAGGCTGATAGAGGAGTGTAAAAAGCATAGCATTCCCGTGGAAGGCCAAATCGTAGCCGATCTTCGCCGCGCACTGAGCACGTACGTGCAAGCAAAACGCACGAGGAAATCAAGTGAAGACCTACTGAAGGAGTTGGAGAAGGAAGTAGAAGAGGACGAAGGGAAACCAGTTAAACTACCAACACCGACACTAAACATCACCCCAACACAACCGATCAAGTCAATAACCGCCATCCAGGTACAAAATTCCCTCTCGCATGCGCATGAGAGAGAACGCGCGCAACCGAAACGAGACGAAATGAACACCAGTGAGCTAATGAATACCGTCCGCCACTGGGATCTGCATTTTTCGGGAGAGGAGTCGCTGCACGAATTTCTGGAGAGAATAGAAGAGCTCGCCGAATGTTACCGCATCCCCGTCGACCGGCTCATCCTAACGCTGCCCGAACTGCTGCGTAGCAAAGCACTCCAATGGTACCGCATCCGTAAGCAACATATCAACCACTGGAGAGATTTTCGAAGGGAGGTGAATTTTTTTTTTCTGCCTAAGCGACACATACGACATTTGGAATAAGCCATCCGACAACGCAAACAGCAAAACCGGGAGAAGGCCAAAGACTACGTCTTCGCATTGGAAACGCTGATCCGGCAGCATCCGACAATGTGCAAGGAGAATCACCTCGGGCGAATACACGATGGCCTACGCGTTGAATACCGCCTCTTCGTCAAGCGCAGCGAGTTTAAGACGATCGATGAGCTCCTGGAAATAACGGAGGAATATGAGCTGCTAAAAACCGAGGAAGCAAAACAGGACAAAGAGGCGATCCACAGCCTGTATCATCTTCAAAAGGAGTACCATAACAAGGAGTGCTGCTGGCGCTGCAAGGAACGCGGACACCGCCGCTTCCAATGTAGGGGCCGCTGGAGAATGTTCTGCTCCAGGTGTGGACAAGACAACATCCTCTCCAGGGACTGCGTATGCCCTTCGACCAATAAATCCACCGACAACAACACATCCAGGATGCCGTCACCCCATGTGAGAGGAAGCCGCCAAGCATTATTTGTTCGACAAGAGAAGCTAATGAAACCACCAAGCTGCGAGCCCACTACCGAAATGCAAGTAGATAACCGTTTCTACATACCGACAACCATCGAGGGCATGAGCGCGCGCGCGTTAGTGGACACCGGCGCCACCCTCTCATACGTCGATGAGTCAATACGAAACCACATGGAGAGGAACAACATCAAACCACATCTTAACAAGCGGAGCGTCCAATTGGCAGATCAGACGTGTGTCTATAGTTCTAATTCCTACACAGCAAGGATTACGTACCAAGGACGAACGACCAACACAATGATGTCCGTCATCCCGAATATGGCAGAACGGATGATCTTAGGAATGGACTTTTTACGGGAAAGGGGAAGCACCCTCACGCTAGATGGCCAGCCGTTAGGAGCCACTTTGACCAGAAGAACAGCCGAGTTAGACACATTATGTGCAATTACCAGCCGGGAACACGTGAGCAATGGCCAAAATTCGGAGCAGGAAACTTTTTCAGCGCACCACCAGAAGCGATTGAGTAAAACCGTTCACCCAATTACCGCAGCCGAACATTCGACCATCCGTAAACATAACCGACCGCTGAAGCAACGCTTCTACCCACGTTACCCGGCTATACAAAAATACAACCTTAATAAAGAGTACCGGAAAAGAGCGCCGAACGTGATATTCAATACGCTCTCCCGCCGCCCGTTACAAAACACCGACACACCGACACAAAAACCAGACATATTTTACACAATAAAAAGCTACAGAGAAGAGCCCGGTGAGATTATTGGCAACCATGCAATAGCCGCAGCCATGGGAAATAGTAACCATCGACTTCGCGCCACCACTACCACGTTCCAAGCAAAGAAGCAATTACCTCCTCGCCATGATCTACAAATTCTAAAAGTGGGTGGAGTTAATCCCAGCGCGCCAAGCAAAAACGGCAAGCGTGCTCAAAGCGCTACAAGAAAAGGTCATATACTTACTTGGTTGTCCGAAAACCTTCCGCACCGACAATGGGAAGCAGTTCGGCGGAAAAGCGTTAGTGCCGGTCCTGTGCGACCACCACACATGGGATTAGGAGATTCCACAAATGGCAATTGCAATAAACATGGTCAGAAAAGAGGGTACAAAAGCATCTGCAGCAGGTATAAACTGCGGCGAAATAAAAATACTTCAGAGCGGGTGCGCACGGAAGGAGCAGTACCAGTGGCCAACCAAACGAGCAAAAACACAGAGGGGACCAATTTTTTTCGGGCCACATTTTACCGAACACCTGATAGCCATGATGAAATCACAACCCGAGGAAGATGGAAACGAAGTTAGTATTATAATGAATTGTACGAAATATACTCTGTTAGTTTTAAGAATAATGAAATGTAATTATTCTTACGTTATACAAATGAATTAAAAACATAAACTCTGTTAGATATAAGTGGAATGACTCTGTATTTTTGGGAAGAAAAACAAAGAAAAAAATAATTAATAAAGTGCTTCGCCCACATGCACACCGGGGCATAAGACCTAGGCCATGCCTGGAGATCCATCTTTCCCCACCGCAGCTTTCCGTCAACCGAAGTGGGAGGGGGACTGTAACGTAGCGTTACAATAACGTAAATCCTCCCTGTATTTCCTTATTCACTTAAACCTGAACCTCCCTGTACTTATTTTTCTATAGCATAGCTACCTGAACCTCCCTGTACTTATTTTTCTATAGCATAACCAACAACCAATTGTACTTATTCTTTTATAGCATAGTCAACAACCACTAAATAGCAAACCAATGAAAATCACAATAATGGTGTGTTGACTTCTCAACCAGTTTGCGGCACCACCCATATAAACATCGAATTTGCATTTTTGCAATTCAGTCCTCGCAGGTGGGCCAGCGGGAGTGGATGTCTTTTTTAAGACATACTTTTCCCTCCTGCTAGCTGGCTGAGTGGAAGGGGCGCCGTCATGGCACGGGTCACCCTTCACTTAGGTAAGGACGACGGGGAGGATGCCTTGTGCTACTTTTCCCCCCGCGCCCTCCTAGGTATTGAGTGGCCCGACGCCTTCATAGCCATTTAACCCCTTCCCCTCAGTTCCAGCTTTGGCTGGCTGAGTGGAAGGGGCGCTGTCATGGCGCGGGTTACCCTTCACTTGGGTAAGGACGACGGGGAGGATGCCTTGTGCTACTTTGCCCCCCGCGCCCTCCTAGGTGTTGTGCGGCCCGATGCCTTAATGACCATTCCACCCCTTCCTCTCAGCACTGGATCCGGCCGTGAGCCGATGCGTGCGCACAGGGGCTACCGCTGTGCCGTTAAGGTGCACTTCCCCTCCGCCCACGGGTCGACCCACGGTGTATCGGCTGGTACAACCCCGCCCCCCTTACGCACCTTCTACTAGTGTGCAAGTAGGGAGGCGGGGGAGTCCAGCGGTGAAACCAGCACTAACGAGTCCTCGCAGTCTCTTCCCCAGGTGACCGACCGGCCGACTATCGATTCTGCAGACCAATCCGATCCCGCCGATACCGTCAACCGACCCCGCCCGAAACGAGCCGCCGCTGTCCAGGTAAACCCCATCGCCAGCCTACTTCCCGTCTCTCCACGGCCCTGGTACGCGCTCCGTAGCCCACCGCCGCTGCCGTCGCATCGTCGCCCATCTGGTGCCGCCGCTGCTTCCATCCCGCCAGTGCTACGCCGACCGTTGGCCGCCCGCCATACTACCGCCGTGCCCATCCCGCCTTGCTGGTGCCGCCGCTGCCCCACTAACCGTCGGCCGTTTGCCATCCTATAGCCGTTCAGCCGCTGCATCCATCCCGCCGCTGCTACGACGACCGCTGTCACCCTACCGCCGTTAAGCCGAGGCGTCCGTTCCGCCGCGGCTACACTAGCCACTGGCCGCTTGCCATCCTACCACCGTTAAGCCGCTGCTTCTATTCCGCTGCTGCTTCCGTACCGCCGTTCGAGTCCGCCCGTTACCCGACCGTTCGCCGCCCTACCGCCGTTAAGCTGCTGCATCCGTCACGCCGCTGCCACAACGACCGTTGGCCGCTTGCCATCCTACCGCCGTTAAGCCGCTGCTTCTATCCCGCCGCTGCTTCCGTACCGCCGTACGAGTCCGTCCGTTACCCGACCGTTCAACCGCACTACCGAACCCCCTCTTCTCCAACGACCGTTAGCCGCCGCTCCGCCCCCTCGCCATCTTGCGACGGAAAGCTGCTACCCGCCTAATATCGCAAGCCGTGAGTGCGTGTGTTCGTAACACATAAATATTGTGTATTTATTCAGTAGGGGTTTGTGGGACCACTACTCGACTGTGGATTGACTGAGCGTTACCCCAGCCTTAGAAAAAACCCACATCATAGTACGTTAAGACAATTGAGTATACAAAAATTGTATTTGGGTATAAATACTAAAATGAATAAAAAATTAGGAATATTTTCTCCCACCCCACATATAAAATTGTTCATTGCCTTTGTAAAACATAAATGTGATTTGTGGGGAGGCAAAAAAATCGCCCATTTCTCTATGAAAATCATATTCTAGGGATCAAAATAAGAATCTTTGCCGAAGGAACCATACCTCTAAAACGAATTCTGATGTATCCCCTTTGGGTCGTAGGGGCGAATTTTGAAAAATGCCACTTTGAACTGCCTATGTTTTTTCTTTTTGGAGTTTATTTTTCTCTTTAGAAATTTATTTAGTCAGAACATATGTAAATGAAAAAATGAATTTAACTAAGTAATAGAAAAGAAATTAAAAAAATTATTAGAAATTAGCGTTTTTACAACCCCCTTTTAAAACCAAGGCATCACTGTGATGCATTTGCATGTCGTAAACATAGTTGTGTGGGTTTTTTATTCAACCGTTTTAAAAAATGAATGTATCACTGTGACAAAATTGCTTGTGTTGTTTTTTTAAGCCACCACAAGACACAGCAGGTAGAATTGAAATTGCCCCTACCCAAAAGTTCGACCGACCCAAAGGGAGGGACATCAGAATTCGTTTTAGAGGTATGGTTGCTTCGGCAAAGTTTCTTATTTTGATCCCCAGAATACGATTTTTACAGAGCAATGAGCGATTTTTAAATCGACCCGCCCTAATAGATATGCTTAAGCCAAATTTCGTTTGCATCAGCTACCTTGACTAAAACAGGCACAACATCAGAGGGTAGGAGACTTGGCAAATTTGCTCTTGCTAACGACTGCTGGTTGCCTTCCAGTTCCTTGTGCGCCTTTATCACGCGCCTCCTGAGACAAGGTTGAACACGCTACTTAAACTTGACGCATATTATAATGAACAAGTAAGGAAGGCTAAGTTCGGGTGTAACCGAACATTACATACTCAGTTGAGAGCTATGGAGACAAAATAAGGAAAATCACCATGTAGGAAAATGAACCTAGGGTAACCCTGGAATGTGGTTGTATGACATGTGTATCAAATGGAAGGTATTAAAGAGTATTTTAAGAGAGAGTAGGCCATAGTTCTATGGATGGACGCCATTTAGGGATATCGCCATAAAGGTGGACCAGGGCGACTCTAGAATGTGTTTGTACGATATGGGTATCAAATGAAAGGTGATAATGAGTATTTTAAAAGGGAATGGGCTTTAGTTCTATAGGTGAACGCCTTTTCGAGAAATCGCCATAAAGGTGGACCAGGGGTGACTCTAGAATATGTTTGTACGATATGGGTATCAAATGAAAGCTGTTAATGAGTATTTTGAAAAGCAGTGATCCTTAGTTCCATAGGTGGACGCCGTTTCGAGATATCGCCATAAAGGTGGACCAGGGGTGTCTCTAGTTGTACGATATGGGAATCAAATGAAAGGTGTTACTGAGCATTTTAAGAGGGAGTGGGCATTAGGTCTATAGGTGCACGCCTTTTCGAAATGTCGCCATTAGGGTGGGCCAGGGGTGACTCTAGAATGTGTTTGTATGATATGGGTATCAAATTAAAGATGGTAATGAGTATTTAAAAAGGGAGTAATCCATAGTTCTATAGGTGGACGCCTTTTCGAGATATCGCCATAAAGGTGGTCCAAGGGTCACTCTAGAATGTTTGTACGATATGGGTATCAAACGAAAGGTGCTACTGAGCATTTTAAGAGGAAGTGGGCATGAGGTCTATAGGTGGACGCCTTTTCGAGGTATCGTCATTAGGGTGGGCCAGGGGTGACTCTAGAATGTGTTTGTACGATATGGGTATCAAACGAAAGGTGTTACTGATCATTTTAAGAGGGAGTGGGCATTAGGTCTATAGGTGGACGCCTTTTCGAGATATCGCCATTAGGGGGTGGGGGGGGGGGGGCCAGGGGTGACTCTAGAATGTTTGTACGATATGGGTATCAAACGAAAGGTGTTACTGAGCATTTTAAGAGGGAGTGGGCATTAGGTCTATAGGTGGACGTCTTTTCGAGATATCGCCATTAGGGTGGGCCAGGGGTGACTCTAGAATGTTTTTGTACAATATGGGTATCAAATGGGTATTTTAAATGAGTATTTTAAAAGGGAGTAATCCTTAGTTCTATAGGTGGACGCCTTTTCGAGATATCGCCATAAAGGTGGACAAAGGGTGACTCTAGAATGTTTGTACGATATGGATATCAAACGAAAGGTGTTACTGAGCATTTTAAGAGGGAGTGGGCATTAGGTCTATAGGTGGACGCCTTTTCGAGATATCGCCATTAGGGTGGGCCAGGGGTGACTCTAGAATGTTTGTACGATATAGGTATCAAACGAAAGGTGTTACTGAGCATTTTAAGAGGGAGTGGGCATTAGGTCTATAGGTGGACGCCTTTTCGAGATATCGCCATTAGGGTGGGCCAGGGTGACTCTAGAATGTGTTTGTACGATATGGGTATCAAATGAAAGGTGGTAATGAGTATTTTAAAAGGGAGTAGTCCTTAGTTCTATAGGTGGACGCCTTTTCGAGATATCGCCATAAAGATGGACCAAGGGTGACTCTAGAATGTTTGTACGATATGGGTATCAAACGAAAGGTGTTACTAAGCATTTTAAGAGGGAGTGGGCATTAGGTCTATATGTGGACGCCTTTTCGAGATATCGCCATTAGGGTGGGACAGGGGTGACTCTAGAATGTTTGTACGATATGGGTATCAAACGAAAGGTGTTACTGAGCATTTTAAGAGGGAGTGGGCATTAGGTCTATAGGTGGACGCCTTTTCGAGTTATCGCCATTAGGGTTGGCCAGGGGTGACTCTAGAATGTTTGTACGATATGGGTATCAAACGAAAGGTGTTACTGAGCATTTTAAGAGGGAGTGGACATTAGGTATATAGGTGGTCGCCTTTTCGAGATATCGCCATTAGGGTGGGCCAGGGGTGACTCTAGAATGTTTGTACGATATGGGTATCAAACGAAAGGTGTTACTGAGCATTTTAAGAGGGAGTGGGCATTAGGTCTATAGGTGGACGCCTTTTCGAGATATCGCCATTAGGGTGGCCCAGGGTGATTCTAGAATGTGTTTGTACGATATGGATATCAAACTAAAAGTATTAATGAGGGTTTTAAAAGCGAGTGGCCCTTAGATGTATATGTGAAGGCGTTCTCGCGATATCGACCAAAATGTGGACCAGGTGATCCAGAAAATCATCTGTCGGGTACTGCTAATTTATTTATATATGCAATACCACTAACAGTATTCCTGCCAAGATTCCAAGGGCTGTTGATTTCGCCTTGTAGAACTTTTTCATTTTCTTCTACTTAATATGGTAGGTGTCACACCCATTTTACAAAGTTATTTCCAAAGTTATATTTTGCGTCAGTAAACCAATCCAGTTACCATGTTTCATCCCTTTTTTCGTAGTTGTATAGAATTATGGCATTTTTTTCATTTTTAGTAATTTTCGATATCGATAAAGTGGGCGTGGTTATGGTCGGATTTCGGCCATTTTTTATACCAAGATAAAGTGAGTTCAGATAAGTACGTGGGCTAAGTTTAGTAAAGATATATCGGTTTTTGCTCAAGTTATTGTGTTAACGGCCGAGCGGAAGGACAGACGGTAGACTGTGTATAAAAACTGGGCGTGGCTTCCACCGATTTCGCCCATTTTCACAGAGAACAGTTACCGTCACAGAATCTATGCTCCTACCAAATTTGAGAAGGATTGGTAAATTTTTGTTCGACTTATGGCATTAAAATTATTCTAGACAAACTAAATGACAATGGGCGGAGCCACACCCATTTTGAAATTTTCTTTTATTTTTGGATTTTGTTGCATTATATCATTACTGGAGTTGAATTTTGACTTAATTTACTTATATACAGTAAAGATATTAACTTTTTTGTTAAAATTTGAATTAAAAAAAATTTTTTTTTAAAAAGTGGGCGTGTTCTTCATTCAATTTTGCTAATTTTTATTTAGCATATATATAGTAATAGTAGTAACGTTCCTGCCAAATTTCATCATGATATCTTCAACGACTGCCAAATTACAGCTTGCAAAACTTTTAAATTACCTTCTTGTAAAAGTGGGCGGTGCCACGCCCATTGTCCAAAATCTTACTAGTTTTCTATTTTGCGTCATAACGTCAACCCATCTACCAAGATTCATTTTGGCAATGAATTATCGCATTTTTTCGGTTTTTCTAAATTTTCGATATCGAAAAAGTGGGCGTGGTTATAGTCCGATATCGTTCATTTTAAATAGCGATCTGAGATGAGTGCTCAGGAACCTACATACCAAATTTCATCAAGATACCTCAAAATTTACTCAAGTTATCGTGTTAACGGACGGACGGACGGACGGACATGGCTCAATCAAATTTTTTTTCGATCCTGATTATTTTGATATATGGAAGTCTATATCTATCTCGATTCCTTTATATATGTACAACCAACCGTTATCCAATAAAACTTAATATACTCTGTGAGCTCTGCTCAACTGATTATAAAAACAGTTGTGAGCGCGTAGCGTTTTGCATACACAAAAAATCAAGCTGACGTGGAGCAAAAAATGTGTGCAAATGTTGGGTTGACGTTGTTGTCAAAAAGTCAAATGTCATGTTGTATGTTGTAATTTTGTGGTTACATTACTTCTGTTGCTACTGCTAGTCATACTTCAATTTTGTGTTTTGGAGCTGTAATTTTCGTATTTAAATTATTTTGCTTTATATTTATTTAAAGAAAATTTTGTATCTTTTAACATTTGTACCTGACGGCAAGAATACATTTGAAATTGGAATATTGTGGTTACGGTAGATAATTCGCTGAGTACTTTTTTAAATTCTTGTCTGGTCTGACATCTTGCTGTCATACCTTGTTCATCGTGATAAGTCAAAAAGTTTAGTTTTGTGGCAGCTGCCATATTTGTTTATTAATTCTTGATTAAATTTCCCTTTTTTTTCATTACATTAAATATATCTTTGTTTTGTGGTTGCTGTAAAAAAAAATGCTCCATTTTACAGGGTCTGCAGTCTTGAGGCAGTCACTGCTTTAAAGCAATAACTTACTTACTTAATTGGCGCTTAACCGTCTAAACGGTTATGGCCGAAAATAAATGTAAGGCGCGATAACCTCCGAATAGATCTAAGGCCGAGCTTCTCTTCCAATTTGCGTCGTGCTCCTCTTGATTTTCCCTACAAATTGGCCGGACGGGACCTACATGTTTTATGCCGACTCCGAACGGCATCTGCAAAGCAGATGAGTTTTCACTGAGAGCTTTTCATGGCAGAAATACACCCGGAGTGCTTGCCAAACACTGCCGAGGGGCGACCCCGCTTAGAAAAATTTTCTTCTAATTGAAAAATCTTATTTCTAAAATTTTGATGTTGCTTTGCCCGGGAGTTGAACCCAGGGCATACGGTGTGATAGGCGGAGCACGCTACCATCACACCACGGTGGCCGCCAGCAATAACACCGACACATAAAAAGCAAGTTAGGTCGGGGATGTTTTCGGTTGTGCGGAGCTGACATATAAAGTATTTTTTCCATCTGTTCGATTTTTTCTTCCCTACCTGTGCTTCGATGGATCTTTTAGAGCCACACTTTAAGTGAAAGTTTGGCGCAAGTGCGGTCAACTAACAGACGAGGCGATACACTATACCAATGGCTTGAAAATAATGAAAGAAGTGGATCTATGGTATACTTGGCAGATCCGAAAATAAATAAATCCTACAAATTGCCAGAACACTTTAATGTTTATCAGGCGGAAGTAGCGTCCGTGACTAAGGCAAGAGGAACCCTGAAGGAAGAAACTTTAGCTGCAGCTGCGTTAATTTTTTACAATGACAGCAGCAGCAATTAAAGTTATAATCTAGCACAGCACACAATTTAAAAGTGTGCTTGAATGTTAGCAGTCACTGAAGAGAGCCAGGGCAGGGCAAGATAATCATGTACATATATTGAGTTCCTGAGCATATGGGAAAAGATGAATATGAAAAGCAAATGAGCTACGTAAACAACGTTCATCCCTCGAAGCTTGCATTGTAGATGGCCCAATAAGACTGGGCGTGATTAAGAGAAGGCGAGAGTTGCACATGATCGAAGACCAAGTGGGAAGGACGTGGACCAAAGCGCGAGGTTGGAAGGTGTCGAAAATCATGCGCAGGTTTTACAGTTTTAGACTAACAAAGTTAATTTTATCAATGGGAAGTTGACAATTTAGGCTCATGAACGGGATTCTGACTAGACACTATCGTCTGGTATTGCATGCTTTTAAATTAGGCCTTGTCCCGTGCCCTGCGCTCGCCAAGCTTAGACTCCAGCTTTAAGGAGTGCCACATCTATATTATCAAGAAGCAGCAATAAGCATAGTTCCCAGAGAGCATTTAGAAATTTCAAGAAGGACGGAATAAGTTCATAACGTAGGTCCTGGTTTTTTATAGCATTTTCAGGTCAAATGAAGCTTTGTTCATTTTAAATGAAACTTTTTTCATTTCAAATGAATCTTTTTTCATTTTAAATTAAACTTTTTTTCATTTTAAATGAAACTTTTTTCATTTCAAATGAAACTTTTTTCAAGTTAAATGAAACCATACTACTAAGGTAATTGTCAATATATTTATATCATACTTTATAACAGTGGAGAGATCTTTTTTAACTATGCTGAAAAACATAACCGTAAAGAGTGATATTTTCTACTCTATGGCGCAGTTGCATTGCACTTCACTCGTTTGGGCCTTTGAAAACATATATATTTATTTTTATTCCATTATTTTTCATTGTATATTGTATTTTAATGTAATACTTAGAATATATATATTAGAATGGGTCGGTTTATTAACCGATATCGCGCCATCGATTTTTCGATAGGATTTGGAGTCAGCAAAAAAAGTTTCACTACGCATACCCAAAAAAATTATTTTCGAGTCTGCGAAATTGCATTTTTTTTTTTTAGTTTTTTTGACTTTGATTTTTAAGGGTTTTTTCATGACCTACTAAAAAAATTTAGAAAATTAAGTTTCCTTTAAACTATTCTGATCTATTTCGTTGTAGTGCGAATAAAACAAAGTTTATTCCACCTTACGGTCCAACGTTTCGCCAAATTTACTTGGCATCATAAGGGGCGTAATATTTTTAGATGTGGCGGTTGACAAAATTACAAATGAAAAATAAATAAAATTTACAAAAATTACACCACTAATTACATAGAAAATCGGTGCCATCGATTTGTGGTACACTTTGTCACATTAAACACTATGAACACTATAAAATTTTCATTTGTTTGTATAATTTTCATGTATGCCAACGTTTTTAGCGGACGGTTTTGGGTCGGACAGGGTATACATATGAAAATTTTTTTAGTAGATCATGAAAAAACCCTTAAAAATCAAAGTCAAAAAAGTAAAAAACAAATGAAATTTAGCAAGTTCGAAAATTATTTTTTTGGGTATGCGTAGTGAAACTTTTTTTGCTGACCCCAAATCCTATCGAAAAATCGATGGCGCGATATCGGTTAATAAATCGACCCATTCTAATATATATATTCTAAGTATTACATTAAAATACAATATACAATGAAAAATAATGGACTAAAAATAAATATATATGTTTTCAAAGGCCCAAACGAGTGAAGTGCAATGCAACTGCGCCATAGAGTAGAAAAGATCACTTTTTACGGTTATGTTTTTCAGCATAGTTAAAAAAGATCTCTCCAATTTTATAAAGTACGATATAAATATATTGACAATTACTTTAGTGGTTTCATTTGACTTGAAAAAAGTTTCATTTGACCTGAAAATGCTACAAAGGGTTTTTCAGTTTCGTCGTTAAACAGACTGCTGGTAACACTTTTTATACTCAGTTGAGCAGAGCTCACAGAGTATATTAACTTTGATTGGATAACGGTTGGTTGTACAGGTTTAAAGGAATCGAGATATATATAGACTTCCATATATCAAAATCATCAGTATCGAAAAAATATTTGATTGAGCCATGTCCGTCCGTCCGTCTGTCCGTCCGTCCGTTAACACGATAACTTGAGTAAATTTTGAGGTATCTTGATGATATTTGGTATGTAGGTTCTGGGAAATTATCTCAGATCGCTATTTAAAATAAATGATATCTGAATATAACCACGCCCACTTTTTCGATATCGGAAATTTCGAAAACTCGAAAAAGTGCGATAATTCATTATCAAAGAAGGATAAAGCGATGAAACTTGGTAGGTGATTTGAACTTATGACGCGGAATAGAAAATTAGTAAAATTTTGGACAATGGGCGTGACACCGACCACTTTTAAAAGAAAACAATTTAAAAGTTTTGCTAGCTGTAATTTAGCAATCGTTGAAGATATCATAATGAAATTTGGCAGAACGTTACTCCTATTACTATATGCATTCCTAATAAAAATTAGCAAAATCCGAGAACGCAAACGCCCACTTTAAAAAAAAAATTTTTAAAGTCAAATTAAAAAAAAGTGAATATCTTTACAGTATATAAGTAAATTATGTCAACATTAAACTCCAGTAATGATATGGTGCAACAATATACAAAAATAAAAGAAAATTTCAAAATGGGCGTGGCTCCGCTCTTTTTCATTCAATTTGTCTAGGATACTTTTAATGCCATAAGTTGAACAAAAATTTACCAATCCTTGTGAAAATTGGTAGTGGCTTAGATTCTAGGACTATAACTATTTTCTGTGAAAAAGGGCGAAATCGGTTGAATCCACGCCCACTTTTTATACACACTCGGCCGTATGTCCTTCCGCTCGGCCTTAACAGGATAACTTGAGCAAAACTCGATATATCTTTACTAAACTCAGTTCACGTACTTATCTGAACTCACTTTGTATTGGTATAAAAAATGGCCGAAATCCGACTATGACCACGCCCCCTTTTTCGATATCGACAAATACGAAAAATGACAAAATGCCATAATTCTATACCAAATACGAAAAAAGGATGAACATGGTAATTGGATTGGTTTATTTACGCAAAATATATCTTTAGAAAAAAACTTTGTAAAATGGGTGTGACACCTACCATATTAAGTAGAAGAAAATGAAAAAGTTCTGCAGGGCGAAATTAAAAGCCCATGGAATCTTGGCAGGAATACTGTGGTCCACCTTTATGGCGATATCTCGAAAAGGCGTCTACCTATAGAACTAAGGCCCACTACCTTTTAAAATACTCATTAACACCTTTCGTTTGATACCCATATCTTACGAACAAATTCTAGAGTCACCCCTGGTCCAACTTTATGGCGATATCTCGAAAAGGCGTCCAGATATAGAACTAAGGCCCACTCCCTTTTAAAATACTCATTAACTTACTTACTTACTTACTTAATTGGCGCTTAACCGTCTAAACGGTTATAGCCGTCCAACAAGGCGCGCCAGTCGCTCCTTCGCTCCGCCAACCGGCGCAAATTGGTCACACCAAGGGAGTTTATATCGTTTTCCACCTGGTCCTTCCAACGGAGTGGTGGCCGCCCTCTACCTCTGCTTCCATAGGCGGGTTCCGATAGAAACACTTTCTTGGCCACATCATCATCTTTTATTCGCATAACATGGCCTAGCCAGCGCAGCCGCTGCATTTTCATTCGCTGGACTATGTTGATGTCTGCGTATAGCCCGTACAGCTCATCATTAAATCTTCTTCGGTACTCGCCATCGCTAACGCGTAGAGGTCCATAAATCTTTCGAAGAACTTTTCTCTCGAACACTCCCAAAGCCGCTTCATCTGCTGTTGTCATGGTCCATGCTTCTGCCCCATATAGCAGGACAGGTACGATAAGTGACTTGTAGAGTATGATTTTTGTTTGCCGAGAGAGGACTTTACTTTTCAATTGCCTACCTAGTCCAAAGTAGCATTTATTGGCAAGATTGATTCTTCGCTGGATTTCAGTGCTGATGTTGTTGCTAGTGTTGATGCTGGTTCCCAAATAAACGAAGTCTTTTACTATTTCGAAATTATGGCTGCCAACAGTAGCGTGGTTGCCAAGGCGCATATGCGCTGCCTCTTTGCTCGATGACAGCAGGTACTTCGTTTTGTCCTCATTCACCATCAAACCCATCTTTACCGCTTCTTTTTCCAGTTTGGAGTAAGCAGAACTAACAGCGTGGGTTTTTAAGCCGATGATATCAATGTCATCAGCATATGCTAGTAATTGCACGCTTTTATAGTATATTGTTCCAGTGCGGTTAAGTCCTGCAGCTAGTATAATTTTCTCCAGCATCAAATTAAAGAAATCGCACGATAGGGGATCACCCTGTCTGAAACCTCGTTTAGTTTCGAACCGCTCGGAGAGGTCCTTCCCAATTCTGACTGAGCTGATGGTGTTGCTCAACGTCATTTTGCACAGCCGTATAAGTTTTGCGGGGAAACCAAATTCAGACATAGTGGCATATAGGCAGCTCCTTTTCGTGCTGTCGAAGGCGGCTTTAAAGTCGACGAAGAGGAGATGTGTGTCGATTCTCTTTTCACGGGTTTTTTCCAAGATTTGGCGCATTGTGAAAATCTGGCCAATGGTAGATTTACCAGGTCTGAAGCCGCACTGATAAGGTCCAATCAGCCGGTTCACGGTGGGCTTGAATCTTTCGCACAATACACTTGAAAGGACCTTATATGCAATATTAAGAAGGCTGATTCCACGATAGTTGGTGCATTTTGCAGTATCCCCCTTCTTGTGGACTGGGCAAAGAACACTTAGATTCCAACCGTCGGACATGCTTTCGTCCGCTCATATTTTGCTAAGAAGTTTCTGCATGCATCTTACCAACTCCTCGCCGCCGAACTTGAATAGCTCCGCAGGCAATCCATCAGCGCCCACGGCCTTGTTGTTTTTCAATCTGGTTATTGCTATTCTAACTTCGTCATAATCGGGCGGTGGGACATATATTCCATCATCATTGATTACGGGATCGGGTTCTTCATCTCTGCGCTGTAAATTGCTGCCTCCCTTTAGGAGAGCAGAGAAGTATTCCCTCCATAATCTAAGCACTCTCTGGACATTAGTTACAAGGTCGCCGTTTTCATTCCTGCAGGAGTTTGCCCCGGTCTTAAAACCTTCCGTCTGCCGCCGTATTTTTTGGTAGAATTTTTTGGCGTTATTCCTGGTGGCTAGCAGCTCAAGCTCCTCGCACTCACGCCTTTCTGCTTCTGCTTTTTTCTTCCTGAAAAAGCGTCTCGCTTCCCTTTTCAACTCACTATAGCGTTCACACACTGCTCTTGTCGCGCTCGCTTTTAACGTAGCCCTGTAGGGAGCATCTTTTCTTTCGGTTGCAACGCGGCATTCTTCATCGTACCAGTTGTTTTTTCGTGGCCGCCTGTAACCAATTTGTTCCTCGGCGGCAGTACGAAGTGCTTTGGAGATATGCTCCCACTGCTCCTGTATTCCTTAAGGTTGAGTTGTACTCTCAGAGAGCAGGTGTGAGAGTCGTGTTGCGATATCATTGGCAGTCTGTTGAGATTGAAGCTTTCCGACGTCTAGTTTTCCTTGTGTTTTTTGTTCCTTGGTTTTAGCCGTGTTGAGGCGGGTGCGTATTTTGGCTGCAACGAGATAATGGTCCGAGTCGATGTTAGGTCCTCGGTTCGTGCGCACATCTAAAACACTGGTGGCATGCCGGCCGTCTATCACAACGTGATCGATCTGATTGCTAGTATTTCGATCAGGAGACAGCCATGTAGTTTGATGTATCTTTCTATGCATGAACCTCGAGCTGGATATGACCATGTTTCGAGCATCGACAAAGTCAATCAGCCTCAGTCCGTTAGGAGAAGTTTCATTGTGTAGGCTGAACTTTCCGACTGTAGGGCCAAAAACACCTTCTTTGCCCACCCTGGCGTTAAAGTCGCCAAGCACGACTTTTATATCATGACGGGGGCAGCGCTCGTATGTGCGTTCTAATTGTTCATAAAAAGTGTCTTTCACCTCATCGTCTTTCTCCTCTGTCGGCACATGCTTTTTGCTTTGACGAGGACATCAACCAGCCGGGCATCTGCACCAATCCCATTCAGGGAGCGGACGTTCCAGGTGCATGCCCTCAATTCATTGTCCTTCAAACATTTGCCATGGTCGTCATCAATAGAGAGTGTATTTATCCGAGGCTTGTTGTTATATTTCATTGGAGTATGGTTTTACGTGGCGGGTCCCAAGCCCAGCGCACAACCCGCTCAGCGGGGGTTAAAATATTACTTGGCACGTTTATATAGCGAGCCGCTTGCTCCAAGACAGACGCCCACTTGAAGCCGCTCCTAAAGGTGTACAGACGCTGCCCATGAGATCTACCCCGGCTAGCCCTTAAACCGATTATGTCAGAGTGGCCTAGCCAGGTTGTCGCCTTCTCACATTAGCTCACCGCTAAACGGATGTTTAGCGGCTACCCAGAAGGTACTTGGCCGCAAGCGACCGGCAGTAGTGAGCTGCTTGAACCGCATGCAAAGAATGGCGGTCAGAAGCTTTCTCCACTTTCGTGGACTTCTACACACGGCCCCACCCTCGAGCAATAGAAATAAGGCCCATTCCCTTTTAAAATACTCATTAACACCTTTCTTTTGATACCCATATCGTACAAACAAATTCTAGAGTCACCTCTGGTCCACCTTTATGGCGATATCCTTAAATGGCGTCCACCTATAGAACTATGGCCCACTCCCTCTTAAAATACTCTTTAATACCTTCGATTTGATACACATGTCATGCAAAGACATTCCAGGGTTTCCCTCGGTTCATTTTCCTTCATGGTGATTTTCCCTTATTTTGTCTCTATATCTCTCAACTGAGTACGTAATGTTCGGTTTCACCCGAACTTAACCTTTCTTACTTGTTTGTACTCATTCAGTTTTTGTGCGAGCTTTGTGGTCCAGTCAGTTCAACCTAGCTTAACCACGGCAACAATTTTTAAATTCGGTTGCTATCTAAGCAATCGCATTTTGGGTGTATAAATAAATACATAGTTTTAAAATTTTATTTCTCACAACACTTTTTTCATCTCAGTAGGTAATGCTTATTTCCCTTTAGTAGATATTGTAGCGTAACATTGCTTTGACCATTGAGGCATGATTAGAGATTTTCCACTTTTTCACGTTATATTGTAGCTTTAGTGGCGAGAAATTAGTTTTTATGGTACTAAACTTTTATTGCAGGGTAGAAGTCTATTACGCCTCATAAACTATGCGTATGTATGCGCCTGTAGCCTCAGCCTAAGTGTTAGTAAATTAGCCCTAAATTTCCAGGCAAAGGTAGTCGTAACGGGCTATAGGCAAGTGGTAAGATAAATAATTTTTACATATATACTATGTATATATATATATATATAATCAATGGAAATATAAATGAGCATCAATGAGCGAATGATGCCAAAGCGTAACTGCGTGAAAGGCACACAATTCAAGGCTGCGAAGTCGTTTTCTTTGCGAACAGGGAAACTGAAAGCCAACATTAAGGCAAGCCAAGGCAAAAAGTTTAACCATTGAGAAGAAAAAAATTGTAAAAAGTCACTAAAGAACTTTGTAGTATTCATTTTGCTTTTTCACGCTACTTAATGGTTTCGCTTTTTACTGATAACTTGATTATCTTAAAGTTGGCTTCGTTTTTGTTTGCGGCATAAGTTCGCCAAACTGCAGGAACCTTATAATATTATTTTGTATTATTCCATGACAAAAACTAATTAAATTTTTTTCAACGTGGTCTAGACGTTTTACCACCAAAAGGATTGCCATTAAGCACAATTAAAAAAAATTGTTTATGATAACAAAATGGATATATGTGTCGCGTTAATTAAAGAATTATTTGGCTTTAACGGAAATGATGCAGCATATCCAATTTTATCTTATGGAAGTGAGGTCAGGTTAGATTGCCCTGACCGGACAATAAAGACCTCATATAGACTGAATGTGTCCATACTGTTAACAAAATTTCTTTAAAGAGCAAAAGAGAAACAAATCCCAATTAGATACCAGAACTTATGTTATAAAAAACTCTGTTCTCTTGGTAACAACTAGAAACTTTCTAGGACCTAGCCTAGTTGTTGCCTAATAAGACCTTTAAGCAGTATTCCTTATATTCGAAGGCTTTATCTAGGTTTATGGCCAGTGGCGCCTTGACTTGTTGACATATGTTGATTTTGAAAAAAAAAAAAAAAAAAAAAAAAATTACGTAAACAGTCTAACTGAAACTAAATTCGCTCAAAGCATAAAACAGACATCTGGCAATGGTTGCATATGAGAACAATTAAGCGCTCGTTAATAAATAAGACAAGAAATTTCATAGCACTAGAAAGATAGGATAGCAAAAACAGCGATATTAAGACAAATAATTGACATCAAAAGTTTTCTTCAAATGTGTAATTAATGGAGCAAGTACACTTCTTAATTACTACTAAAAAAGACAGCGTAGTAAAAAAGAGAAGAAAAGGAAATCTGCTGAATATTCCAAAATGTCGCATAGTTCAACACACTTAAATGCATGTGTCCATTTACGAACACGATTTTATTCTGCTGTTTGCGAATGATGAAATTAATTAACTTGCAGTTTCTTTATTAGAAGCTCACTTAATTTATAAATGCAAGAAATGGAGCCTCATACATACACATCTGCATATGTATGGGCTTTTTGCACTTATCTGGAGAATACTTAACAATGTGCTCATTCTTGAGGGTATGCATACAAAACATGTCCAACTTACTACGCAATACTTAATTTCAATGACCGCTTATTTGTTAACCTCGTAACTTATTGGGTTTTATGTGACAGAACTAACAAGACATCGACTAAGGCGAGGGAGTCAATTTGACAGAATAAATTAAATTTTTGCCTCAGAACTCCTTCATTTACCACGTATTTATATTCTTTGTACACGCAGAAAGAAAACACTTATGTAAAATGCGGAAAACATTTCGACGGGTGCATAAATCTGAATCATGTAGCGCCCATCTGGAGAATTACTAAAGACCACAGGCTAATTAGCTTCAGACCATTTCTGCTCAAAACCTTAAAGAGGATGATAGATGTGTACATACAGTCTAACGTGGAAAAAAACTACAACTCAGCATTCGTGCACCAAAGGCAAGTCGGTGGATACAGCACTGCATATGGTGGTGATAAACATAGAACAAGCCCTGAATGATAAGGAATATGCTTTAAAAGTTGTTCTAGAGATTTCCAGGGGAATTCAACTATGCCTATAAACGTGCAATCATGGATGGTCTTAATTACATTTAAGTTCAGCCAGCCATAACCAGATGGATCGCCTGCATGTTAAATTGCAGGAAGATTATATCACAACGAATGTTGTATGAGGCCATGAAACCACTAGAGAGGGGTACGCCGCAGGGCAAGGTATTATCACCTCTGCTACCCCCAACGGGTTTCATTAACAGCCCAGGTTCTGGCGACCCCGAACTCCTCATGGATCTAGCGGATAGGAGGGCGGGGTGGCCTAGAAGGTCGCATGTGGTCATAACAAATCGTTCCAGATCCGTACCGGATCTGCATCCGGCAAAGGACCACCACATCGATAACACTCCCCAAAATCTTCCGAGAGTAACCTTATCGCTACAACAACAACAAAAACGGCACTGTATGCCATTCTGAACTTTCGATAGAACTGGTGGCGAAGAATATAGCTTTAAAAAATGCAACGAGGTTAAGTGCATTGGGCAGATTAGGCGCAGACCATACAGCCATAGTAGTATAGCGTAAACAACTACTGGACAAATAGAATGACTTTTTAAGTACCTGTACTTTGAAGGGGCTCCTAGAGCCACAATAGAAATGGATGGATAGCATCAGGGTGCCCAAATATCATACGAGGCGATATATTTGTTCACCGATGGTTCCAAAATAATGGAAGCAGTTGGTTTGTGATATAATATGCTGATCCCGAAATAAACAGGTCCTGCAAGCTGTAAGATAACCGTGGTGTTTTTCAGGCAGGATTAGTAGCCGTAGGAGCGGCCACCGTGGTGTGATGGTAGCGTGCTCCACCTACCATACTGAAAACCCTGGGTTCGCACCACGGGCAAAGCAACATCAAAATTTTAGAAATAAGGTTTTTCAATTAGAAGAAAATTTTTATAAGCGGGGTCGCCCCTTGGCAGTGTTTGGCAAGCACTCCGAGTGTATTTCTGTCATGAAAAGCTCTCAGTGAAAACTCATCTGCCTCGCAGATGCCGTTCGGAGTCGGCATAAAACATGTAGGTCCGTCCCGCCAATTTGTAGGAAAAATTAAAAAGGAGCACGACGCAAATTGGAAGAGAAGCTCGGCCTAAAATCTCTTCTGAAGTTATCGCTCCTTACATTTATTTTATTTTTTAACTAAATCAGCTGACATACTGGAAGTTATAAATTATTTTATATAAACGAATGTACATTGAATTCATGTGGTTTTAAAAATTTTAAATGCAAAGTGTTAGTTCTAATGCTGACTTCAGAGTGCTTTCTATAAGCAATGCTAGGCAAGAAATAAAATTTATTTTCATATATTTTACAAGCTTGAAACTCGTCTGGCACTGTGACACCTTTTACAATTTTCCATAAGAAATAATTTTCGTAACTTTTTGTCTTTACAATATAGCGACGCTTCTCTATTCCACTCAATCGTCAGCTTAAAAGTTATCCGTTGCGAGAAAAATTTTGCGCAGCTTATTTTTGGATCATAATTTATGAAGTTCTGCCCGGCAAAGCGAACTTTTTTAACGGACAGCTTAATGTACACCGCGAAAAAGATGACTTTACTAATGCATAGGCAAACTAACAAAGAGCGAAGACCGCAATACACACATATACATAGAAGACAACAGATAATACGAGATGCAGCAGAAAAAAGAGGAAAATAAGTAACCAACCAAAAAGGCTTTTCGAAAATTTTGGAGAAATAGGCGAACGAGGCAGCTGAGAGTTTAAAAGCAGCGCTGTCCAAGCGATAGTAATTCAGTTTGATTTTGACACGTTATAATTGAAGTACTCGAATACATTATGAGGTTCTACTACTAGAAAAGTGCTGTTAATAAAGAACATTTTATATACATAATACTTGATTGTATTTATTCGACAGTTCAGTGACTCGAGCGATAACAGAAAGCGCAGATTAATCGAGAATTTTTCAAAATCCGCAACAATACATATTGCTCAGACGGAAGCACTGTTGGTATTAGAATTGCTGCCAACTGTCCTGCTCTGCACCGGATTAGCACTAGTTCGAAAGTGATCAATTAACAAGTAGTGTAGCTGGTGACTTCTATGGCAACGTTGCGTAACTTGAAAGCCATTTGCTAGTTTCTGTAGGGTCCTGTATAAAAGAAATCTGCTGTAGATTTCAAAAAGAAAAATCTTCTTCTTTGTAAAAAAAATGAGGTGCTCCCGCTTTAAGTACAATTGTTCAGCGAATATTTTTCTAAAACGTTTTAAGCCGGATAAATATAATTTTATCTGTACTGCCCAAAAAAGTAGCGAAAAGGGCCTATTCCTGAATAAGCTAGAATTTTAAATTTCGTGAAATTGAAGTTTTTGTATATGTAACTTAATTACTTATTTCACACCAAAACGAATTATTTTATTATTCTTTCTCTTATTATTAATTTAAGCAAAATATTGAAAATTTTAAATAACAAAACTCAATCAAGCAATTTAAAACGATTTTTGGGGTTTAACTTTATGTGTCCAGGTCTTTCATAACCCACAATTGTTGTCTATCTAAAAACTATGAACCAAAAACAGCAAGATAAAGAAGATTTCTAACTTACCACTAAACTTTCATTTCCTTATCAAATTATGAGTAGATTTCTGAAAAAAAAAAAACAAATTTATTATTTCGTATCTACATGTACCTTTTCTTTAATGTTTATATCTAAATATAAATATACAAATAAAAAACAATGTCAATTTTTTTATACCACAAGGTTCCTCGTTCTTAGTAATTTGTAATTGAATTGAGCTAAAAAAAAAAAATCAGAGCAGAGCTTTGCTCTAATTTATATCTTACAAATTAGCTTCCTAATATGCATACCAGTGCATATAATCCCGAAATAAATTTCGCCTTCAATATTCTCTAGATATAGTTACTTACTTTAGAGGCGATTAATATTTGAAACAGATTCGGCCGTTCAACAAGTTGCACCAGTCACTCCTTCGCTCATCTTACTATCACCATTCGTTAACAAAAAGGGAATGTAAATGGTTTTCCACCTAGTCCTTCCAGCGAAGTTGGGGCCACCAGCCTCCTCTTCTTAAATAGGGCTGTTGTGGTCAGAGTACTCCTTTGGCCTGTAGCATCATTTTCCATTTGCATAACATGACGTAGCCAGTAAAAACTTTGGGCTTTTATTCATTGCTTCTCACCATAACGTCCCCTTCGATTCTCGCTGTCGTCATACCAGAGAGATCCACAAATCTTGCGAAGAAATTTGCTGACTTTGCTTTCGCTGTCCGTCCGTCTTGATGCTGTTAAGGTAGCGATAAAGATACCTCCCCCCCCCCCCCCCTCCTCCCTCTCGATGTTGATGGTCCGTTACTGGATATAGATCCGATGCGTTCCAGTAACAAGCTTCATTAAGGTACAAACCCGACCATCTCCAGAACGATTTGACATAAATACATTGAATATTCTTGGCCATGCTAACCCATACTCCCTTGTTCCATAAATAACTTGGGGCCACCGGAGGCTAGCGTGTTAAAAAAAGACTCGGCACGGGTAATCGAGTTTGACAATTGAGTTGGAGAAACTATACGTTGCGCTAGCAACCCTTGAATGCCGACTCCTTCTTAGGTGATAGCAAGTAATTTTTCTTGGTTTCATTTAACCTCTGTCTATTTATATAATGAAGAGAAGACAGATAACACCGTAGCATATCATCACGTTGCCGGAAATCGTACTATCTTATAATTTATTGTTTAATCGCGGTTAAGGTGAGCTGCTAAAGCTTAAGAGAGCCACTTTGTTTAAATCCTTATTTGTTTTCGAATGGTTTAAGGAAATTTTTTCAAACCCTTACGGTGCTGGTGGTAATATTGGACTTTTGAAAAGGGACTAGAATGCCGTGACTAGGATTTCGAGCTTCGATGTTCTTATACATACTTATCATACATATAAGTAATCCGCATCATGTGTGCGCTATGCATATACTTAACTTCCTTTAAGACAGAGAATCTGAGAGTGATGTAAACATTTTGCATGAGATGTGCTTGAAGCATTTTTGATTAGCTCAGTCATGTGGTGAACCGGTGCACTTCAGCAACCAATAAGAAGCTAAATGAGGTCCTAATTACCAGGTAAGCTCATAAGCTATACACATATGCAAGTACATAAATTTACTGGTGTAAATAGGTTTGAGCTGCTTCAATAGCAAATTTGTACCATTAAAAAGTAGGATCAAACTTATTTTTTCGCTTGCTTTATATTTTGAAACATAAGTATGCATAACTTTTGAAATATATGTACTTATTATTTATACATAAAGAAACTTTCTAAGTATTTATGCTCCCTACATTTAAACAAGAATAGTAAACTATTTAACAACTAGAATTTTCTGGAAGCTATCATCCTAAGTCAAACATTACCAAAAAACCATCAAATAATTAAATTTTAATTAACAACTAAGGCATGACATGCCTGAATGCGTTTGTAACACTTCAACCATCGTATGAGTGCGAGTTTAAATCCAACTCCCGGGAGAAAAGGCTTTGAAGAAATTCACAAGGTAAAATTGAAAAAGCTGTCGCCTTGTCTGTCCTGATGTCATGTTATTTAAATTTTTCCAAAATTATTCGATTAATAATAAATTAAAAATTGCTTCAAATAAATGTGTTCATACATTTAAAAACGATAAGGGCTATCCCCGCTTAGTTCTTACAAATAGACAACATTGATCAATTCTTTGTATTTCTATAAATACTATAAAGCAAATACCAGTTTCGTTGAAACCGTCACTAACAAAAAGCATAACTTTAACTCATGATTAGATACAAAATATGTACTGTCCAAAAGAATAAAATATGCAAGGAAGGCAAATGTTATAAAGATTACCACAACTAACGCATTACGTGGCTGAATGCGTTCGTAACACTTCAATCACCGTGGGAGTGCAAGTTCAATTCCCACTCCCGGGAGAAAAGGCTTTGAAGAGATTTACAAGGTATAATCAAATCAGCTGTCGCCTTGTCCATCCTGATGTCACGTTGTTTAAACTTTTCCCACTTTTTTTTTCATGAATTGGGCTGAACAATAATCTTATCCCGTTAGTAATCTCCAAATAATCGGATGTATAAGATAAGAAATATATAGTGAACAGATGTAGATACCTAAATGATTTTTAAGATAAATATAAAATAAAAAATAGGTAGGTACTTTTTGGAGGATGCAAAGCTTCACGTTTTTTGTGGTCAGCATGTAAAATCTATGACTACGAATCACGTATTTCAAAAATGTATCACGTAAACGTAACTATTTGATGAAACTTGATGAATTTTGAAGCTTCTAGCTGTAAAAAAGGGGCAAAAATGACAGTTTATATTGGGTATATAATATATATACCACTGATCTCTATGATTTTTACAGACAACAATATATGCTATAGACGTAAGCATTTGGTGAAATTCGAAGCTTCTAGCTGTTAAAATGGGGCTAAAATTGCAAAAAAAAAAATATATATAATATATATACCATTATATATATACTATATATACCATTGATCTTTATGATTTTTTCAGACAACAATATATGCAATAATGCGAAAGTATATGGTGAAGTTTGAAGTTTCAATCTGTTAAATTGAGGAAGATATGACAAAAATCCTCTTTTTATGAAAAATCGGTTGTATAGAGGATATATGCTTTAGTGGTCCGATCCGGCCGGTTCCGACAAATGTCTAATCGGACACCGAAATACACCCGCTCACCAAATTTTATCAAGAAATCTCAAAAATTCAGGGACTAGTTTGCATACAAACAGAGAGACGGAGGGACGGATAGACGGACATGGCTAAATCAACTCAACCCTTCATCCTGATTATTTCGGTATAATTAATGGTGGATCTATCTATTTTCCTTTAAGGACATACATTGAAATTAATATACCATTTCATTTTCATGAGAGTTATAAAAATGGCTTTGCTGTGGGGTTTTCGTATGCATATGTACCTATGTGTGCATGCCACAGATAATGAAATTACTTTCTTATAACTGATGAATATTTAGTAATTCCAAGTACCTTGTACACTGAACTTACTATGGTGGCCCTGCGATATGTTTATAAGCTTACAATTTTGCAATCCTTCCAGTATATGGTACATATATCTGCTGATTCGTGAGGGTACTTATGGCGAGAAAGAGCAACTTATAATATTTATCTTGAAGTGCACTAATTGAGTCTAAGTAGATATTCCCTTCCAAGGAAACCTCAACCCAAAAAAGGCACTATATATATTATATTATGAAGAAGGCCCCGACTAAATGTGCTATAACAAGAACTAGTAGGTTACAACAGAAAGAAATGAGGACGGGGAATCTTTAATGTGGAGATAATGCTTAAACCAGTGAATAGCTCTGAACATTGGTACTTAGACTCGCATTCATATGTAATGCGTACAAAAAATATTATTGATTAACATATTTCAAAACCCTTGAACAACATTGCAATTATTCTTAGGGTATCAAATATGTTTTCAAAAGCCACCTGCAACTTTAGTGGTAGTCATTTTATTAATCTACCTAAAACATGGACAAGAGTGTATATATACTGATTATTTTACCGTAGTTGGTTTATTTGTTGTGGCTCTCATCTCTATTTCGGGTTCTTTGATTCTTCCTCCTTTTTTCCCACCATCCTTTACCTTTAACTAGCTCTATGACCCACAACCCTGTATTTTTTCCTTATCCTATCGCTTTATACTCAGCTGAGCAGAGCTCACAGAGTATATGAATTATGTTCGCATGACGGTACCCCGTAACGGCATAAACTAATCGAGATAGATATAAACTTTTATATATCAAAATGATTTGGACGAAAAAAGAAATTCATTCAGCCATGTCCGTCCGTCCGTCCGGCTGTCCGTAAACACGATCACTTTAGTAAATTTTGAGGTATCTTAATGAAAATTGGTATAAGAGTACCTTGTCACTCATCTCAGATAGCTGTGTAAAATGAACGAAATCGGACTTTCACCACGCTCACTTTTTCGAAACCAAAATTTCGAAAAACCGAAAAAGTGCGATAATTCTTTACCAAAGACGCATAAAGTGATGAAACTTGGTGGGTGGCCTTTATGACGCAGAATAGAAAATTTGTAATATTTTGGACAATGGGCGTGGCACCGCCCACTTTTAAAAGAAGATAATTTAAAAGTTTTGCAAGCTGTAATTTGGCAGCTGAGTATGTAATGTTCGGGTACACCCGAACTTAGCCTTCTTCCTAGTTCTTACTTAAATGTTTGTTCAGATTTTCACCTGTTTTGATTATTTGATCACAAAAATCGCTTCCGCTCTTGGTGTTTCCTTGTCTCACTATTTTCCCACTAACTTTCCCAAAAAAATCTTACTCTTTATGATTTTTTCTTTGCTCCGCTTTCTTTCCTTTCCTGTCTCCATAGGGGAAAGAACACTTTACTTTTTATTGCCCACTAAATCCAAAATAGCAATTGCTGGCAAGTGTGCCAATTGGTGACACAAAATCAACGTAGTTTTTTCAGCTGAGTGACTGGCGCCCTATTCCTCTGCTTCCATAGAAAAGTTCTTATCAGAATACTTTTTTGGCGGGAACATTGTCTTAAATTTGTATAACAGGATCTGTCTATCGTGCCCACTGCGTTTTAGTTCGTTGGACTTTGCTGATGTCTGTGTAAAACTCGTACAGTTCATCATGGAATCTTCTTGGGTACTTGCCAACGCCAACGCGTAGAGGTCCACAAATCTTTCGAAGAACTTTTCTCTCGAACTCTCCCATAGCCGCTTTATCTGATTTTGTCATGGTCCGTGCTTCTGCAGCATATAGCAGGATGGGTACGATAAGTGACTTGTAGAGGAGGATTTACCTTTGCCTGGAGAGGAATTTATTGCCTTCCTAGCCCAAAGTGGCATTAATGGGCAAGGGTTATTTCAGCTGAATGTTGGTGTTTGTGTTATTGCAGGTTTCTAAATAAAGGAGGCCTTTAACTAGATCAAAATTATGGGTGAAAATGTTGGCGTGGTTGAGCTGCAAATACGCTGACTCCTTGCTTGATGACAACAGAAACTTCGTTTTATCTTCATTCGCCATCAAACCCATTTTCCCGCTTCTTTTTTCCGGCTTGGAGTAAGAACGTACGACGCAGATCTTCAGGCCGGTGATGTCAATATCGTCAGCATACACTAGTTATTGCACGTTCTTATAGAACATTGTTCTAGAGTGACTAAGCTCTGCAGCGTGTATTATCTTCTCCCGCATCAAATAAAAGAAATCGCACTATAGGGGGTCACCCTGTTTAAAGTCTCGTTTATTTTCGAACCGCTCGAAGAAGTCCCTCCCAATTCTGAATGAGGTAATGGTGTTGCTTAACGTAATAGCAGTTTCTTTTTATGCTGACGAAGGCGGCTTTAAATTCGTCAAAGAGTTGTTGTGTGTCAAATTGTCAAGAGTATGACACGGGCTTAAAACTTCTATTTGTCACTGGATTTTTTGGTGGAATCTCCCGACATTATTCCTGATTTCTAGCAGCCCAAGCTCCCCACACTCATACCTTTCTGCTTTTGCTTTTTTCGTCCTGTACAGGCGTCTCGCTTTCCTTGCAATAGAGGTAGCGTCATACAGCCTTTTTGTTGCGTTCGCTCTCAAGATAGCCCTGTAGGCATCTTCTTATCTTTCGGTTGCAACGTGGCTTTCTTCAACGTTCCCTGGTCGCCGGCATCGCAGCAGCTGGAGTTCAGCAAAGCAATCAGTTAAGGCTCCATTACTGATACTTAATATAGACTTGACTTGGCTTGCGAACTGTCACTTACAGTTCTTTTAAATGAACATTGCATGTTACTGATTACTCAAAACTTAACTTGACTTAGAAGTCTGTTGAATTTTGATTTTCTATGTAAGTTCTAAGTGACGTTTACATTTTAAGATGCCATTTGTTTGTTTCCATTTCATTTTGACATTTTGTCATACAAATTGACATTTATTTAAAAATAAATTTCAACGCTGATTATGATGCCAGATTTTATGCGCCAAGTGGAGTATAATCGTGGCTAAGTTGCCAAGTTTACGCCAAGTCAAGTCAAGTCTATGCTAAGTATTACTAATGGGGGCTTTAGTCGCTTGTACTTCAAGCAGAACACATCTCTTGTGTAAATTCTATGCTCAAATTTTATTTCACTGCTTTGCTTTTGCATATACTACCACGAAATATTTTTCTATTATGTTTAAAGCTCCGTGGGTATTGCGAGCTTAATTCTTATAAAAGTTTGAATTGAATATAAATAATTGTTTAGATAGATTGCCTTCTGTTAGGCATGTTACTCTATCTCGTCTTCTACTTTAAAAAGCTACATATTTGAAGACGATTAAAAATACCATACCTTATTATCTTTATGTGAGCTTAGTAGATATTAAGTAGAGATAAAGTGTGTTTGAAATAACTTTAAGATAAACTGCTCTGTAAACAAGGTTTTAACAAATTGGTTATTAACACAGGTTCTGATGTGGAATGTTCTATGTTGGACTATTTAAGAATAGTTTGAAACAAGTAAATTTCAAATTGTAAGCCGAGATGGGATAGATAATCTTTCAGGAAGCCAAAGGTGTTTATTTCACAGTGGAAAGCAAGCGCGTTTTAAAGTATCACAAATTTTTAAAGTTCGGTAACTTTGAAATTTGGCTTAGCAGGACCCTTAGCTTTAAATTGTTGTTAAAAGATGCTCAACTAGAGATCTTACTTGAAAGAAAAATAAATTTTTTATTACCGAATTTATAGTAAATTTAAATTTATTCAAATACAAATGAGTAATAATGCTTTAAAATAGTAGCTGTTATTTAGATTTAATAAATGTTAAAACTTGTTATAAATTTCGAAAATTAAACTTGCGCTTGCATAAATTCGGTTTCCTGCATATTCATACAAAAAAATTTAATATATTTTTTTTAATATCAAGTATTGAATTCGTAATAAATCCTTACCAATGTTGACGAAGCTTTTTCTAGGAAATGACCTAATTTTATTTTATTTTAGCGAAATATTTTCGCATCCGCTCAGTTAATTCTTATCGCAAAATATAATGATTTTCAACTACTAAACAATGAAAATCAAAACCAAAAAGTTAAGCTACCGGAATCCGCTTTAATAAATCATCTGCAGATATAGATGCATGCCAGCTTGTCGGCGCTATGCTGCACACAACCAGTAACAACAATGGATAAAAATAAAATAAATTTGTAAATATATCTATAGTACATTTGTGTAATTGCAACATATGGCTGGTTGAATTGAAATATACTTAACGTTATATTTTATATTTAATAACCCTCATTTACCGGCTTTTCACACTAAAAATTTTTTCGTTGATTAAGCGATTAAAAATTTGTTGCAATTTAATATAGGCAATTAAAAATTAATTTATATACATAACTAGCAAATATTAATATACTTGCAACTTCAATTTAAATAACATTAGGGTGTATTGAGAAAAGTTATGGACGTACATACGCAGAGCTGTTGAAATAGATGAAAATATCATCAGACCTATAGCAAATTGAAGGAGCTCAAGAATAAAATCTTTTTGTGAAATCATCAGCGATTTGATATTTTCGCATTAAAAAATATCTGACTAAACCACAAATAAAAAAAAGCATGAGTAAAAAGTTCCCATGAAGTTTAATGTTTGAAATTATAAGTGCACGTCAAAAAAAAATGTTCTTAAGTTAACAAAAGCCTGCTTAGTGGCAAAAACAGAGGTATCTTTATCTGAAACGAATGGTATTCAGCTTTTAAAAAGAGTTTAGTCGGCTTCTTATCGGTGACTACCTATACCTACAAGTATCTGTTAATGATTGATATTTTATTGATAGCGAACTATTATCGTTGAGCTTTCGATTTGAAATCTGTTTGTCTTTTTATTGATTTCTTATCGGCTTGCGTGTTCTACAGATTTATGTTTAATAACAAAGCGATGACTTATCGTTAAGAAATCGATAAAATACCGATATCAAATTGATAACCCTTCGATAAGAAATCGAAAATTTTTCGAATTCATATCGATACATTTTTGATAAAAAATCGATAACTTTTCGATAAAATGCTGATACTCAGTAGCCAATCTATAAACCTTCGAAAGCAAATTGATTTTCTTTTGATAATATATCGATAGTTATTTGATTATTAGTCGATAAATTTTTGGTATAAATCAATAAAATACCCATAAAAAATTGACAACCTTCCGATAATTTAATTTAATTTGATTTAATTTAATTTAATTTAATTTAATTATTTTAATTTAAATTAATTTACTCAAGGTTCGATTCGAGCTCAAGGCCAGAAACATAATTTTTTTTTCTAATGATAATTATTGTTATTTTTTAATTTTTCTAAATTTGAAAAATTGTATTTTGTTTTTGGAATAGTAAGTAGAAAATTTTTCAGACAACCTGCCATAGCTGCGCAGATAGATCCATTTCGAAGGGTGCTTAATTTAATTTAATTTAATTTAATTTAATTTAATTTATTTTAATTTAATTTAATTTAATTTAATGTAATTTAACTTAATTTGATTTAATTTAATTTAATTACTTTAATTTACGATAATTTAATTTAATATAGTTTAATTTAATTTAATTGTATTTTATTGTATTCTATTTTATTTTGTTTTATTTTATTTTAAAATATTTTATTTTATTTTAATTTATTTTATTTTATTTTATTTTATTAAAAAAAAAATGTAAGGCGCGATAACCTCCGAAGAGGTTTAAGGCCGAGCTTCGCTTCTAATTTGCGTCCTTCTCCTTTTAATTTTTCCTACAAATTGGGGGGACGGGACCTGCTTGTTTTATGCCGACTCCGAACGGCATCTTTATGGCAGATTAGTTTTCACTGAGAGCTTCTCATGGCAGATATACACTTGGAGTGCTTGCCAAACACTGCCGAGGGGTGACCCCGCTTAGACAAATTTTCTTCTAATTGAAAAACCTTATTTCTAAAATTTTGATGTTGCTTTGCCCGGGGCGTGAACGCAGGATCTACGGTGTGATAGGCGGAGCACACTACCATCACACCATTTTATTTTATTTCAATTAATATTTTTTTATACTATATAACGTACAAAGCTGTTATAACCAACAAAACTCTAAAATAAAAAAAAAATTACTTAAGCCTGAATACCTCACCAGGTAGAAACACTTTAAAAAGTCACGCTTTTTCTCGTGTCTGCCATTTATTTCCAACAAAACACCAGTGCTTATATGTATCTCCTCGAACACTTTCACACCCAAAAATTGTGTATATACTCAGACAATTTTATTTATTTATAGGTGACATGTTTGCTTGAGTTGCTCTGTGATTTCTCTCATATCGTTTCTCCCACGTACCCTGATCAGTGTAATGATTGCACTTACGCTCTCATTATTTATTAGTCCACGCTTACACTTACACTTTACACGTATCCCTTACATTCGAGATTCCCTCATCCCATAAGAAAAGATGTTTGTACTTCAAAATGAACTTAATACCAAAACTAAAATTTATCAGTAGGCTTTAGTTTATTTTAACAGTAAGGTCGTGACCCAGGTTACAATATATTTCCGCAATATCTGCTAATTCATTGCACATGACTACTACACACTAATTCTAACATTCAAATGCCTTCATACTACAGACATAAATACACTTATATGTCAAATGTGTATTGAATGCATGAAAAATTTGTGTACTTAGTACTAAAATCATAACTTCCAACAAAAACATAAATCAAAAAGTTGAAAAATAAAATTTTAATTAAAAATTATTCATTTCAATTATTAACGTATCGATGAGTTATGCAATTTTCAAGCAATAATTGATTATTGTGCAAACAAAAGCTAGAGAATAGCGTAAAAGAACAACACTAATAAATCATATGCTAAAATATAAATTAAATAAAGTAAGAAAGCCTGAGTTCGGGGGAAATGGAATATTATATACCCAACCGCGCACTCTCATATTATAATATATAATATATATTTAATGAGAATTGTTACCACCATTAAATGATATACAAGGTGAAATCGTTACAATTGGCCACTATTCATTCGACTTTTTTATTAGAAGTTCACAAAACTTCATAACAAAAGGGAACAACCAATTTTTTTTTAATTTTTTGTTCTTTGCACTAACTTATCTTTTATTGTAATTACGTGACATAAATATATTACCTATTTTTAAACGGTTTTACTCAGCTTGACTAGACAGGCAGGCCGCACGGCCGCATGCACGGCCGTTGTGAACGAATTTTGTAATTGAAATTTAAGTAACTTCCCGATAAGCTACAATCTTGAAATTTGGAATATAGATCAGAACCCGATGACAATGCAATAATAAGAAAAAAATCGCCGCTAGGTGGCGCAAGCATTGAGATATTCGCAAAAATCGTATTTGTGGTCCGATTTGGCTCAAATTTGGAACACATAATAGATACATGAATAGAAAGCGACCTATGATGCCCGATTTGGCTCATATTTGGAAGAAATATTACATACAGTCCGGTAGAAGTGACATCAAAATATTTTGGAGTTGGAGGAGGGACAAGCATACATGGCGCAGAGTCGAGTAAAGTCTTTGGAAGGATTATGTATTGAGGACTTAGGTTGTAACAAATTGTCAGGAAAGAGTCCTTGTAATAATGAGTCACTAAATGAACTAAATAGAATGAGAAATAACAGGCAATTAAATAAAGACCAAAAACTTGAAAATAAAATAATAAAAACAAGTAAGGAAGGCTAAGTTCGGGTGTAACCGAACATTACATACTCAGTTGAGAGCTATGGAGACAAAATAAGGAAAATAACCATGTAGGAAAATGAACCTAGGGTAACCCTGGAATGTGGTTGTATGACATGTGTATCAAATGGAAGGTATTAAAGAGTATTTTAAGAGAGAGTAGGCCATAGTTCTATGGATGGACGCCATTTAGGGATATCGCCATAAAGGTGGACCAGGGCTGGCTCTAGAATTTGTTTGTACGATATGGGTATCAAATGAAAGGTGTTACTGAGCATTTTTAGAGGGAGTGGGCCTTAGGTCTATCGGTGGACGCCTTTTCGAGATATCGCCATTAAGGTGGACCAGGGGTGACTCTAGAATGTGTTTGTACGATATGGGTATCAAATGAAAGGTGGTAATGAGTATTTTAAAAGGGAATGGGCTTTAGTTCTATAGGTGAACGCCTTTTCGAGAAATCGCCATAAAGGTGGACCAGGGGTGACTCTAGAATATGTTTGTACGATATGGGTATCAAATGAAAGCTGTTAATGAGTATTTTGAAAAGGAGTGATCCTTAGTTCCATAGGTGGACGCGGTTTCGAGATATCGCCATAAAGGTGGACCAGGGGTGTCTCTAGAATGTGTTTGTACGATATGGGAATCAAATGAAAGCTGTTACTGAGCATTTTAAGAGGGAGTGGGCATTAGGTCTATATGTGGACGCCTTTTCGAGATATTGCCATTAGGGTGGGCCAGGGGTGACTCTAGAAGTTTGTACGATATGGGTATCAAACGAAAAGTGTTACTGAGCATTTTAAGAGGGAGTGGGCATTAGGTCTATAGGTGGACGCCTTTTGGAGATATCGCCATTAGGGTGGGCCAGGGGTGACTCTAGAATGTTTGTACGATATGTGTATCAAACGAAAGGTGTTACAGAGCATTTTAAGAGGGAGTGGGCATTAGGTCTATAGGTGGACGCCTTTTCGAGATATCGCCATTAGGGTGGGCCAGGGGTGACTCTAGAATGTTTGTACGATATGGGTATCAAACGAAAGGTGTTACTGAGCATTTTAAGAGGGAGTGGACATTAGGTCTATAGGTGGACGCATTTTCGAGATATCGCCATTAGGGTGGGCCAGGGGTGACTCTAGAATGTTTGTACGATATGGATATCAATCGAAAGGTGTTACTGAGCATTTTAAGAGGGAGTGGGCATTAGGTCTATAGGTGGAGGCCTTTTCGAGATATCGCCATTAGGGTGGGCCAGGGGTGACTCTAGAATGTGTTTGTACGATATGGATATCAAATTAAAAGTATTAATGAGGGTTTTAAAAGCGAGTGGCCCTTAGATGTATATGTGAAGGCGTTCTCGCGATATCGACCAAAACGTGGACCAGGTGATCCAGAAAATCATCTGTCGGGTACTGCTAATTTATTTATATATGCAATACCACTAACAGTATTCCTGGAAAGATTCCAAGGGCTGTTGATTTCGCCTTGTAAAACTTTTTCATTTTCTTCTACTTAATATGGTAGGTGTCACACCCATTTTACAAAGTTTTTTCCAAAGTTATATTTTGCGTCAATAAACCAATCCAGTTACCATGTTTCATCCCTTTTTTCGTATTTGGTATAGAATTATGGCATTTTTTCATTTTTCGTAATTTTCGATATCGATAAAGTGGGCGTGGTTATGGTCGGATTTCGGCCATTTTTTATACCAAGATAAAGTGAGTTCAGATAAGTACGTGGGCTAAGCTTGGTAAAGATATATCGGTTTTTGCCCAAGTTGTTGTGTTAACGGGCGAGCGGAAGGACAGACGGTGGACTGTGTATAAAAACTGGGCGTGGCTTCCATCGATTTCGCCCGTTTTCACAGATAACAGTTACCGTCATAGAATCTATGCCCCTACCAAATTTGAGAAGGATTGGTAAATTTTTGTTCGACTTATGGCATTAAAAGTATTCTAGACAAACTAAATGAAAATGGGAGGAGCCACGCCCTTTTTGAAATTTTCTTTTATTTTTGTATTTTGTTGCATCATATCATTACTGGAGTTGAATTTTGACTTAATTTACTTTTATACATAAAGATATTAAATTTTTTGTTAAAATTTGAATTTAAAAAAAATTTTTTTTAAAAGTGCGCATTTTCTTCATCCAATTTTGCTAGTTTTTATTTATCACATATATAGTAATAATAGTAACGTTCCTGCCCAATTTCATCATGATATCTTCAACGAATGCCAAATTACAGCTTGCAAAACTTTTAAATTACCTTCTTGTAAAAGTGGGCGGTGCCACGCCCATTGTCAAAAATCTTTACAATTTTCTATTCTGCGTCATAACGTCAACCCATCTACCAAGTTTCATCACTTTAACCGCCTTTGGCAATGAATTATAGCATTTTTTCGGTTTTTCGAAATTTGCGATATCGAAAAAGTGGGCGTGGTTATGGCCGATATCGTTCATTTTAAACAGCGATCTGAGATGAGTGCCCAGGAATCTGCATACCAAATTTCATCAAGATACCTCAAAATTTACTCAAGTTATCGTGTTAACGGACAGACGGACGGACGGACGGACGGACGGACGGACATGGCTCAATCAAATTTTTTTTCGATACTGATCATTTTATATATGGAAGTCTATATCTATCTCGATTCCTTTATACCTGTACAACCAACCGTTATCCAATCAAAGTTAATATACTCTGTGAGCTCTGCTCAACTGAGTATAAAAATTTTTAAGTTAAACGGTTTTATTGAAAACAATACAATACTTACATGAATTAATAATAATACGAAGAGCTAGAAAATAATTAGGTAGGTCCTAGGTACCAGTCATCATATTGCTCATCAATCTAGGGCGTTGATCAAACAATTAAATGGAAGCGTTGGACGCGTCAAATTTGTATTGATAGTCATAAGTAAAACCAACTGAACCTTAATCAGGTTATGCTACGCCTCACATTTTCAGAAATTTCACGCGCCCAACACTTTTATTTAATTGTCAACGCCCTAGATTGATAAGGAGTGTGATGACTAGTACCTAGGACCTACCTAATATTTTCTAGCTTTTCGTTATTAAAAAAAAGTGATATATAGCAGCAACGTTCGATTTTGAACGTATACGAAGTGCAAGTGCTCGGCTGTTACCACAGCAAAAAACACAGAGATTTATTTCGTTGATTCATTTTGTTTTCAACATTTACGATTGAATTTCGTTCCGTTTATGTATATAGTTCTTAAACGAAACGAATTTGATTTGAATAGTTTGTTAAATATCTCTGATTTGAAATTACTTTTTACATCTGATAACACCACTAGCTTACTTGAGGCTTCCACTAGGTTATGGAGGGTATACTCGGCTGTATTTCACTGCAACCTTCCCGTTATCTTGTGTTGATACCAAGGATGAAAGAAGGAGAAAATAGTCACAATCGAGAGGAAAAAAGCGTTAGAAGCGACGGATTGGACTCATAGATGAGAAAGCTATTTAGCAGATGAAGTAGGAGAGCCCTCCCACGGTAGCAGGCAGCAGAGAGGATTGTTTACGCCTATAAGCAATGGGCGACCCAACAGACGACGAGAGTGAGCACTTGGCATGCAGTGTGGCGCAGCAGAAGTACGCCAATGGCAATTCAAGAGTTTTTCTGCGAGAGAAACTTCAGACAGCAAAGAGGAACTCATTCTAACTAGAGATTGACTCAGACACTGCTGAAATGAGAAAAAAAAAAATAACTATGCACTTACAGGGCAGATAATTTTCGCTGAAAAACCTTTCATAGCAGATTAACCGTTTGTGTGTTTATCGAACCACTGCCGGCGACTCAGTGTAGGGTTGCTTTTCAGTCCATCTGATCAAAATTAAAACCAGTTTTATTTCTTTAAAAGTAGTTTTTTGTTGATAATCATGGCCAATATTCCTTGGACACCAAAACTTAAACCTTTCAGTATTTTGCACACGTGGTCGAAGGACTTCCTCTGTTCCTCTACCTTTTGTTCCGAAAAATTTATCTTTTCTATGTCACCTTTCAGAAAAATAACATATTTACTTTGTTTCAAAATTTCTACTGAGCAGTTGAAATACTTTTACAAATTTGTTCATCTTCGTCGCAGGTATGAGAAGCAGTTTTTGCCTTCAAACTTCGGCGTACGCTCAAGTTTTATTTACTCAAAAAATTACTGGCGTAACATGTCATGGAAAAAAGATACGCTTTTTGTTGGTAAGACTGTGTTAGAAATGGTATAACCCAGCAAAAACACCCAGCACCCAAAAGCTAAATTATAAAATAAATGACAAAGAAGACTTTAAATTAATAGTCTCTGACTGGATGTTTTATAAAGTTTCCAAAAACATATAAGTTTCTGATGTCAAGCCTTCAACAATGAGGGAAATGAGTAAATAAACTTCCGTTAAAAATGTTGTTGGCAAACTTACAAGATTATCCTGTGGCACTGCCCCAAAACGGTTTTGCACTACAAGTTAGGCTTAGTGAATGACAAACCAAGAGTTGGCCGCCCAAAGGGATCATCAGATGCCCAGTTGGAGTATTAAGAAAACCCGATCCATGTCAGCGAGAGAGATTGCCAAAGTAGCCAAAACCGCACATGTGCTAGTCACACGAATCAAGCAGTAAATGGCATTAAAACCTACAAAGAGAAAAAGTTCCAAAACGATGTGAAAAACATACATATGTACATATGTTGAAAAGCATTTCCCTTGCACGTAAACTCTTTGAGACCGAATTGGCAAACAAAAATTGTTGTGTTATTATGAACGGCGCAACGTTTTTGCAAATGTACCTTAGAAAATTGCCAGGTTCCCAGTTCTACTGGCTGCGGCTGGGGACAGCATTCCTATTCGGGAAAAACCGGCTAGATAGAAAAGTTTGGCAGAAAGTTCTGATTTGGCAAAGTAATTGTGAATGTGAGCATAAGTCCACGCCATTCCCTACTATGGGAATCATTAACGCGATATTGGGTTCAAAAGAAAGCAAAGCTTTAGAGAATAGGGAAACCAATAAAAACAGAAGTGAAAAGAATATGGCAAACAGTGCCGCTTAGAGTAGATAAAACAGTTGTACAAACCTTCATGTCGGGTCTCTCCAAAAATGTACGGTCACACGGACAACAGCGAATAACATGATACAGTTTCTGTACCCGTCATTGATATAATTATGTATTTCCTAATCAAGAAAAAGTACAAACAAAGCACTTAATATGTATTTTTCAACCTACAGAACTTTTTGTACCAGTCCTTAGTGAATTTTTGTTAAAATATATGTTGCCTTCTATACAACGCTAGATGTGTACGGTTCGTCTCGTTGACGTTGGGTTTTTGGATGTGTATACTATATACTATATATATAGAAATGGCACTGATGAAGCGATGACAGTGGTAGTGAATCACGCTACGACCACATTACATTTGCCGCCTAGCTTACTTAGTTTCAATATCTTCCGAAATATATCGGCTTAATTCAAAGAAAGCTTGTTTTTCTTTTATTTTAATTGACCTTGACCGATAAAACAAATTTCAATATACCTAACATGGTAGCTCGCCAAACAGTATATTATTTCGATACCTTTATTGGAATGTACGGACGTACATATACAAATGTATTGAAATTGAGTAACTTCACCGAGATGCATAGTTGATTTATTAAGATTATTCGAGTAATCACAACTTAACTATTACCCGACTTTCATTATCGAAGTTCGATTTTGTATGTGTTCATTCAAAGAAAATACGTATACCCGTACACCAGTTATACACCACATATTTCTTCTTTGTTGGTTTGATCGCTTTGTAGATATTGAAATCTTGGAATGGCATGCCTGAAAAATGGTTTTGGCAAGTAGAATTTTCCAAACTTTTCGATTCCTGTGAGAAAAACTTGCAAAATGTTCGATAAAATCAACATTTGGGCAAGAAATTAAAAAGCTGCTTAAAAATCGGCATTTTTTTTAATTTTCGGGAACTATTCGTGGTCTTCGCCATATCTTTAGTTTTAAAAATAAAGAAAACTTCCGTTCTTTTCCAACGTATCACAACTGATCTTCCTACGATGAAAAATACGCTTGGAATCGACCGAGATGTGTAGAGTGACAATCTGCTGACATGAGAGCTTTGACCACTGATTTCTCGAAGAAGTTTTCCGAAACTTCAAAAAATCACTCTGTAAACTTAAATTTACCCAAATAATAGCAAAAATTTATACGGTTTTTGCGAATAAATACTTTAGTGAGAAGAAACAAAATATGTCGAGGTAAGTGGCAGTTTATATAGCCAGTAACATACCACTAATATCTTTTGCTTCAGGGATGATGTGTCACCGCTAGTTTTGTGATTACTTTCAGAGTATTTATCGATAATTTTGGGGATATTATGGAATATTTTTGGAGTTTTTCGGGATAACTTACTATGGGATTACGTTAAGAACCATTAAATATCAGACATATTTCGCTTTATTTATGATTTTTATTTCGAAACTATTTTCAAACAATTTTAAAACTATTACGAAAAAATTTGGCTCCCCCAATCCTAAAATTTTTGTAGAAATAGTCCTGACCTACCATCAAATAATAACGAAAATAATGGCAAGATAAGCCGGGCACTTCAGTGCATCAGTCATGTTTGCAGTAGTAAAAGAACAGTGTTTTATAAGACACAGCATAATTTCAACTTCATATATCTTTTAATCAAAGAAACCTATAGTACTAAAACAAGCACGAAAAGAAACCTCGAAGTGATCCCCAAATTACACTTGTATTATCCCGAAATGAACATGAAAGTACACTGAGAAAATTGATCCTGAAATGATGCCGGAAGAGCCCAAATATAATACCCAAAGTCATCAGAAAATTACCATAAATTTATTTCGAAATGATTTCAGAACAACCACAAAGTAGTCACTAAATGAAACAGATATACCCCCAAAATAATCCTATAATGACCCAGATATTGTCTCCGAAACCATCCCGACATAACCCGGAAGTGATCCCTAAGAGAAACCCTAAGAGAACCACAAAGTACTCCCAAAAATCCTCAGGAAATAACCACAAGTTGACCTCGAAACCACCCTGGAAGAACCACGATAATAAAAAATCAATACTTCAATATTCAAAAAATTATTTATCAGCGATTATCCGAATAATCGCTAACGAACAGTTATCGAACCAGTGGGATAGGGAGTTTAGAAGATGCCCGCCTGTTCCGCCAGAACTGCGAAGGGATGTTTTCTTATGACGCCTCACATCATTTAAATAGTGAGATAAAAGAGCGCAACATTACATATCATAGTGAATTGCTGAACAGAAAGTTTTTGCTGAATTGTCACAAATCCAAACATCTCGTCAAACAACAGCTTGATCTAGCCCCGTTTTTAAGAAGGATAAAGAAACACCTTGGTTAGCCCTATGATGAGATCCGGTACCAGCCAATGCAGCCATTTGATCTAGATAAGCATAAAGAGGCTGTGAACTTTATCCACACTGAGTCAGTATACACCTTCGTGGGGTCACGTACGGTGAACACCGTTATCAACTAACACTATTCAACCCTTGACAGGAGCCACTCTGCCTTTACTTCGTTCTGAATACTGTTTAGAGTCAACCTTAACAGCACCAACCCTGCTAAGACTACTACATAGTTTTCCTTGACTACCGTCAGAGAAATTTGATGACAATTTGTTTGTAAACTGCACCTATTGTGATCGCACTGTTAACACAACAACAATAGTATTACAGATATATTAACTAAATAAGGACCACGCCCCATATAAATCCTTCCCTAAATCCGTGCAAGTAATTTTCTTAAAAAGTTAAACTATGTGACCAAATATTCAACCAAGCATTCTTGATAGAAAAAATTTTAGAAAAATTTTACCTCAAATAAATGAAAAGTTTTATACAAACATTTTAAATTCTTAAATGAAGTTTTCTTCAATTTGAAGCAAATTTTTGGGAATTGTTTTTCTCAAGAGGCGATGTACCTTTGAGGTAATTCGCCTCATGCTACTTTTTAATGTTTCCAACAAACTGGCGAGATGAGATCCTACATGGTGCATGCATACTTCAAGCGGAATCTGCACGGTAGATGAGCTTTCGTATTGGAAATGCTGTTGGAGTGAATTCAAGACTACTGCGGACGGTGTGGTAGTGGGTGTAATAAAATGAATTTATGTATATATATATGTATATTGTGGCGAATATTATCATCATTACGCTGTTAGTAAATAATCACAAAAACAAGTTCGGGTGTATCCGAACATTATTTACTCAGCGTGAGCTTCAATTGCACATTTCATTTCAGATAAATTACTTTTCTATATAATACGTGGCACCGCCTGTTTAAAAAAAATGTCTCCCCATTTCCTCTTACAATAAAACTTGATAAGTGAAATATCATTGATTCAAAACAATTTTTTGCTAAGTTATAGCTTATTATTCTAGTCTAGACCCTTTTAAACTTATTTTATATCTAAGCTGCCGTGGTCTTTACCGATCCCGTCCATTTTTATTAAACATTTTCTACTATAGGGAAAATATATGTACCCAATTTTGTTACGATCCGTTAATTTTTCTTCGAGTTATGGCTCCCGAAACATAGAAAATTGCTTAGTCATAAAATAGGCGGTGCCACACCCATTTTCAGAAATTTTAGTGGTTTCCAATTTAATGTTATAATTAAATTTAGAAAGTAAAATTCTATTGATATAAAGCTCTTTTTTGCAAAGATATAGCTCATTATTCGTCCACGACCCTTTTAAAAATATTTTATATAAAAGTAGGCGTGGTCCTTAACCGATTTCGTTAATTTTTCTTCAAAGCATTCCTTAGAGTAAAGGCAACTTCTCTGCGGAATTTTGTTACGATAGGTTTAACGATTTTTGATTTATGATTAATAATATTTATAAAATTGATTTTAGCACAAGTGGGCGGTGCCATGTCCATTTCAATAATTTTTTTTTTATTTATCAGGAGTCTCGATAACAGTCCATACATCAAATTTCAACATTCTTGGTGTATTATTTACTAAATAATCATGTTTTTTGTGTTTTCCAAAATGTTATATATATAAAAAGTGGGCGAATTTATCATCCGATTTCTCTCATTTTCAAAGCAAATATATTCTGATAAGCTCGTGTACCAAATTTGGTGAAGATATCTCACTATTTACTCAAGTAATCGTGTTAACGGGCAGACGGATAGACGGACCGACGGACGGACGGACATGGCTCAATCAAATTTCTTTTCGATACTGATGATTTTGATATATGGAAGTCTATATATATCTCGATTCCTTTATACCTGTACAACCAATCAAAGTTAATATACTCTGTGTGCAAAGCACGGTGAGTATAAAAACAGCAAGCACCACTCTTATGTACATGTACACATTAAAGCAACCAACACTTACGTACATATAAGGCGACAAAGAATATCTCACATACACATGTGTAGTCATCAGTAAAGAGAAGAAGTGGTTACTCACACATACACACGCATATGGCTAGAAGAAAAGCATTAACGACAAATATATATGTATACAACTTGGTAACCAAGCATGGCGTGCACCTATTCTAGAACATATGATCGTGAAACACCTAGACCTTAAAAGAATTAGCGAACGAGATAACCGAGAGTATAAAAGCAGCGAAAGCTGGGGAATCAATATTCAGTTTGATTTAAACACGCTTTTGTGAAGAACGTTGTATTGAAGTATAATTGTACTACTCCCAAAGTGTTCTAAATAAAGACCATTTTGCAATACTAAATATTGGAGTTATTAATTCGACAGTTAAGCAGTTGCAACGTTAGCAGAAGGTGTATAATTATGAGAAATCCCCAGAATTCATTATAATATTATAAGATATGTACAGAAGCTAAAATAGTCGAAACTTTGATACCGCTGGATACCTAAACTTCACGCTGGCTTTATATAATATCTAATGTGAAACCTTTTAATCAGAGTAAAAAGTATGCATTATATATAAACTAGATGTCCAACATAGTGACTGCTCGGTCAAGCACTGGTATTGAAAAGAAAAAACTTCCTTCAATTCCTTATATTTATTATGCAAATAAATTATGCATCAACTCTGTTATGAATGAGTATGAATATTTGTAAACGTATGCATTAGGGATAAACTTATTTCTGAAGCGACTGTGCCTTCCCTAAAGAAGCAAAAATAACCGGGTCTTGCGGTAAGTGGCGATAAGACGAATTACTTTCTGCTGACGTATAACAATTCGAGACTGTGAAGGGTTTCGTCTATTTAGGAGCCAGTATTAGCAGTAAAAATATTTTCAGCTTAGAAATTCAACGTAGAATAAGTCTTGTCAACAACTTCTACTTAGCACTGAATAGGCAATCGAAAGGTTAAAGTCTTCTCTTGACAAACAAAAATTACGATCTACAAGTCGCTCATCATACCTGTCCTGATGTATGACTCGGAATTATGGAGATGCGTTTAACCGCCTAAGCGCTTTTGGCCGTTTCGTAACAAGTGAAGCCAGCTACCGCTTTTCCGCAATAACATACGCCAATTGGGAGCACCAAGAAGGTCAAGTCGTTTCTCTCTACCCCTTCAACCAAACTGAGGTGGTGACTGAGATACTTCCATGGCAGGAGTGTCTTCGCCCATCCCCTTGATATGACTTAGCCCGAAAAGACTTTGGGCTGTTATTGGTTGTACTACCTTCATATCGGTATAAAGATTATACGGTTTATCATCACACCCCCTTCGACATTCGCCGTCAGCGTAACGAGCAGAAGCATTAATTTTCCGTACAAATTTTCGCTCGAGCACTTCAAGAGCTCATATCTTCTCCCCACAGCGTTTATGACATGATGATTGACTTGTAGAGAGTAATTTTTGTTCATCGAGGGAGGACTATACTTTTCAAGAGATATTCTCTAATTAATTTCTTAATGACATTCTTTTCGCGGAACTACTTTACTTTTATAGACAAACGTCCTCATCCTCATTTACCACAGAATTCACTAAGGGCAATATATTCAATAAGGGCAATATATCAATTTCATCAGCAAACGCCAGTAATTATGCGCTCTTATAACATATTGTACCATACCGGTTTATTTCTGCTGCTAGAACTATATTTTCGCCTTGCCTGAAGCTACGTTTGGTTTCGACTGCCAATGTTTATGGAGCTAGTGGTGTTGCTCAACGTACAAAGCGTTATTTCAAGTTAACCAAAATATGGTGAGTGTCGATTCTCTAATCGTGAGTTTTCTCTAGGATCTGTTGTATCGTGAATATCTGATCGATAGCATATTTTCCAGGACTTAAGCCGCACTGACCAGGTACAAGAGCTCGTTGACTATGTGCTTCAATATTTTTCACAGTACGCTAGAACCTTATAAGCAATATCAAGTTCGTGTTTGAACAGTTTGGCAGTTATTCCGTCATTTTATGTTGCCTTGTTATTATTGGAAAGGATATCCCTATTCTCACTTCGTCATAGTCGGGTACCGGATTACGTTTTTCATCATCTACGATTAGGGTATAGTGTTCGTCTTCTCCGTTGCTAGCTAGCATCGAAAAGAAGTATTCCCTCCACAATATAAGCTCACTTTGTACCTCAGTTACCAGGTCGCTATTATCATTTCTGCAGGAATCTGTCCCAGTTTTTTGGTAAAGTTTTGGACATTCTGCCTCACAATGTTTCCTTCTAAATAGGCGCCTCTCTTCCTTCTTCTACTAGCGATTACGCTACAGTATACCGCACCTGTATACTGCGTGGTCCTATAGGCAACGTCTTTCGTTACCGAAGCATCGAGACATTTCTTATTGCAGCAGTTGTTTTTCCAGGTCGCCGAAAACCTATGGTTTCAGCACCGGCATTCAGTACCGCAAGAGAAATAGGCTTCCTTTGCTTGACCACATCTTCAGTGAAAAAATGATCACAGTAAAAAGGTGTGAGAGCCAAGTAGAGTAATCAGTGAAGTATACTTCAAGGAAGTGAAACTCGTTCAGCAGCCAATGATTAGGAAAACTGCTTTTAGAAGTGACAAAAAAATATTTTTGGGACTACCATGTGCAACTTTATATTTCGACTCATTTTAATGCCCATACACACACATATACATATTAATATCTATATACTATGCACATGCATTGAACCGTAATTATACGCAGGTGCATATGTGTTAGAATTTTGGCATCAATAAACTATGCTTGCGGCATTTTCATATCCATAGAGTTTCATTGACATAGTTGGTTGATAGTATAATATAGCTTAACTTGGCTTAGTTAAGTCACTAGCGGATGCCAGTTAGGCTTCGTTGATTGCATTTTCAGCTGCTTTAACTGTACGTTGTGCATTAGACTGAACATATTTTGTATGAAAAAAAATAAAAGTTTATGAAAAAGCTGTACCGCCCCTCAAATTATTTCTTTGTATGTAGGTAATTTATTTCCAAACTCATTGAAAATGCTCAGAATCGTGTTTTTTGTAATTTTCGAGTCATACCCGACAAAACCTTATATAAAGTTGTTAATATGCTATTTCTCTTCTAAAGCGTATTTACAACAATTAAATGAATGTCAAAATTTTTATAAATGGGCGTTTCGCTGCCCCTTATTTGATCATACATTGGCTACCTTTGAGGAGCCATAACTCGAAGACCGATTGACGTAACTGAAAATAGTTGTAACATCCTTTTTTGACCAATGAAGAAGACTAATTGGCCTACTGTGAAGAAACTTTACACTTATTTCCTATACAAAGAGGAATACTCCTTATAAAAGACGCACAAAATCATTAAATAAAGACTCCTCTTTCGATAATACTTTGGCCAGAAAACTGAACTACATGAACTCCACGATAGATCTCTAGCTGAGTATATGATGTTCGTTTACACCCGAACTTAGACAACCTTTCTTGTTCTTTTTCCATGTTTATTAAATCTATATTATGGATCTCCTTAATTTAAAAAACCACTCATTTGCAACAGGTTAATTCTTAACAGCATTTATTTTTCTTTTTGGTCCAATTTTCAAAAATTAAGTGGAAATTGAAAGTATTTCCGAAAGTTTTTTTTTGTTTTTTAGAAAAATTAAATAAATTTTTTAACCGTAGATATTTTTCTCCTTTTCAAGATCTATATCCGCATCTAAAAATAAAAAAAGCTGCTTCTGGTGGCGGTCTACAAATGTCTTTAGCACTCCTTCGTTATTTCCATACTTATTTCTTCCTTTTATTCAATTAATAAACTTTAAATCACTCCACGGTGCGTTTTGCGTCAATTGGAGATTCTGGCCGGGCCACAATCAACTTTTTCATATAGATGCGTTTCACTTGCTGAGTTTGAAAGCCGCTTATACATAGCAAATGTCGAATTCTTCTTCTTATGCTTTGCTTGCAATAAAAGTTGAAAGTTGGCTACTTGTACATTTCAAATGCGCCAGTGCCAATGGATCTGCCGTTCTCCATAAAAATACGTGCAATCTACTCATAATGCATAAGATTTCGTTAAACTCAACGTCCTACCTCACTCCTTTTTTATCAACAACTTGACCACTACCTTAACGACGATCTTAGTCTTACTAACACAGCCACAGCTTCAATTTTAGTGATAACTAGTCTAAAGTAAATTTTTATAATAAATAATAAAATAAATAATAAATTGTTTTTCATTTAGCCAATATATATCAGGACGTTGTTGGAAATAGTTACGCGCCAAATGGGCTTTCTTGCTTGTTCAGCAACGCTAAACGAAGATATTGATACCATTTTAAAATTTTTTCTAATTTAAAAAATAGCTTGAGTGCAAGTTATGTTTTATCGATAGCACTGAAGACTTCGTGAACCAAAAAAAGGAATTTCGCTTTTCGAAAGATATTTTACTCCCACAAATTTTTTCAAAGTTCACGCATCCAAATTTTAAGAATTTAACTGTTTTAAATGATTCCGCGAATTGGTTTGTTAAGTTAATGGAGTACCAATTATAATTCTGGTCCAGAATAAAGTCAAAAAAAAAAAAAGTAAAATAGGAAAAAGGAAGGGCGTCTAAGTTCGGGTGTAACTGGACAATATATTCTTAGCTGAGGGTTAACGAACAGTTTCAGTTTTTTGACACTAAGTGTTGTCAAAAGGGGGGGTGCTTATTAAATGGTTTTGGTCGATTTTATTAGAAATATCCATATTTATAAAAAATAGGGATAAGCACTTTCATCACAATATTTCAATTCTTCTTCCAGTAATGCCTATGGAAACGCAGAATAATGAATGGTCGAAAAAGGAGGAGTGAAAAACAAATTTCAAATAGTTTAATTTCTTAAATTTCTTTTTATAATGGTACGTTGAAAGCAAGTTGGTTTTGATCCTTAAAAAAATTGTTATAAAATGGGCGTGGTCCTTAACCAATGTTTGAAAAATATGTGACTTCATACGTCAATTAGCTCTGAAACATTGGAAAATGCTTGATTCTTTTCGTTTTCATTTTCTTCTTATAGATAACCACGGTACTGTTGACAGCCATAATTTCGAAATAGTAAAAGACTTCGTTTATTTGAGAACCAGCATCAAATCTAGCAACAACATCAGCATTGAAATCCAGCGAAGAATCAATCTTGCCAATAAATGATACTTTGGACTAGGTAGGCAATTGAAAAGTAAAGTCCTCTCTCGGCAAACGAAAATCATACTCTAAAAGTCACTTATCGTAGCCGTTCTGCTATATGGGGCAGAAGCATGGACCATGACAACAGCAGATGAAGCGGCTTTGGGAGTGTTCGAGAGAAAAGTTCTTCGAAAAATTTATGGACCTCTACGCGTTGGCGATGGCGAGTACCGAAGAAGATTTAATGTTGAGCTGTACGAGCTATACGCAGACATCAACATAGTCCAGCGAATTAAAATGCAGCGGCTGCGCTGGCTAGGCCATGTTATGCGAATGAAAGATGACGCTCCGGCCAAGAAAGTGTTTCTATTGGAACCCGCCTATGAAAGCAGAGGTAGAGGGCGGTCCCCACACCGTTGGAAGGACCAGGTGGAAAACGATTTAAACTCAATTGGTGTGACCAATTGGCATCGGTTGGCAGAGAGAAGGAGCGACTGGCGCGCCTTGTTGGACGTCCATAACCGTTTAAACGGTTAAGCGCCAATTAAGTAAGTAAGTAAGTAAGTAAAACAGCATACTTACAACTTTTGTAAGATTTTTTTGGGCATTATTTTCGAAAATAAAAAAAAGGGTTTCTGCATTTGCAATAAGAATATGCCACCCCTTAAGCTGGTGTAATCTGACGAAGAATTGCGATATTGATTACTTACATCCAAAGGAATAATGTGCGGGGGCGGTACAGTCTTTTGCGGAAATCAAATTTTTAAGACCAGTCTACTGTGCATGTATGCATGTATGTGTACAATATGTGTGAATATGCTGCACTCAAATGCAAATGTGAACTTAATGCAAATTATTATGTAAATATTTATGAAGCATCAAAATATGCAGCACATCGAATACTTCAATTAAATCATAAATTTCAATGATTTCAAAAAAAAAAAAAAAAAAACAAAAAAAAAAAAAACAAACAAACAAAAGTGCTAGGCATCAATATTTGAATTAAATATGAGTATTTTTATATAAAATTTTATGAATTCCGTTTTTATGAATACTTACATATCACATATAGCATTAGCATATCAAAATACTACATGCTTGTACGCTGTGTAATTTAATTTGTTATTATAAATTGTTTTTGTTTTTATCGGCCTATTGATAAATGATTCAAGGTTCGATTCGAGCTCAAGGCCAGAACAATAATTTTTTCTAATGATAATTATTGTTATTTTTTAATTTTTCTAAATTTGAAAAATTGTGTTTTGTTTTTGGAGTAGTAAGTAGAAAGTTCTTAATAAAAACTCCATGGGATTTAAAGTATTTATTTCTTTTCTTTGAGGTTGAGGCAGCGCACTGCCCTCAAATGGCGCAATAAAACCAGGTTAATTATGTAAATTTTCTTTTGTTTGCCAAGTTATTGTTAGGCAGCCGTTTGTTAAACGTCGAAATCTAGAGCTGCTCAGCTACAGAAGCGATGTCATCAGTTAGCAGTCGTAGAAGAAATGAGTTCAAGTGTTGTCAGCTCATATAGAGTTTGTACTACTTTGGTGTTACTGGTGTATGCAATATACATAATAATAATGTTTGTAAAAATATTTCAAAATAGGGTGACAGTATCTAAGGGCTACACTTGCGAGGTAAAAGTAAAGTAACAAGTAAAACGATTGCCAATATCTTCCCAAATATGGGTTAAACGTGCAGTAAAGTGTTTCAATAAAGCGAATGACTTAATATTCGATACATAATATTTCGAAAGTGCGTTCTTTTGGGATAATAGAGTACAAAAGAATATTGTATCGTAAATAAAATTAAATTAAATAATGTAAGGCGCGATATACTCTGAAGAGTTTTTTGGCCGGGCTTCTCTTCCAATTTGCGTCGTGCTCCTTTTTAGTTTTTATTACAAACTAGCAGGACGGGAACTACTTATTTAATGCCGAATCAGAACGGCATCTGCACAGCAGATGCGTTTTCACTGAGAAGCTTTCAATGGCAGAAATATACTCGGAGTGCTTGTCAAACATTGCCGAGCGGCGCCCCCGCTTAGACGAATTTTCCTTTAATTGAAAAAAATTAGTTCTAAAACTTTGATGTTGCTTTGACCGGGGCGTAAACTCAGGATCTTGGGTGTGGTACGCGGAGCACGCTACCATCACACCACGGCGGCCGTTTTACTAAAGATTCAGTTCAAGAAAAAGAGCGATATATTGTACATATGTCCAACAGACAATGGTGTTTTTTTCTCTGGAAAAAATGTTATCCTCATGTTGCAGCCTTATCTCGTCACTATTGGTAGCCATAATTTCGAAATAGGTAAAGAATAAATTTTTTTCGGGAACCAGCATCAACACTAACAACAACATCAGCTTGAAATCCAGCGAAGAATCACACTTGCCAATAAAAGCTACTTTGGTCTGAGTAGGCAACTGAAAAGTAAAGCACTCTCGACAAATGAAAATCATGCTCTACAAGTCACTAATGGTAGACGTCCTGATATGTGGACCATGACAACATCAAACGAGACGGCTATGGGAGTGTTCGAGAGATTTACCGACCTCTAGCGTTGGCGACGGCGAGTACCGAAGAAGATTTAATAATGTGCTGTACAGCGGCTACGCTGGATAGGCCATGTTATAGCCCTCTACGAAATCAAAGTTAAACGGCAATAGTTATTCTTTTTTCTCGAATTTACCAATATAAGGGCAAATCCCAAGTTTCTATATAAAAGCAGACCGCTAAACCTTTTTTTAGTATGACAACGAAGTTTATGAAACAGATTTATCTCCTTTTAAGAGCATATAACTATATGAAAAACTTATCTTCCCGCGCACTACTTTAATCCAGCCAAGATATTGATGTATCCCCAAAAAAGTCATTTCGAGCAGCATTTAAATCGTTTCGCATTGACCGACTTTTTCTCCAACAACTGGTTAATCGAAATTTATTTCATTTTTAACCTACAATGCCAACACTGGCTGGCTACTAAACTATTGAACTTTTAGCAATTTATTATATTGACTTAATAGTTTCACAGCTAAACTAGAACAAATACTCGTAAGAGATTCAAGCAGACAAACGACAAGCGAGAAAACAAGAAAATATACAAAAAATTGGCAGGAAAAAATTATTGGAGCAATGACCAACTCTTTCGGCAAAAAATACGTTAGAATATGTGAAGTTTACTAACAAAAAAATTTCAAATAAATGAAATTGCTCCATTTCTTGCCTTCGATATTCAATGCAAAAAAAATCCTTCACGGGCAAAGAAGCTTCGGATAACCCAATTTCGTGCTAACTTCCTCACATGGCTTTTACTTTAAGTATAACATAAACGCTTGGGCAAAAACAATCTCTATCTACACCTTGCAAACAAAATTCACAACCAAAACATGCATCAAGTGGAACATTACAGTATCTTGTTTTATTGTGTTTTCAAAAGCAAAAAAATTATAAGTCAACTTCCAATAAAGTCAGCAGCTTCTGGCATTACTACTGCATAAGATGGACGTAATTTTCTGGAAGTCAGGTAAATGAATGGAAAAAAAAAAATCGATCAGCCTAAAACCGAAATGTATATACCCAAATTTTTGTTCCATTCCTACATAAATTCAACGGAGGTGTATGGTCTAGGGCTGCAGAAGGCATCGGCTAGAAGAGATAGCACTGCTGGACAAAACACGTTAAAAATATCTTGGTATTATTATAGGCAGTGTTATCAAAAACCCTCAGGTCTTGGGGAGTGTTGTCGATGTTGATGTTCCTTTGCCGGATGCAGATCCGGTACGTTCCGGTACCAAGCCCGACTATCTCGACTACATGCGACCTTCTAGGCCATCCCGTCCTCCCATCCGATAGATCCGTGAGGAGTTATGGGTCGCCAGAGCCTGGGCTGTTAATGAAACAGGATTCTCAACGGATAGGTGAGGTTGACAATTAGGTTGGAGAAGCTACATATTGCGCTGGCAATCCCTTGAAAATCTATACAATCCCTTGAATCTATTTACTCGCCTCTTACGACAGGCATACCTACCGCGGGTATATTCTAACCCCCTAACCCTTTGGGGAAATTGCTTCTAATTGTATAAGGTCTTTTGTTACAGAATAACTCTGTCCTGTTGACAAATGTATGAAGCTTTCTAGGACAGCCTTGACCTCACGAGTGCAGGACATGAACACAGAACTGGCTGAACCGATACTTTATGCAGCTCGCACTTACTACAATTGCTGTTACAGCAGAGGCCTAATTTATGAGCATGTGACACCAGTGGCCAGTTAGAATGCCCATTTTGAGCCTTAAGTCTTGTCTCTTTAGAGATATGAAAAACTTTGTAAGTCTAATGTCGTAGGATTTGACAAGTTCTTAGAAATTTTGCAGCCCTGTGGGCCTTTCTGTTTGTTGGATGATATGCAAGTCCTGTCTCCTTTTGATTTCTCCTCAACGAATTGGGACATCTACCGTCAACTAATCGAAGCCGCAATCTCCTTTCTCACCTCATTTGTGACTGAAAATCCAGTAAGGAAGCATGGTTTGTCCTAAAAGAAGTCTCGTAAGGCTCTTTGCATTCCAGGTCACTTTTAATGAAAAAAAGACATGTTCGAAATTAGCCGTATCTATATAAACAGGACTAATCTGACACCACCTATTTAGGCATAAGCAGTTTCAATTGGTTTCCGCATAGGACATGCTCAAAATAAAGGGATATTTGCAATTTATTTAAAGACTTAAAACCCGATTATATTCGCATACTTCTTTGCGACTCCTCCCGGCGTCATTTTAGACCAATAATTTTTTTTAGCGATGTCATGAGCGCCGCTTGACTGTCTACATATATGCAAAGCTCACGATCAATCCACGTCGTGCAGAAAAAATAGGTGACATTCACGTAAAATTAAAGTTTGGAAAACAAGCTGAATGGCCCCCTCCGAATGAGTGGTAATCTGCAGATTAGTTTTTTAAAATATTCATCAAGCATTCTTCTAGTACCGCCAATTGAAAAATACAAGCTGAGTATGAAAACAAAAGAACTTTTAGATGTACGGAGATTGCCTCTGGGTGACATAACGACCTGCTTACATACTGTACCTTCTGACCAATTCATTCTTAAGGGAATTATCATCTCAAAGTTCTTATAAAATTGTAATGCATCTGTAAGCCATCTATGGCAAAAAAATCACAAAACGAGGTATGTGTTCTGGTACAGCTGGGTATATATATAAGGATAAAAGAACTAAGACCCAAGTGAAATTTTATACAATTCGACAAGCTTTAAGAGCATTTATGCACTTACAAGTTGCTTTAAACAAGAGTTTATATAGTTTCGTGTTATATAAATGTTTGTACTACTCTCGTTCCGGTCATCATAGGAAACTGATTTCACTTGCTCCTACTTATCTGTACCTAAAGGGGTTCGCGGAGTTGACTTATCTCGACTTATAAAGCTTTTATTATCCATTTTTCAAGTGCAAGTGTATGTGTGCATATTTGCTCATAGCACTTGATGTGTCTGTTACACGACAAGTTAGCTTATTTTCCTTTCCCCAGCTCTTACTTCGCCTTCACAACTTAGCAATATAACCATCAACTTCACACTTTTGCCTCAGCCATTTGTAAGGACTGGGTAAAATTCGCTTGACTGCCTTTTGTTGTGGCACTTTTAATTGCATTTTTTGTTGCAATGCCGCTTAGACAAACAATTCTCTTGGCTGCTTGCCCCCCTACTAGCCGCTGCCTCCAATGTAGTCGACTAACGGTTTGATGGCAACAAAGGGCATAGCTTTGGCAGTGTTAATTGATTAATGCCCGTGAAATTGTTGGAATTTATATGTTGCAAAACTTTCATTTGTTACCGTGAAAGATAGTAAATCATGAACTTTGCAGCAGAAAGCTGTTGTTGTGTAAAGGGTTTACGATTATAAATATACTTTAGATAAGGACGAAGAAGTAAAAGTTTATATAATAAAGTGAGATTTAAATTTTTTTAAATAGCACTTGAATATTTTATCATAAGGATTTGCCCCCTTCTTTATTCGCTATGGGATTATTAAAATAATAAAACTAAATAAAACCCACAAGCTAAGATGGCAAGTACACTCAGCAGAGAACTGAGCTTGCATGATTAAAGCTTAAAATTATACGACATAATTATGCAGTATGCTGACTACGAAAACATCTTCTTCCCAGTTTACCATTTATTGGTTTTGAACGTCCAAAAAAAGTTCTGATAGCCATTTCTTTGCTGCAGTACAACACCAAAGGAACTCAAATCTCCTCCTGTGCTTATTAAGAAGGTTTCTAATAAGAAATAAATATCTGCTGAACTATCTTTCATTGGCGAAACATGGTTAGAATACTCATTCTAATTGTGTACCAAGTCACACCATCTATGTTTCATTCACGATAACTGACGTCGATTGGCACAGCCAAGGGAGAAAAAGTTTTCTTCAGGCTGTATTTCCCAGCTAGCTGAAAATAAATCTATTACTTTACTTCCAAGTACGGTTACCAATACTAGAAGTGGCATCCTTAGAGACTTATACTGATTTTTTCTCGTCGAGATAGGATTCTTATTTTAAATTGCCTACTCAGTCCGAAGTAACCGAAGCGTACTATTTTCAGTTCCTTATAAAAAAGGGAAAAATAGTCAATATTTCGTTGTTCACTTTCCATTTGAAGGGAATGCTAATAAGCAAGAAGATGGCATAGGCGCACATTTACCCAGGCGCTTATTCTAAAAATATTCCAAAATCAATTGGGTGCTAAACTCGGAATAGAAGATCAAGCCACGCGCTCTAGAAGGTATTTCCATTATCGTGCAAATTTACAAGTATGACCAACGGACATTTTTAAATTTTCAATATAATAATACTATTTATCTTTACCATTAATTAGCGCTTAACTGCCTAGAATTTTAGTCACTTTGTAACGAGTCACTAGAACAAGTCTTTCTTTGCTTGCCTCTCCCAACTTAGTGAGGCTTTCCTGCATAAAACTTATGCAACTCACCAATAAAGCTACTCTTTACTCTAAAACACATCAGAAATCATCTCGTCTTCTCTAAACACCGTCCATGCTTCCGAGCCATACATCAGGACAGGTTGATGAGTGAATTGTAGAGCGCGGTTATTTTTCTTTGCGAGAGAACTTTATTTTTCAATGGAAACTATTCATTATAAGTCAGATTTCAAAGCGGACAGTATTTTATTGTTATCTTAATGCAGTCAAGAAATAATATCCGTCAACAATTTGGTTTCAAAACTGTGAAGTATTTCTTGAATGATGGCAAATACTGCATTATGTACTCATTTACAAAAAGGCCAACTTGCTTTGCTTCTATGCAGATGAATATTGGCATCACCATGCTGTTAGCACACACATAACTAGCAGTACGAAGTGAAGAGGTATCTCACACACACACATGTAGTCATAAGCCGAAGTTGTTACTCTCACATACACACGCATATATCTCAATTACCAAGCAGGAGATACAACTGTTCTAGAAGGCGAAACGTCTAGACCTTAGTAGAAATAAGCGGACGAGGCAGCAGAGAGTACAAAAGCAGCGCAAGCTGAGGAATGACGCACCAGTTTTGATTTGAATACGCTATTGGTTGTGAAGTATAATTATGAAGTACTACTCCCAAAGTAACCTAAATAAAGACCAGTTGGCAATACTGAATATTGGAGTGATTAATTCACCAGTTTAGCGAATAGAACGTTAGCAGAATGTGTATAAATACCAGAAATCCCCAATATCGTTACAATATATTAAGCATAAATATTTTGTCTGAATATGTACATATATGCTTTTCAGGGTTCATAAGAAGACATCTCGTTTCAGTTCTGAGTGCAGTATTTTGGCAGGCTTGCAAGCGTCAGGCCAATTGCTTTGACAGCTGTTAACAGTGTTTCTATATCCTTTCCCAAAGTGCTGCAGAGAAACAACTTGAAGGGGTTTGTACTTTAGGTACAATTTTGGTGGCATGTGCCTTAAAGGCAACGTTGTACCTGGGATCTTTGGACGACTTACAGTCGATTGCGTATCGCCATCAACGTGAATGTCCAATATTTGCGTCATCTGTTCCTTCCTTGTCGTACGCAAAGTGGTTGGGGACTTGGCCAGCATTATTGATCAGTAATACCAGTTCTCCTCTATTTATTTTGGAAAGTAACTCGTATATCGGTTGGTCGGGGTGGCTTAACTAGCTTTGCGGCGAAATTTAATACAGACATAGCAGCAACACCTTTTTGCACTAACAAGGATTGCTCTGAACTTGACAAAAAGATGGTTAGAGTCGATTCCCATATCTAACGCTAAGATCTGATCTGTTGTCCATTTTAAGGTCCGAACTTGCACTGTTAAGTTTTAAGCAGTCCGTTGACTTTGGACTTCAATCTTTCGCTCCTAACGCTAGATATAACCTTATACACGATATTAAGCAGCCTTATTGAGTGTTACTTGGCACAGTTTGCGAGATATCCTCCCTTTGTGTTGGACGGAGAACACTTAATATATTCCAACGAGTCACGTGCTCGTCTGACTGATAAATCTAGGAAATCAAAAGTTTAAATATCTTCTCTGAAAGACTAGTAATAATTTAACACATGCCATTTTAACAACGTTCAACTCGAAAATGGTCTAAGAAAGTCATAAATGCGGCGTTCTAAGTATGCCCTTTACTCTAAATGTTGTTCAATGTGTATTTAAATATAACGCAAACGCTTGTAAAGTCATGTTAAAATTATCAACTTTGTATACCAAATCTTTTTATAAGCTGATTTGCTACGCACAATTACACATCCGTACTTATTTACATACTTCATATTTATGTATTTAATTGCCAATCAAATCTGCTGCTAAGAGTAATTTTATCCCTTTTGCAAAGCCACTTTGCATATAATTATCCCTCTTGAATGTAAATTAAAACGTTTAGCACTGAACGCAAATATGGACAAAAGGGGATTTTTTCGGGTGTGCGCGTGCTAGCGAAAAGGTAAAAATAACTATATTTAAAAGCGTTTGAGTGGAACGATGTAAAGATGGAAGAAACAAAATTTGATGCCGCCGCTAACAACAAAAAAACATAAATCAAAGTAAGTGCTGTTTCTTTGTCTTAGGCTATGAAAACTTTTCTTTCATTTATTTTTTCAATTGCCATTGAGTGCGTTTGTAATTCTCTACTGGTTACTAAGATATTCTTAAGATAAATTTTAAGGTTATTATTTCAAATTTGAATTATTCACAGCTGAATAAGGCAGCTTTTCCCTGTTGTTGTATTAATGATAAAGACATTACCCGAGAGTTTTTGGGGAGTGCTATCGACTTTGTTGGTCCCTTGGCGGTTAAAGATCCGGTACGTTCCGACAACAAGCACCATTAGGATACTAGCCTGACCATCTCGAGAAGGATTAATATGACCACATTAAATTTTCTAGGCCCCACCCCCTAGTTCCATGAGGAGCTTGTGATCGCCAGAGCGTCGCCTGCTAAAAATGTGTATGATCCTTTCATATTTCTAAAAGGATTCCCCTCGCGTGGCTGAGGTTTACAATTACATTGCAGAAGCTCTAAAGCTATAGAACTTTGTACTAGCTTTTCGTTCAGAGTCGCAAGTGCGCACCCCAGTGAAACACATTCCAACTTGAAAAAGGTACGAAGCACCGCGTTTTCTCCGAAAAGAATAAATGAAATCAAATAATGTATAGTCCATAATAAAAATAAGTAAGGACGGAACTGTCTTCGGCTGTGCCGAAGGCTTCATACCTTTCAAGAACAGAGCTGAACAATAATCTTATCCCGTTTGTAATCTCCAAATAATCGGATGTATAAGATAAGAATAGTGAACAGATGTACATACCTAAACGATTCTTAATATAAATATAAAATAAAAAATGGCAAAAAAAAACCCTTTATCTGAACGATCGGTTGTATGGGATATATATTATATATATCTCCGATTGAAATGATTTTTACATGAAATCTTCTATGATATATTAGAATAAATATCACCAAGTTTAACGTTTTTATATTGGAAATTAAGGGAGAAATTGCCAAAAATCTTTCTATCTGAACGATCGGTTGTATGGGATATATACTATATATAGCTTCGATCAAAGTGATTTTTTCAGAAAATCTTCTATAATATATTAAAATATAAATCAACGAGTTTCACGTTTATACTTTATAAATTAAGGGAGAAATGGCCAAATATCTTTCTATTTGAACGATCGGTTGTATGGGATATATACTATATATAGCTCCGATCAAAGTGATTTTTCCAGGATATCTTCTATGATATATTAGAATATATATCACCGAGTTTCACGTTTATGCTTTCTAAATTGCGACAGGAATGACCAAAATCGTCTTATCTGAACGATCGGTTGTATGGAAGATATATGTTATAGTGGTCCGATCCTACCGGATCCGACAACTGTTTAATATAATACAAAAATACATGATTGTGCCAAATTTCATTGAGATATCTCAAAATTTGAGGGACTAGTTTGCGTTCAAACAGACAGACGGACGGATACAAGTACGGACAGATGGACATGGCTATATCAACTCAGTTCGTTGCCCTGATCAATTCGGTATACTTAATGGTGAGTCTATCTTCTATATTTCTCAACGTTACAAACATCGGACCAAAGTTAATATACCACTTCATGTTCATGAAAGGTATAATAAAAAAAAATCACTAGAGTTAAATGAAGATAACCCTTCCAAAAAAAAATTATTTCTAACTATATTCAAATGTGCTAGTTAGCTCAGTTAATATGAGCACTAAATTTTCAGGTTGACCACCACGACGAAAAGACGATAAAGCCTGTGTAAAAAACAACAGGCCCCAAGGCCATGACATATTGCGTCGCAGTCAGCGTAATACCAAAAATTTCATAAAGGTTGTTGTTGTTGTTGTAGCGAAGGCCTGAGGGAGTATTATCAATGTTGATGGTCCTTTTCCGGATGCAGATCCGGTACATTACGGTAACAAACACCATTAAGTTACTAGTGCGTACCATCTCGGAACCGATTTAGTATGATCATATAAAACTTTCTAGGCCATTCCACCCTTCCACACCCTGGATACAAAAGAAACTTGGGGTCACCAGAGCCTCGGCTGTTAAAGAAACAGGATTCGCCACGGGTAGGTGAGGTTGACAATTGGGTTGGAGAAGCTATATATTGCGCTGGTAACCCCTTGAAAGGGTTGCGCTATACAACCCTTTGAATCAGTTTGGTATGTAATCGCCTTTTATGATTGGCATACCTGCCGCGGGTATATTCTGAGTCCCCTAACCAGCTGGGGTTATAAAGGTATTCAGGTCTACTCTCACTCACTGAAATGAATGAATGCTCTTATATGATAGGAATTTCGGTTCACTCGAGAAAAAATTACTCGTTGCGTCGTGCGCTCCTAAGTTCGCTAAAAAATGCGTGGAATAATATTTTCATAAAATAAATTATGTTAATTTTCGATGGACACATAGGTTGAGTTCTCTGTAGAGTTCTATTAATCTATCTGTTTGTGGATTATTAAGTGTCACAAAAACCGCCTGTAGTTCTATATGACAGCATAGCCCTCTTCGTACTGTTGTACCCATGATTGCAAATCCGAAGTCGAAATTAAAACAATTTTCTCTGTCAAGAGATATTTGCAAGGGAAATTGAAAATTTTCATATCGCAGTTATAATTTGGATCATTTTGTTTTAAATATAGATACAACTATTTAAAAATTCTTCAGTGCGGATATAGTTTTAAACGCCAAACCGATGTTGGATCCGTGCGGCCGAAGATCTCCAATGCTGAGAGGTGTTCTGCGCATAAATTATGGATGACGTCTCCGGCTTCGGAGCGACCCAGGGTCATTTTTTGTCAATTTTTCCTTATTACCTGAGAAGCGAGTTTTCAATTTTCCATTTCGGATTTGTGATTCTGGGTTCAAAACGCCAGTGCCTACACTCCCATTCAGCTTGAATTCATCCGTTAACAAGTTCATTACACCTCTGCGCAAAATATATACTTCATTCCTTTCCTCCCTTGAGGCTATATAAAATGAAAAATTTACAGCCGTGCCGAAAATCTAGCACACTTTAATCTGTCCTAGATTCAAATTCTGTATCTAGAAGCCTAATTATAGCCAGGGCCGCGAAAGAACTTTCCACAATGTCTACCTTTGTTGTCGAGTGTAATGGCAAAGTAATAAGCCCTTTGAAGTAGTACCAATGGTCAAAAGTAAATGCTAATTTTGAGACACCTATAAACTGTCCTTTATCCGGCTAAAATTTATTATGTTAAAACAAATTCTGAGAAAGTTTGAAACTTTCCCGAATTATTTCGAAAATGTTATCGAGATTGGTTTGTCTTAGTAACGAATAGAGATTTTTTCTTAAAATATCGGAAAAAAAAAATAAGAACTTAATTGAGATCCTTTGATAAATATTGCCACTGCTATTTTGCTGTTCGCTGCTGTATGCAAAATTAAAAAAAAGCGATAAGACACTTCTTAGTGTTAAAATTAAAAGCTGCAACTTTTGCAGGCTTATTTTTTCGGTTTTCAAAATAATATTTGCACCGCTTCGTTAGATGGGTTAGCGAGTCAAGCTTTAATATATTTTTGTTATAGAAGTATTATGCCACAACCAATATGTGCAATCAATCACAAATTGCCATCAACATCCAAGCTAGAGTGAAGCGCGTCCCCTGGTGAGGTTGAAACTGCGAGTTTAGGGTATTTGTCTTTGAGAACGGGGCTTGCCGGGTAATTAAGGGCTTTTTCATAATCCTTTTCTTAATAGGGCTGAATTCTTAAGTTCCGAATTTCTTCATATTGCTTATGAGAAGCGAGGTCTCTTCAGTCAGAAGTCTCTTGGGATGCCAATGCTTGTGTGTATTCCGCTGAAACTATTTGTGCAGCATTCATTTCTTTCCTTTATAGGGAGTAGTCTCGCCTCACTGTGTATACAATATTTTGAAGACATAAGATGGCATCAATTTATGAGGGCGATGTTTTGACAGGCGTACAGTTTCCTCCAGTGTGTTCTTTTAAAGCTGGGAAATCATATTGAGGAGGCGTAGCATACAGGCTGCCGCCCAATTGCTTTATATAAAACGAGCTGGACCCGTACGCATCTTGCGCAACCAATATAAAAGTCTCTTCCAAATATCAACAGAAATCAGCTGCTCTATTAGTCAATTAAAACTTACAGCATGTGCCGCCATCTGACGTATGGTAGGTAGCAACTGCCGGTAATGCAGTGCACATTTTCACAATAGTGCCATAGTACAAATAGATTTCTTTGTGTGCTCACAATCGTTTAGTTTTAACAAATTATTTTAATAAAATATAGCTAAACAAAAACTCTACGACCCAAATTGCCCAAAGCTCGCCGCTAATAGCTCGAATCTCCATCTTTACAACCAAAACTATATTTATAGATTTGGATTCCAAATAAGATCGAAAAGGGATCCGTACATAAAAACAGCAATTAGAAATAATATATTTGATGATTATGACATTTATATGTATTTGCACAACGTGCTGCCGACAAGGGACTTAGGATTTTGTTACTGCCACGGACTTAAGGTGCAATTGCAGCTGTATGTCCATCAAAATGTAAGTCCTCATCGCATGTGACACCCAGTATTTTAAGGTATAGGACAAAAACTTAGCAAGTAGAAGCGAGGAGCTATAAAGTTTTTGAAAATTTCTTTAATTAGCACTGAAATCGCATCCATCTGGTCGCATTTTCGTATTACTAAAAACACCACGTAAAACCTCTGTTGAAAGCCAGAATAAGCCTGCCATACACACCTACATTTTTATTGGTTGCCAAAAAGCATTTCACATTACAGTGAATTTTGCAAAGCGGAATTGTCCTTTGAAATCAAGTGAGCACAATGACTAAGTATAAGCCTTTGACGCAAAATTTTCCACGCTTGTATAATATACTCAGCTTTTGATGTGCACTGGCGTCCTTATTCCATTTATTTGATTACGCTTTGAATTTTGGCAGTGTGTTTGCTGTGTAAAAGCCAAAAGCAAAAGTGAGGTAAACGCGCTGGTAAACAGAAAATAAGAAAAAATTGGCCAATTATATATGAACACGAAAAATAATAATAACTTAAAAGCATATGCTTTTTTATGTTAAGCATAACTAATTTCAATGTTGAAAGGTTTGTTTTGGCTTTTTTCTGCTTTGCATTTAGAGATTTATAGATCTAATTAAATAACTCTGGTTATCTTTGTTGTGACTAAAATTATTTTGTATGTTATTTTTTTTTTTTTGGATTTTTTGTCTTTTTTCCTTTAAATTTTTTGCTTATTAGCTTTATCATTATTATACATAGTATTTAATTTGAGGCGTATATTTTTTTATTTTATGTCGATATCATGTTTTACAATAATATTTAACATAATCGAATAGTAATTGGTTGTTTGTTTTCGTGTAATTAATTCTTTTTTAAATTTATTACAAGCGAAAAATTTCGCATGTCCATTAGGGTGGCAACTCTTTTTTATGATATATTTTTGATGTGTAAAAATTTTTGCTCACGATATAGGGGAATCTTGAATATAAGCGTAAGATTTAAGTGTAATCATAAGTGTATTATTTGTAAATGGTATGTTTTATACACCACATGAAGAATGTAAGTGCAGCATATTGAGTAATATTAAAATATATATACTGTATGTAGTACTAGAGAATGTATACGCGTAGGTATAGTGTGGTATTGGTATGCTGTATGATGTAATAAAGAATGAGTGCATAAGTATAGTCACAAACTATAGGATCATGTGGGAGTAAGGTACGAGATAGTGTTGACGGCGGTGGAATTACACAGAAACACAAGCAAAACACGTGTCCTACATACAAATTTAAGCTTCTGAGCATATACACTAATTTTTTGCATGCAAATGCTCGAACACTGCTGTTTTGTTGAAAAAAAAACAAGAGCAAACTTGGGCAAGAAAATGATATTTATATCTAATACAAACAGTGTTTACAAAATCATAGCACGTGATTGGGTACTCAGATTTAAGTTGAAATTTGTTTCTTTGTAGAGTTTTTTTGGCTGTATCATCTTTGTATATTATTTAGTAAGATTTATATGAAGTAATAAAGTGCAAACAAAAAAAAAACAATAAGATAATAAAGATAAGATAAAATAAAGTAAAATATAAAAAAATTAACTTCACGTAATCCAACAGTAGATATAAAATAAAGTAAAGCAAAAAGATAAGAAACATAAAAATATAAAATAAAAAATAAAAAAAAAATAAAATAAATAAAAACAAGTAAGGACCGGACTGTCTTCGGATGTGCCGAAGACTTCGTACCTTTCATGAATGGAGCTGAACAATAATCTTACCCCGCTCGTAATGTCCAAATAATCGGATGTATAAGATAAGAAATATATAGTGAACAGATGTACTTACCTAAACGATTTTTAAGATAAATATAAAATAAAAAATAGCGAAAAACCACCTTACCTGAACAATAGGATATATATTATATATAGCTCCGATCGAAATGATTTTTACAGCAAATCTTCTATGATATATTAGAATATACATCACCGAGTTTCACGTTTATAATTTCTAAATTGTGGCAGGAATGACAAAAATCGTCTTATCTGAACGATCGGTTGTATGGCAGATATATGTTATAGTTGTCCGATCCTACCGGATCTGACAAATATCTAATATAATACAAAAATAAATACTTGTGCCAAATTTCATTAAGATATCTCAAAATTTGAGGGACTAATTTGCGTTCAAACAGACAGACGGACAGACGGACATGGCTATATTAACTCACTTCGTCGCCCTGATCAATTCGGTATACTTAATGGTGAATCTATCTTCTATATTTCTCAACGTTACAAACATCGGACCAAAGTTAATATACCATTTCATGTTCATGAAAGGTATAAAAAATAAAATAAAATAAAGTTAAATAAAATAAAACAAAATAAAATAAAAAACAAAATAAAATAAAAAATTATTTGAGCAGTTTTACCGCGGTTCCATCCCCGGGGAAACCGGTTAGAAAAAATAAAAACAAAAAAAAAACATTCCGAAATTGCTTAACGATAATAATGTTTTCCGAAAGTGCTAAGAACGCAATATGCAAGCAAATGTTTCCTTCTTTTCAGTTTTTCCTAATAAATAATAATTCAATAACAATTGTTATTTACCGGTGTCAAGCTCATTAATTCTTAAATATCTTAAGCAAAATTGAACACATGATTAAGCATACAAACATATAAAATAAAATAAAAAAATAAAATAAAACAAAATAAACTAAAATCAAACAAAATAAAATAAAAAACAAAAAACCATTAAATAAAATAAAATAATATAAAAAATTAAAATAAATTAAATTAAATAAAACAAAATAAAGTAAAATAAGCTATCTATTGGTTTCATAAAATTGAGACTAATAGGATACTACTTCACTAATCTTGAGCCGAAAATGCATGCAATAGAAATTTGCAGTAGAGAATGCCTACCCAGAAACTTATCCTCGAAGGCCGTCCTCATGTTTGCCATAACATCCAGGCAGCCTTGAGTGCCATACAGTCTCACAAACTACTTCTAGGTTAGTGAATTAGTGAAAGAAGTCTTAACGATGTGGGGACTTTTTTAGCGTGTGTTCCCGGGCATCAGAGACATAAAGATAATGAACAGGCTGTCCACCCACCTAGCCAATCACGTCTCTATAGCAACATTCTACAATTCAGTGCCCTTGTGTGAACTCAAAAATGCAAACAATGAGAAAACCCTAAGTTACTGAGAAGTAAAGCAACTCAAGCCACATTAGATTGATTTCGCAGTGTAAAGAGAGGCAAAATGATTTGTACTCCCAGCTACAGCCAAATTTATTAATCTAAGCAGAGATGATCAACGAACTCTCACAAAGTACTATACGAAACATTCTGATCCACGATATCATCTTATACTATTTTCACACAGATGGCTTATTGAATAATAAAGGCAATTTTCTACATTAAGACGCTTATTGAGCTCAATCTTCCCTACAAAATTCGAATCTATTATTATTTCATTAGTAGCTAATCGAATGCCTAATGAAGTCAAAAGCACAATGCAACTCTGTTGGCAGCGTTCCGCTTCCGTTTCCGTTTCTTAGTTTTCAAAGCAAATGTCATTGTCTGCATGGCGGAACGATACAAGGTGGCCGCATCGAACAGCTGATTATAACCTTTTTTATTTGATTTGATACATAAACTACCGGCGCAGTACAATTTTGACATTTGTCCATCGAATTTACAAGTACATGGAATTTTGTTTGTTTGTAGGAATGTCACCATGCTCCCACCTTGTATCGTTCCACCATGATTGTCTGTCTCATCCTTCATACTAATCGAGCAGTTACTTCTGTGTGAAAGCAAAAAATTTACGATTTCATTAGCAGGTGAAATGAGATCATTAAGTTTCTGTGTGAAAACAGTATTAGTAAGTTAAATCTATTCGATACATAAATATGTTGCTTTTTTGATTTGGAGGCTGAAACGACGGTACACATTATCTGTGAAAGGCTCGCTTTGGCGAAGTAAAGACCCTGGTAGAACCTGAACATTCTGTAGGCTGATGAGACATTAATTTTAATAAGAGCTCCCCACCACACGTGTGGCTGGTCGCACCACTGCTTCATACACGCCCTCATGTTCACAGCTATAGAGCGCATATTATTCAGGTATATACACACACATACATTAAAGGCAACAGTGAATATGATATGAAGAAATATACACGGCAATTAAGTATGCGCTCTTGGACAACTTATATTAACCTCGGATATACATTTATATAGTAAAATTCAATATGAGATACAGAAACGAAAAATAAATAAGCAACTATTCTAGAGGAATGTTAGTGAAAACTTTAGACCACGCAAATTGGAAGAGAAGCTCGGCCTTAGATCTCTTCGAAGGTTATCGCGCCTTACATTTATTTTTTTTAGTTGAATACACAAACAAACGTTTAAGTGAAGCTAATATAGGCGTGTTAAAAATAGCTTATTTCAATGGAATGTAAAACCTATTCTAAGACTGTCGAACTTGTTAACAAATCAAATAACAACAAGCAAAGGTGTCTAAGTTCGTGTTTAACCGAACATTATATACTCAGTGTGAGTTTCAATTGTACATTTCATATCAGATAAATTACTTTTCTACATAACACGTGGCACCGCCCGTTTAAAAAAAATGTCTCCCCTTTCTTCTTACAATTAAACTTGATAAGTGAAATATCATTGATTCAAAACTATTTTTTTGATAAGTTATAGCTAGCCTACGACCCTTTTAAACTTATTTTATATCTAAGTAGCCGTGGCCTTTAACCGATCCCGTCCATTTTTACTAGAAATATTTTCTGGTATAAGGAATATATCTGTACACAATTTCACTACGATATGTTAATCTTTCTTCGAGTTATGGCTCCCGAAACATAGAAAATTGCTTAGTAATAAAAGATGCGGTGCCACACCCATTTTCAAAATTTTAGTATTTTCAAATTTAATGTTATAATTCAATTTAGAAAATAAAATCCTATTAATATAAATCTTTTTTTCGCTAAGATATAGCTTATTATTTTCGTCTACGACCCTTTTAAAAATCTTTTATATAAAAATGGGCGTGGTCTTTAAACGATCTCGTCCATTTTTTCTAGAAATATTTCCTACTATAGGGAAAATTTGTGTACCAAATTTTATTACGATCCGTTTATTTTTCTTCGAGTTATGGCTCCCGAAATATAGAAAATTGCTTGGTCATAAAAGGGCGCTGGTACGCCCATTTTTTTAAATTAGAAGTTTTTCCTATTTACTGTTATAAATTCACTTGGGAAATGAAATTCCATTGATTTAAAGCTCTTTTTTGCAAAGATATAGCTTATTTTATTCGTCCACGACCCCTTTAAAAATCTTTTATATAAAAGTGGGCGTGGTCCTTAACCGATTTCATTAATTTTTCTTCATAGCATTCCTTATAGTAAAAGCAACCTATCTGCCGAATTCCGTTAAGACAAGTTTAACGATTTTTGATTTATGATTAATAATATTTGTAAATTTGATTTTCTCACCAGTCGGTGGTGCCACGCTCATTTTAAAATTTTTGTCAAGAGTCTCAATATCAGTCCACACGCCAAATTTCAACATTCTAGGTGTATTATTTACTAAATATTAAGTTTTTTTGGGTTTTCCAAAATGTTATATATATAAAAAGTGGGCGCGGTTATCATCCGATTTCGCTCATTTTCAATACCAATCTCTTCTGGGTCCACATAAGCTCGTGTACCAAATTTGGTGAAGAAATCTCAATATTTACTCAAGTTATCGTATTAACGGGCAGACGGATGACGGACGGACATGGCTCAATCACATTTGTTTTCGACACTGATGACATTGATATATGGAAGTCTATATCTATCTCGATTCCTTTATACCTGTACAACCAACCGTTACCCAATCAAAGTTAATATACTCTGTGTGCAAAGCACTCTGAGTATAAGAATACCGTCACGCTAATCTATAGCTATGACAATAGCGAATTATTTTAGGCCTAGCTATTTTCGATTTATGATTTCGTAGATATATGAGGTATTTGTATGCAAATTTTACTTATTTACTATGGTTACTTCACATCTAATTTCAGATAATAAAGAATGCAGTTAATCAATCGACGCAATTTAATATTTTGATTAGATGGAAAAATAAATTGTTATTCGGGCCTGTTCTGGATTTCGATTCCGACCAATTTATTCGGAATCGAAATGGATTGGTGTTGTGAATATCGATTCCGACCATACTTGGTCGATTTGAAAAGTTTTGCCTCTGAGCAGTCGGAATAGAAAGTGATTAGCCTATTAAGCACAGATAATTAAATTATTTTTCCCACAAATAAGTTTTATTAAATTATTCATTTTATATGGATGATTTATAACAATTTTTGCTGGGCAATTTATTTATTTAGTATAACAAATCTTAATTTGAAAATTCCTATCAAAAATGTTTCAAGCTTAACAAAGCGATCATGGTCGAAACGAAACCGACGTGTTCTCAATTTCACTACAGCGCATGCGCAGTAATAATCGAAAAGTTCATTATTGCCATGCCCAAGGAATTAATAGTCGAATGAAGTATTTGAAGCACATTACAACGTAGAATATTTTTCTTTAGTTAATATTCATTTCTTTCCTCAGAATACATGGGAAGATATGAAAATATAATATAAACTATTTATAAAAACAATTGTTCACTGTTAGAATAGCAGAATTTACGAAAATATTTTCTTAGAGCGAATATTTTTGTTAGCATCTGTGACTTATGGCAACCCCTTTTTACTTAGAACAGCTGATTTATTTTGTCAACAAACATATTTAATTTCGGCAAAATAGAAGATGCAAGCAAAAGTTAAATTTTATTAATTATTTGTATACGTACGAAAAGGAACCAAAATGTAAGTATTCAATTGACGCATTTTAATATATTTTATTGAATTATGACAAATACTTACATATGTATGTACACACATATATTTAAGGGGGAAAAAGCGTAACGCAAAACAAGAGCAAATCATTCTATCTTTTATGCAAGCTGAGGAAGATATTGCTAGAGGCTACACGAAAGGTGACAGAGTGGAGGTAGAGCAAAAATGGTCCGATCTTGCTAAGTCCCTCAATGCTGTCGGGCCACCCTGCAAAGATTTGGCTGGCTGGAAAAAGGTAATCAAAACTAACAAAATTTGGTCTTCCTTTTGGTATATTTTATTTTTCTTTACAGTCTTGGATTGATTGGAAAGGCAGCATAAAAAAGAAACTTTCTGACAACCGTCGCGAAGTGAACGCCACTGGTGGTGGACCATACTTTCAGCAGCCTATTTCACCCAGTGAAGAAGCAATTGCGGTGCTTTGCAATTTGTTTAAACCGGTGGAGGGTACGAGTAGCGTCAGACGCTTTGGACTCTCACGAGTTAAAAAAATAGTTAGCAGTGAGGAGGCAACCAATGACGATGTTAAAAGCATAACTGATGAAAGCTGTGCCAGTACGGCCGAACCTGCTCCTGAAACTGAGCTACCAAGTACATCGGGTCAACGTCGGCGACCTGTTGACACATTTGAAAAAGTGTGCGCTGAACAAAATCTTTTGTTAAAACGAATTTCCGATGCATTCGACAAACTGCTTTTGCATAAAAAAAACTGAACTAGAATTGAAAGAGGCGAGAGAAAAGGAGAAAAAGAGGCACCATGAAAGAATGGAGGAAATAGAGCAGCAGAAGTTGGATACTTTAAAAAAGTTTCTATAGTTTGTATTTGTGCAATGAAAGTATGCATTTGAATCTCAATCTCTATATGTACAAAATTGGAAAAAAAAACTAGTTAGATATTAAAATTGTTTACCAGATGCATGTACATAGTATATGTATTTTCAACAATTTATACGTATCTACATACTTTGTATAAACTTTTTTTTTCATTTTTAAAAAGGACTCTCAATCAGGACTTTAAGGCCACCAAGTGATACGATATGGAATTGTAACTGCATATGCCAATCGCCAAAGTCTTTTCCATGCGCGTCGTGTGGTGGGTTTTTATCTGTAGGTCCTCTCCAGTTTGGTGGCTCCTCTAACCCCTGGTTATGATGGAATGGTGCGCAATGAGATCGCCAATAATTATGCGATCTTTTCCCCTTAGCAGCGCACAGATGTCAGGATGACAACTACTTAGGCAGGTGATATTTTATATTTGGAGGTCTGTATCGCCTAACCGGATGGAAATGCCTTGCCATTCTAAGGAATTATTCCTTTGTTCTTGTAGCGACAAAGACACTCCACGAAGGCCTTGGGGATTGTTATCAAGTTGACGGTCCTTTGCCGGATGCAGATCCGGTACGTTCCGGTACCAAGCCCGACCAATTCGGGAACGATTGGTTATGAACACATGCGACCTTCTAGGCCATTCTTCCCTTCCACCCCTAGATCCATAAGGAGTTCGGGGTGGCCAGAGCATCGGCTGTTAATGAAACAGGATACGCCACGGATAGGTGAGGTTGACAATTGGGTTTGGAGAAGCTATGTATTGCGCTGGCAACCTGAAAGGGTTGCGCTACACAGCCACTTGAATCTGATATATTAGTCGCCTCCTACGACAGGCATACCTACCGCGGGTATATTCTAACCCCCTAACCTGTGCCTGATATCAGGATCAAATAGATTGTATTGCACGGAGTGATGTGTAATTAGGGCTAGGTCTATTAGGTGAGGTAAAGTCCAGTGGAAACTCTTTCATCTTTCCACGAATAAACAGGGCATATATTTAAAGGCAGACGCAGCAGGTGTAGTTTTGAGTTTTAGCCTGTAACAGGAGATTTAGGATCGTTAAAGCTGTATGGATGACAATATGAGGGATTAAAACAGAGTCTTGTTAGTGAGAAGAACCGGCTATCGTAAGAGCGGGACCTAAAATATAGGTTTATTCTTAGTAAGCGGCGCTGATATGGTCACTAGACAGGCTCGTTCATCTCTTCGGTCGCAAAAAGAAACGATCACCGAAAGTATGAGACATCCAGTCATTGTATTTCGCAGGGTTGGAAAAACACCTCACATTTGTCCAGAGCTTGTTTCCTTCTCAGCAGAGGGAGAGGAGCAAGTCGGACAAAGAGAAAAACTAAGGAATTTAAAAAATAACCGAAGCTCGTTTCGTTATTTTATTTTAATATTATGATAATATAAAAATGACTGATTTAGTACAGATCAGATAGAAATGGAAATGGAGTTGGTGATGTAGAGGTAGATGTAGAGGTTGATTAAGAGGTAGAGGGAGAAAGAGAGGTAGAGGTAGATGTAGAGGTTGAGGAAGAGGTAGAGGGAGAAGGAGATGTAGAAGTAGATGTAGAGGTAGAGGTTTAGGTAGAGGTAGAGGTAGAAGGAGAGGTAGAGGAAGATGTAGAGGGAGAGATAGAGGTATAGGGAAAAGGAGAGGTAGAGGTAGAGGGAGAAGGAGAGGTAGAAGTAGATTTAGAGGTAGAGGTAGAGGTTTAGGTAGAGTGAGAAGGAGAGGTAGATGTAGAGGTAGAAGGCGGGGCTAGGGGAGAACGAGAGGTAGAGGAAGATGTAGAGGTAGAGGGAGAGGTAGAGGTATAGGGAGAAGGAGAGGTAGAGGGAGAAGGAGAGGTAGAAGTAGATTTAGAGGTAGAGGTAGAGGTTTAGGTAGAGGTAGAGTGAGAAGGAGAGGTAGATGTAGAGGTAGAAGGCGAGGTAGGGGAGAACGAGAGGTAGAGGTAAATTTAGAGGTAGAGGGAGAGGTAGAGGTATAGGGAGAAGGAGAGGTAGAGGGAGAAGGAGAGGTAGAAGTAGATTTAGAGGTAGAGGTAGAGGTTTAGGTAGAGGTAGAGTGAGAAGGAGAGGTAGATGTAGAAGTAGAAGGCGAGGTAGGGGAGAAGGAGAAGTAGAGGAAGATGTAGAGGTAGAGGGAGAGGTAGAGGTATAGGGAGAAGGAGAGGTAGAGGGAGAAGGAGAGTCTTTCGGCCAGGAGTTTATATATATTACACAAGGAAAGTTCGAGCAACTTCATTTCTGACTTCCACTCCATCTATGTCGGCTTGAGGAATGGTTTCACCCTCGCTTTCGTCGTCAGGATTTCTATGCTGAATTTCTTCATCCCTTCCATCATCTTCGTAGACAGGAATGTTGCGCTTGCGGCAAAGTTTGTGTAGCGCACAACAAACATTAATAATTTGCCCTACAAATCGTGGTTCATAATGCAGAGTTCCTTGCAAGTATCGGAACCGGCTTTTGAACACGCCTATTGTGCCTTACTTCACTTTGATTCCATATGAAGGAATCATGACACGACCCCGGGTGACTTGCATCTACAGCTAGTAGTTCTATGTTATAATTGCAAACCTGCCAATAAAAATACTACGCATTACTGATGAAACCCAAATCTGTAAGTATTCTATAACTTACCACCATAACATTTATACTAATAACCCTTTCTATTAAAAAATAGGGATTCGTCCATCGCAGGCTTTACTATTTTTACATGTGTGTAATCTATGCAACCAATGACACCGGGAAAATTAAATGTTCTATAAAAGTATTCCTTAGACAGATCCATTTCCGCTGTAGACATCTTCAGCTGAATGTTATCTTCACAAATACAGTTTTCTAATTCCTCTATAGTAGAGTGCAAAATTTTTGAAAAGGTGCTTCTGCCAATGTTCATATCTTGGTTTGGGCTATACCCAGTTCGTATGATCCCGTTGCTAAAAATCGGAGTGTAGCCGCTAATTGTGTGGTTGGTGAAATAAAGCGATGGCGTTCTGCCAACCTATTGCCTATTTTACTAAGGATCATTTGGAAAAGGTCCTTATCTACGCGGTAGGACTCTATAAATCTAAAAATACGTATACATATGTTTACATACCCGTTGATCCAACCACTTTATTTAAAAAAAACTTACTTGGAATCCAGCTGCCGTAATATGTTCACTTGCGATCTAAGCTGTCGATTTTTACGTTTTTTATGCACCATTGCACGTCTTCTTGCCTCTGCATTTCCGAAAACCATTGGTGCTGGCATTTTGTTCAAATTTTTACACAATTTTAATTTAACTAAAACCAAAATAAATGAAAATAGCTGTTTCGCTTGGTTATCGACTGGAAATGAAAACGATTCGAAATCGACTTCTTTCAATCGGAATTGAGAACACCAAAAAGAAATCGATTCGGAATCAGCCTCGTTTTACTTTTCAAAACGAGTCGGAATTCAGAACAGGCCTGATTATATCATATGCATGTATGTTATTCAAAACTGAAAATATGATCAAACGGAGCTGTTGAAATCATAGCTAATTAGAATCGCAAACTGTTTATATATCACTTCGTTTTGGAACGTCGTCGCGTCAAGTTCGTTTTTCCCCACAACTCAACCGCGTGCTATAAAATGACGCTATTCATGCGGTAGAGAATAAGATGGCAGATAATGCGGGAATCGAAATGACAAAAAATTTAATTAAAAACATTTAAAAAACTAAAAAATTTATCGTACTTGGAGTAAACCACTAAATAAGAATATATCTAAATATATAATAACCTCAATTACGCTGAAAGCAAAAACTTAATTGAAAACAAGTAAGGAAGTCTAAGGGTGGGTGAAACTGAACATTACATACCCAGCTGTAGACTTGAAATGGTGTTGTTTGTTTTGTGTGCCATGTATAGTGTTAACTATTTTGTATTCTTTACTTTAATTTTTAAAATAATTTTTAATTGAGTTTTCGTGTTAACTTAAATTTTTTGAATAACTTCAAAAAAAGAAAATTCTAATTAGTTGGAAAATATCTAAACTCAAAAATAAACAAAAATAAATTTTTAAGAGTAAATATAGTGTTAACTACTTTGTATTCTTTACTTTAATTTTTAAAATAATTTTTAATTGAGTTTTCGTGTTAACTTAAATTTTTTGAATAACTTCAAAAAAAGAAAATTCTAATTAGTTGGAAAACATCTAAACTCAAAAATAAACAAAAATAAATTTTTATACTTAAAATCAAAATAAAAGATTTCTAAAATATCAACCTGAATGTTGATATACCATGTAATGTTACAAGGCTGCGGAATAATACATATACATATGGTTATATTCTGAACTAATTTTTCTTCGAGTTATGGCTCCCGAAACATAAAAAATTGCTTAGTCATAAAAGGGGCGGTGCCACTCCCATTTTTTAAAATTTGAAATTTTTCCTATTTATTGTTATAAATCCACTTGGGAAATGAAATACCATTGATACAAAGCTCTTTTATGCAAAGATATAACTTATTTTATTCGTCCACGACCCTTTTAAAAATATTTTATCTAAAAGGGGGCGTGGTCCTTAACCGATTTCGTTAATTTTTCTTCAAAGAATGCCTTATACTAAAGGCAACCTCTCTGCCGAATTCTGTTAATAGGTTTTATGATTTTTGATTTATGATTTATAAAATAAAAAATAAAAATTTATTTTATCACAATTGGGCGGTGCCACGGCTATTTAAAAAAAAAATTTCCAAATTTTTATCAAGAGTCTCAATATAAGTCCACGCGTCAAATTTCAACATTCCAGGTGTATTATTTACTAAATAATCAGGTTTTTTGTGTTCTCCAAAATTTTATATATATATAAAAAGTGCGCCTGGTTATCATCCGATTTCGGTCATTTTCAATACCAATCTATTCTGGGCCCAGATAAGCTCGTGTACCAAATTTGGTGAAGTTATCTCAATATTTACTCAAGTTATCGTGTTAATGGGCAGACGGACTGACGGACATGGCTCAATCAAATTTTTTTTCGATACTGATGATTCTGATATATGTAAATCTATATCTATCTCGATTCCTTTATACCTGTACAACCAACCATTATCCAATCAAGTACAGCTGGGTATAATAATACGTGATTATATGTTTTTATGTGCATAAATTAAACTATTGAGCTATTCACGTGACTATGATAGTAAAATCCTATTTCTGTAGCATCCGAGGCCCTGGTGCCTCAGGTCCTCATGGCACTAGGTGGTGGGGGCGGGATGGCTATGAGTTGCAATATAATCATATAAAATAGTTCCTGATACGGTAGGACTTATAATTTAATGGTCTGGTAACCGGAACGTACCGGATTTATATCCAGCAAAAAACCATCAACATCGATAGCACTCCAAAAAAAATCAGCTACAACAACAACATCGCTTCGATTTCATTTTTGCTTGCAGAACTTCCGTTGGGAGTATCAGTTGGAATTAAACGTGATTTCTGATTCGCCTTCGATTTCGGTTCTGAGTCCAATTCAATAATTTTGTCAACAGTGATTTTGTTTAAAGGTGCAAGCAAATGTAAACACATGCTTATAATTATATTTAATATACCCCCTAGAGAAACTGAGCCTGAGCTGAGTTATTTATAAAATCAAGTTGTGTTGTTTATTAAACCTAGATTTTCCAAAGAAGGGCTTCCAAAAGATTCTAAACGTGTTGCAGTTTCTTGAAGAGGTTTCGCTTGACTTAAGAAGCGTTTAGTTACTTTCTGTAGAAGTTACATTTGAAGTAAACCGATACCAAAGGTGGTGTCTCGCCATGAATTCCGCCAGTATTTCCTTTTGGCTTGGATTAAGCTTGTTTGATTTCGACCTTTGTAAATAATAAGAGTTTGAAATTTGTTATTATATTTTATTTATTCATCTATTTTAACAAACTTCTTACATTTTTATGAAATTTGTGTGTATACGATCGCCAGTTTGTGTTCGAATGAAAGTGGAACGGAACGTGTTCGTTCAGTCACTCGTCACGTATGTTGCGATCCCAAATTACGATCGAAATAGTACGTTCACGTATGTCATAATCCGAAAATCATATTTTTACGTGACGAGTTATACAATCACGGATGATACGATTTGGCCCCAGCCATCTCATTTCCTTCGATTCCCCTATGTGACGACGTACATAATACGTCGAAGCGGGTTTAAGATGGGGTGTAAATCGGCCGTGGGGCCACGCAGTGTGCTGAACGTTATGTGGGCTGGTGGGACTTTATTTCGTACTAAGAGCTCCCCACCACATTATAGAGCTCTGCCGTATAGCTGGTCGCACTGCTGCTTCATTCAGCCATAGCACACCATCTCTGGCATGCGACCACATTTGTTACTAAGCATCGATAGGGTTAATTTTTGTGAATTTAGTCTTGGTAATTCAAAGAGGGTGGCTTGTACTTCCTCGTGTAGATTATTAGATCCGTCTTCTTTGGATTCAGCCTAAGGTCGCATACCTGTGCTCACCTACTTATTTCTTACAACGTTTTTTTTTCATAATTTCATTCATCACTGAAGGGAGTAAACCCGAAATCAGTATCGCCACGTCGTTAGAGTGGATTCGATATCGTTTATAGTAATGAGCCCAAGAAAATGTGGCTTAGCTTGTGATGTGCCACCAAATATTTGCTTATAACTTCTCGCTCCCACCAACTCAGCTGATATATCGTGGTTAAGAAGAAGATATAAAATTCATTTCCTTACTGGTTTCTCCACTCCTATCCTACCGAGGGCTCATTTTATCGCAACAGCTTTTGCGTTGTTGACGTTGTTACTTTCACTAACTGAATTTGGAAAATATATGCATTTAATTAATTTAAAAGTTGCATAAATTCCCAAAGCTTTCCACAAACTTACATACATTTTCTTACCTAACAAAATTAACGTTCAACCACGATTTTAATTGCTTGAGCTCAACCTAAATGAGACGAACTTTTGACACCAATTATTTACTAGCAGGTCACTTCTAAGGTTATGAACTACATAACTTTAATTTTCCACATTTAATCAGAGTTGAGCAGCGGCAGCGGCGAAGCGTAAGTCACTGAGTATAGGATGCGCCATGGTGTATGAATACGCCATCTAACAACGTGGGAATTGCTTCTAACGACAACATGCCAGTCACATTTAATTATGTTGAATGCACTTGAAGTAATACCCAGCTGAGCGGAAAATGCAACAGAAGCAAAACGACAATGCGGCCTAAAAGAAACGAATGAACCGGCACAATCCCCACCACCTCGAAGGCGTCGACAACCCAGGCTATAAAAAGTCATCAGCGCAATAGCCACCGTCACAACGAAATCTTTACTAAAGAGTTGAGAATATTATGCGATGGCATGAAGCGACAGGCGCCTATCCAAAATTACAGTTACAAACACAACAACGTCAAAATTTGCTTGAACAAACAATACACAATGAAGCTGTGAAAAATGAAAGGAAAAAAATACAATGCTAGGCGCTTTCAGCGAACGCAACTTTTGATGTGACGTGGCGTCAGTTCAGTGATAGAAATTTGGTTTGATTAACGGCTAGTTTCAAGGCAAGGGATTTATAAGTATATATTTGATTAGCAAGACAGACAAATTACTATATACAATTTTTCTTTGTTATTGATATTAGAGAAAAAATTTCAGTTTTCACACACGCTGATGGTACTTAGGACATGTTCCTGAATTTCACTTCTTCTTTAGCTAGCTTAAGGAGTAATGAGCTTTGAACTCAAGTTAATATATATTCATACTGATGTTAAGACAACTGCCTCTATCGCCTCAACGTTGATTTAATGGTAAGCATCGGAAAGACTGCTAATAACTCAGTGAAATTAATCCAATGTCATTGATGAAGTTCTGCCGAACGCGACGAAAAATATTCCACCCAATTCGGGCTTAAAAAAATATAGTATATGTGTATCATATAGTGTGAATTAAAGGAATATCAAAAAATTTACAAAAGAAAGGACAAATTACAAAACGTGGAGCGGGGAATTCATATGGCTGAGTGGATATGGCATCTGTATTTATACAAAAATTAATGGAAAATTAATTTTCAAACTTCACTAAAACGTTAAAAGGGAAAATAAAGTCATAATCAACACGGGCAAATGTCAAAAAGATATTTGACAGCCGAATCAATACTTTGAGTGGAGGCATTGTGAATTCATACAAGTGAAAAATCTGGCTATTCCTATTATTAAGAATTCATGAGCTTAACAAAGGCTTATAATAATTGAATATTCAATTATTATGCTTTTCTAAGAGAAACTGAAAAGAGAGAAAGAAACATTTACTAGCATATTGCGATGGTGCCATTTCGGAAACCGCCACGAATTCATCATCAGGAAATTTCGTAATGTTATCAAAGGTTTCACTGAGATTTAAACCGCGAATCACACAGTGAAACTGCAGTTGCCTTAACCACTAGTCTATCCTGCTTGCATATGTTTCCTTACTTAATTCAGTTCATCTCATTTCTACACTAACAACACAACTGAGATTTTCTGCCTCTATATGTACATATGTAAATAATGCAATGTACCAGTCATCTAAAAAAATTTTTGAAAAAGACTATTGAGCAAATGATTTAAGTAATCGAACAGCGACAGGTGATCGAGTCTGTTTACTATTGTGAACGTTTTTATCAAACATTATATGCTTGTATGAATTCACAATGAGTGAAGGTAATACAAAGAGACTACATATTCTCAATTATTTGACGTAAAATCCTAGCCGTAAAATCCAACAGTTGTGTTCGCTGAAAACGCTCACCAAAAATGCCAACACATCAAGCAAATGAAGAAAGTTGCAAAAGATGGAAGCTGATGCAAAATTGACCCAAATATTTCTGCTGGGAAAAATGGAGAGTAAAAATAAAATGTAATATAAAAGCAAAGTACCGAATTAAAACAACAGCCATAAGCATAAAGATAACATCGTTGGTGGCGTCAGCAAACACAACTCGCAATTTATCATAGATTGTTATAGAGTGAATGAAATAAGGAAGGAGTTAGGAGAGGTCGCCAGTATACTACAATATTTGATACAACATTTCTAACTAAGTCGCATAGCAGCAATTTTGCAGTAGATAAATTTAATTTATGAAAATACGAATGAGTTTAAATTAAAGCGGAAATTGGCAGAGTTTCGATTAGAGCTCAATGAGTGCTGATAGTAGCATAGCCTCATATCTGTAGCTACCGTAAGCTATATTTGCTTGTGAAAGCCGAAGGTCGATGCAACTAAACACGGCTGATACAAAAGAAAAGGGTGTCTAAGTTCAGGTGTAACCGAACATTATATACTTAGCGTGAGCTTCAATTGTACAGTTCATTCAGATAAATTAATTTTCTATTAAACACGTGGCACCGCCCATTAAAAAAAAATATCCCAATTTTCTCTTACAATAAAACTTGGTAAGTAAAATATTATTGACACAAAACTATTTTTATACTCAGCTGAGCAGAGCTCACAGAACATATTAATTTTTTTCGCATAACGGTACCCTGTAACGGCATAAACTAATCGAGATAGATATAGACTTCTATATATCAAAGTGATCTGGGCGAAAAAAGAAATTCATTTAGCCATGTCCGTCCGTCCTTGTATAAACACGATAACTTGAGTAAATTTTGAGGTATCTTAATGAAATATGGTATGAAGATTCCTTGGCACTCATCTCAGACCGCTATTTAAAATGAACGAAATTAATTAAGAAAATAATTAAGCGTGGTTCGTGTGGGTGATTTAAAAAAAATGATAAGGAAATGGAATGACAAACAAATTTGGACTTTAAAAAACTTAAAAGTCCATGGTGGTTTGAAGCCGGAATGTGACATAGACCCCAATATAATGAACGATTTTTTTTACGGTAGCAAAAAGCAATGAACATTCTCCTCTTACCTTTAGGAGTCTTGTAGCTCATACTGCTTTTGAACATGAATGTTAAAGTGAGGATGATGTCACAAAAGCAATACTGAATATCAAATCTGACGCTGTTGGTGACGATATCATTTCCATAAAATTTGTTAAACATATGCTGCAATTTATTCTAGGCACTATTACTCACATAATAGACCATTGCGCTACAATATCTTGATTTACAGAGGAGTGGAAAATTGGTTATGTCAGTGGGCGTATATGCTGATGATATCCAAGTGTACTTGTCTAGTCGGATTGGTCTTGTTGAGGATTAGTGTAGTGATAACCATTTATGCTTTAATGTGTCTAAGTCATATGTATTTCCAATATGTAATGGCGTAGTACATGCTAAGGATATTGCGGAGCTGTATGTTTATAATAGTACTCTACAGTTTACAAAAAAAAAAACTAAAAACCTAGGCTTTGTCCTGCTCTGATCATATTAATAGTATTGTCAGTAGGATCTATTGTATCCTACTTAGGTTAAGAATGTCTACGTCGTTCACGCCTTTACAAATTAGGCGAAAATTAGCTAAATAGCTTATCATTTCCCACGTAACGTATGATGAGCTTATATAAAGCAAGCCTTATCCAATTTTGATCACATATCTCAATGGAGGAGCGACATTCTGGGTTGTAGTATTCATGAATACCTTGCTGTTAGAAACTGTATGTTCATAATCGGATTACTAGCATGCAAGTCCCCAAACTATTTGTACAAAACGTTAAATCCAACAAAATTCGTTAGGGTTCAAAATCTGGTTATACCGAAATACAACTACTTGATATCATCCAGACTATTTTTTATCAACACTGTGAGGCTCTCGGACATCATCCCAGAGTCTGATAAATCCGTGCTAAATAGGAATAACTATAAGGCAATTATACTTAACTACTTTAAATCGAGTTAATTAGTGCGATTATATATAACTACTTCGTATTATGTCGGTCTATACTCTTTGTCTTTTTCCTCTTTTTGTTCTCTCATTGATTTTTCTACTCATATTTGTGCAATTTTCTTCTTAGATATAAGTTCAATTAAATTTAAGTTTAATGCATTTTATTTCATTTTATTATGTTAATTAATTTAAGTTCATGTACATTTAAAAGGCTGTTGTCTTACATAAACAACCGCTGTTTGTTTTAAATAAAAATACAGGGTTGCCTTTAGAGAAAATCCACAAACCTTCTCAAAGGAACAGAGCAAAATACAACTTTAAACCATAAAATTTCCAAATAATTCCAGTTTCGAAGAATAAGCAGTTTTTAAAAATAATTTTGAAGTTAGTTTCCTTTTTGTTAGTTTCGTACAAGGAAGCATCACTGCGGGACACTTCGAGTGTAAAACTCCCTTCCTCTCTTGAAAGAGTACCAGACCTAATTTCCCACAGCCCGCGTTTTTCCTCGTAACTAAAACTGAATATAAGTATAACAGTACCACACACCAAGCCTATGCTTACACATTCTGTAGTACGCCATACGGTAAAACAATACCCCTTATAATACTTAAGTTTGTACTGCCAAAGATAAGTTTTTTTTTGCTTAGAACTTAAGAAATTTTTCTGAAGAAACAAAAATGTTTAAAAATGTTCCATATATGTATGTAATACTCCTATATTACTACAAAAGACTAGGTACATTCCCAAACATCAGAGTGCCGATATATTGCTGTTTAAATGTTTTTGTTTTTGTATTCAATAAACGAATGTACCTAAATTTAAATTTTTTCTTGTCACACTTATGTTTCTACAATCACAAAAATTTTGTAGGCTGTCTTGTTTTGATTTCGAATTCAAAACTCATTGCGAGTATTTTGTATTAGCAATATTGGAGTATTACATATATGAAATTTACTCATACATAATTTTTGAAAACAAATTAAAATCACAAAAAACTTTCTGATTATTCCTGATGGCGACAATACATTGGCACTTTGTGGCGCCAAAAAGGCGGTTAGATACCCTATCAATGCGGTAACAGCCAGCATAACAAACAATAGCGAAGCGAAAAACTACAACGTTGCCTATGTGCATTTTTGTCAAATAAACTTGATGAAGCTACTCCATATATTCCCTTCATCATCGCACAAGCGCCATGATTGCATTTCACAGTTCATTTGCGCTTATCGTCAAGCACTCAGTGGCAATTTTCATTATCATCAAACAAAACCAAAGGCAGAAAAATTGCGCGCCGACTGTTGATGACTGAGCAGCTGAGCCAAATTCGTAGAGAAGAAGTTGATTTCACTTTTATGTAGATACTGCCGCGCCTATGTAGCCGCCATCATCGATGGATGAGTTGTGTGCGCTAGACGAGTGGTGTATATTTTTTGCCACTTTGTGGGTGCATCTGAAGTTTACAAATTGGGATTGAGCATCTAGTGGTATTTGCATTTTGCTCCCAGCAGACTTGTTATCTTTATTCGTTTTTAAGTTAGTTTAAGTTGGGGCACACTAAGGCCAGTTGACTCATTGTGATACTACTGAATGAGCTAATGCCCCTCCTGCCCTTCCTCCTTTAAACATGTAAAAAGTTAAACCAATTCCTATAATTTCGGCAGAACAAGGCTCCGCTAAACAACCAAAGAAGAGCTTGTTGAAACATTCCATCGGTGTTCTGCTTTAAATCGGGCATCTGCAGAAGAAATTTTTAAATTTTGTATCTCCTACTCATAACTACAGCTCAGAAAAAAGCCATTCGTTTGGATTCCCATGCCTTCGCCCTGTACTCTCATCTGACAGTGTCCCGATAATATCCGGCTCAAGGGATCACAGGAGAAACCATTGATATTGATAAGGAACTAAGTTTGATTCTTCATATATGCGGGCCAAATTTGTCGATACATCGAGACACAGTGCTCATCTGACATTGGCTTTCTAGACGAAGACAAAAGAAAGTGTTTGTTTGTTTGTTGTTTTTGAGAAGTGATGTACTTTAACTAAGCTTACTCGGTCTGTTCGCTGGCTTTCCGTGCTAGTTCATCAGCCATAACTGTAACCTGTTCGTTCAGCAGCTGTCTGCATTCTTTCGCAACTTTTAAGGAAGTGCTCCTTCTTCGAGGAGCTTTGGTCACTACTTGACTTGCAGAGTAAATTGCAACCGAGGTGAATTTTTTAGAAAGCAGCCATCGGACAGCCTAATTTTTGGCTAACAGTTTGGCCTGAAAGACTATTTAAGTGTGAAGTATAGTATATAAGCACTACGGCTGAACTTTACTGTTGATGGCCACCGAACGCTTATGCCATCAATGAAGTAAAATTAGTCTTATGACCACAGCATACGACTAATGCAAATTTGCGGCTGAAAGTATGACATTTTTGGATGTACCCTGTATACCCTCATTTCGGTATGAAAACTATATTTGCCTCGGTCCACAAGTTTGGAAAATGGCAGGACTTTAACCAGCCATTTTAGATCACCAAGAGCATTAGATATAGAGCTTCACTTGCAACTTGTAGTTCTGCACGAAATATATTTTTTTTTTGGGGTCCAGGAGATTCAATGTGGTGGTTGTTGTTGAGGCGATGAAGGGGTTGAAGGGTTTGACGGCACATTCGAACTTGTGAGGCCCAGTGGAGAGATAGTTGATCAGAGGGTGGTCGGCTGTTAGTAGTTCTTAGGTTTTTTCTATATGCACCAAAGAGCCGAAGGAACAGTTCATTTGATTTATAACATGCCAGATTTCTTCGAGAAAATAACCTCAAGAAGCACTCGCAGTTGTGCGCTGAGCAGATGTGATTGCTCTCAGTTATTAGCTGTTCTGTCTTACTCATACCTCATAAAATGCTTGATAAATTTTCGTACTTCTGTTTACATTTCATTTTGAAATCCACATGCTGCCATTTATTCTTTATTGACATTATTCGATTGGCTTGCTTATGAGGCTTCTCGCTACCAAGACAAAAAATATCCGCTGATAGCGAATATAGAGCAAATATGGCAAGGACGACAGACGGCAGAATTGCGTCATTGAAAGAAATGGTTGGCCACGATATGTGAGTGCCGTGGGCACGCTATTTCTAGTTATCGCTCAAGCAAGCTTCTTTGGCATCAAAGCGTTATAGAGGAGCGCTAAAATGAAATTTTGTAAAATTTCACTTTAACATCGACATTAATCTTATGGGGTTTCACTTAATGTACATAAAATTTTGTCTTAAACATTGATTTTGACTGAGAATTTCAATGTATGCTTTACTAAGAATCAAAGAAATACTTCAAAAATTTAATTGACATTTTTTTAATTGGATAATTGAAGGAGGTACATCTAAAGTGATGTTCCCAAATAGGAAATTGACCACAAATGCGTTATTGCATATGTACTAGGGCTCTTGAAAATATTCTTATAATTCGGTTAATCGAGTATTCGGTTAAAGATTTTAAATTATTCGAATACCCGCAACTCAAAGATCGTTAGATTTTCAAAATTAAATTCGAATTGTTTTCGTATGCGCCATGTATGTACCAGACCTGTATATTACTGAGTACATACTTCTACTAGTACCAAATAAGGACAATTAATTCAAATCTAAGTACAAAGTATCAGGGCCGCAGAGAGCCGAGCCGGGCCCCTGGGACAGTTCGCGTCCACGGGCCCCCTTAAAAAATAAACTCAATCCAGTAAAAAAATAACATAACATACATAAATTTTTCAATCAAATTTTCAGTTTTATTTCATATAAAATAAGATTTACTGGAGCACTTACATAAATGAAATGTTAGATTTCATTGTTTCATTGCTTACATTCACTTTTTCTAAATACGTACATTTTAAGAGCTTGAATCAGCCAAAAAAACCTTCCGTGCTTTTTGATCTGCGAATATGGAAATTACCGATTCAAAACTAATGCTGCGAGCAAGGCTGGACTCCAACGCCAATGTTCCAAGGCTTGTCAAGCGATTTTGGCGAATAGTAGAACGTAAAAAATTTTTCACGAGAGACAATAGACTAAAAGAACGCTCCCCTTCAGCCAAACTGACTGGAAGTGTGCAAAATATTCTTAATGCTATGCAGATGTTAGGAAATAATACTTCTATCTTCAAGTCATGAAATTTGTTCAGAAGTTGAAATGGTGGCAGCAAATCACCTCCCAAATTTGCTAAGTGGATGGCTTTGAGATGAATGATTTCATCTATTACATCCGTAGAAATATCGATGCCATAAATCGTGCAGAATGTCGCTGCCTTTTCTCTGAACTCTTGTTCCGTCAGATCCTGGTGCTTCTACAAAAAACTAAATTTAATCGCAATGTCATTTACGGTTTCGAAAAGCCTTGCCATGTTACCAATCAAGCTGTCCAAAAGAACGTAAAAAACTTGCTTCTTTGAATTGAGTTCCGGAAGCACACTCAGGTGATTCGCCAGGTAATTCATCGAACTGGCGCTTTCTTGTCTTCCTTCTTTTCTTTGCGAAGGTATTCACAACTCCTATACTCCCTGCCAGAACCTTACATTCTTGAAGTATGATCGACCATTCATCCCTGAACTTCTTCAACTCATCAATGACCTTTGTAAGCTTATCCACGGCATACTCATATGTTTGCATTAATTTGCGCTTCGCAAAACAACTCAAGTGTACTAATTTTTTCAAATTAACGCTCTAGTTTATTATCAGCCTGTACTTACAGATGTCGCTGGCTTTTATAAAAATGAAAAAGCAATATGACCAAACCGATAGGGGCATAGTTATAGTCGAAAAAAAATGTGATTTTAAGTTAGTTGAAGCATTTTTGCCAGATAGCGCTTATAAGATTGTATCAAAAATGTTTATCGAACTTAAAATCACATTTTATTTCGACTATGACTATGCCCCAGAGTATTTGATTGGATGCTTATAATTTTAGTTTAGTGATTTTCAATTTTAAAACAATTTTTTGCAGCAATAAAATATGTATGTATCTATGAAATCCTAGTTAGAGTACTGTCAATACTACCTTGTCTTTCCGGGCCCCCAAAAACTTTCCGGGCCCCAGGGCAATTGCCCTGGCTGCCCCCCCCCCCCCCTCTCCACGGCCCTTCAAACTATAGAGTATAAGAACTACAGTACTTGTACTTCGAATCCGAAAGTACAAGTAGATATACTTACGAAATACTTGCAAGTACACGAAAGTACTTTTTCTGATAAAATATGTCAGTTTGATTCATAAATGGAAAATCAAAATGTACAACATCTAATCTAAATTTTTCTTGAATATGAGTAAAATTCAGATTAGAAAGCAACAAGAAATAAAACAACATATTAAATAAGAATAAATTGTACAACAGCTAACAATATTAAAGTAGTTTTGTGTTTGCCATCATTAGAACTAGCTTTTTAAACGAAAAGTCCGTCATTGATTGTATTCTAAGACCAATGCCTGCTAAGAAAAATAAAAGCTCTACTGGGGCGGATAAAGATAAGGGCGTATTCATTTTGAGAGATAGATCCTTCTAAAGGGGATAACTCTGAAGCATATTGAAATCTGTTGTTGTATCAATAAGTTATCCTGCAAACTCTTCTTCAACCATGGTTTAATGACTAAATTAGCGAACGATTTACAAAAATATTTAATATCATACAAGATCTCATATTTGTGGAAAATACCATTTCGATCAGTAGTTGAGGTGATTGTTAAAAAATATTAGTTGATAGCTTTTGTTTTACAGGTCTGGTATATACCAAATATTTCTTCTTTATTGTATCTTTGTTAATTCGATCAGTTAGTGGATATTGAAATCTTAGAATGGTATATTCAAAACATTATGTCCCCAAGAAAAATTTTCAAAACTTTCCGATTCCAGTGAGAAAAACATAAGTAAGCATACAAAACATTAGGAAAAATTCTATATTTTGGTAAGAAAGTTACAAAGTGGTCAAAAATTGAAAATTTAAAAAAATTTTGGGAACCATTTTGTGGTTATCGCAAATATCTTTAGCGCTAAAAATAAAAGAGACGTAATTAATTTTCCAACGGATCATACCCGATCTTTCTTTTCTGAAAAGTACGCTCGAAACGTGATAAGTCGGCAGGCATGAGGGCTTGAGAACCGATTTCTCGAAACAGTTCTATGAAAGTCGGAAAAATCTATCACATATTTTTATACCTCTTGGTTCCGGGCATACGTTGGCAAAGTATTTTAATGCCATTTTGGATAGCATATTGGATCTAATTTGAATTCTCTCAATAAATAAAAAAAATGCGGACGGTTTTTACAAATACTTACTTAAGTAACAAGAAACTAAATACATATGTAACCGGAGGGGCATTTCAATAGACAATAACATATTATCTATACATTTTGTTTCAGAAAAAATTCACGGCTAATTTTGCGATTGCTTTCCGAGTATTTTTCTATAATTTCGGGTATGTTGCGGAATATTTTTGGGATTTGTAAGTACAACATACTAAGGGCGTTCGAATATGAGACATGTTCGGAATTGTTTATGATTTTTATTTCGATATTATTTCTAACGATTTTGCAACCATTTGGAAAAACTTCAGTTCCGCAAATCCGCAAACCCCCAAATCTTTCTTGTTCTAGCCTACCATTTAAAAATAACGAAAATAGGCCCCTTAGTGCATCAGAAATATATGCAGTATTACACCAACAGTGTTCTGTAAAAGACAACACAATTGATCAAAGAAGCCTTAATGTTGCAAGTTTGAAGAAAAAGTTAGTGTCGGTAAAGTTTTAAAGCAGCTTCTGTATAATTTGGGGGATAAATGATCATGTACGTGCCGTGAAATAGTCCCGAATTTCATCACAATATTACCACAAATTAATCTCAAATTTACCCCGAGAGAGCCCCGAAATAATTTTAAAAACCTTGAACTAGTTCCCAAGATCATCACGAAATTACCACAAATTAATCCCGAACTGACCGAAGAAAAACCCTTGAAATATTTTTCAAACCTATCCCAAAATTATGTGAAAAATGACCCTGGAAGTACCTTGAAATGGTCTGCAAGATCATAACACAATGATAGCAAATGTATCCCGAAACTTCTCCGGAATAGCCCGGAAATAGTCCACAAAACAAGCCTAAAATTGCTCCGAGCTGATCTCTTAATAACCTCGGAAGAATCCTGGAATAGTCCCCAAGATCATCAGCAAATGATCGCAAATCGACCACAAAATTTCCCCAGAAGAACCACGATATAGTCTATAAAAGATTCCGAAATAGCCCCAAAATGACCATGAAATGACCTCGAAATAGTCTTTAAATAACACCGGGAGGTGTTCGAAATAACCCCAAAATCAAGAGAAAAATGCCAAACTTGACCTCAAACTGGCCACGGAAGAGCCAGAAAATAGACCCCAAATGATAGATTCTATATTGAGTTTTTATTCACAGCTCGAGCAGTAGTAGAGTATATTTTTCATTGCTAGTGCTGCTTTGGAGTAGGAAATACAAACATTGATTTGAAATGAAAAATATTGAGTTTTTATGCTAAGAGTTTACCTATTTATGTTCCAATATTCGAATAATCGCTAAGCAGCGATTAGAAGGTTTAATATTGTAACGAATTTACTTGCAAATCCTCTCATTTGCAACCCTCTGCTAAGTTCGAATCACTAAACTGTTGAATAAATAACTCCAATATTGAATAATGGAAAAATGGCATTTATTAAAGTACTTCACAATAACACTTATACTTTGCAACGAATAGCTTGCTTAATAATTAAACTGACTGATAGCTCAAATGAAACTCTACTATTCAAAATAATACTGCTCTTGCTCGCTAGATGGCGTCTTAATCGAAATGTCAAATCAAACTGAATTCCAGCGCCTCTAGAATTGCCGCCTTTTATACTCTTTGATTTCAACCTTCGCATCTGCTAGGCGCTTCCAGATTATACTAGTCCAGTAGCTCTCAAACTTCTCAGCTGTAACTACAAATGCACAATTTTATAGTTTTTCTTATTGCATACTTATAGGAGTATCTCAGATATATGCATGTGTTTGTGCATTGACTCTCCGCTGCTCGTATACGTACATGGTACATATGTGTAGACGCAATTATTGTTTCGTTTATGTAGATACATAATAATTGATCTATGGATGTGAATTCACGTCACTGCTTAGCATCGGCTTATAGATGGCAGCACTCCTTAGTTTTGCTAATATTCGTAACACTGCCCTCCACCTAAGTCTGATCGTCCCGATTAGAAAAATCTCCCGATCTAAACGTTGCCAGCCTTTCCAAATGGACGACTTTCATTTTGGTTAGTGGTTTACCGATGGTTCGTATGCGGTACACTACATCTTTGATCCGTTTTACAACTTTGTATGGGCCTTCCCAATTACACTGCAATTTCGGGGACAAACCTTTTTTACGTTGTGGGTTGTATAACAGCACCAAATCTCCTTCCTGAAAACCTTCTGAATTAATTGCTTTATCGTACCTCGCTTTCATCTTGTCACTCATAATCTTTGCTCGTTGCCTTATCAGATCATGTATTTCTCTTAGCTCTTGTTCCAAATTACTAGTGGATTTCTTGACATTTCTCTCCGCATTGGCATCTATTCCAAACTTCAAATCAGCTCGCAGTCTAAGGTCATTGCCAAATATTACTTTTGCAGGGGTTTGGCCCGTTGTCTCATGCACTGCTGATCGGCAAGCCATCAAGAATAATGGTATGCGGGTATCCCACTCTTTATGGTACTTGTCTACTACTTTCCTTAAGTGCTCTGCAATGTTCTATTGAATCGTTCTACCATACCATCGGATTGAGGATGCAATGCAGTTGTCCGTGTTTTTCGAATGCCCAACTTCTTGCACATTTCTTGGAACACAGCTGGTTCAAAATTCCTGATTTGGTCAGAATGTAACCCCATTGGTACACCATACCTTGCAACCCATTCATTTTTAACCACTTCTGCTACTGTTTCTGCTTCTTGGTTTGGGATTGGGTATACCTCTGGCCATTTACTGAAATAATCCATAACCACCAGTACGTATTTGTTTCCGCGGTTGCTAGTAGGAAATGGACCTGCGACATCCATGGCGATCCTTTCAAATGGTGCCCTGAAATATACTGCTTCATCTGGCCACGACTTCGGGTTTTGGGCCCTTTCGCTCTGTTGCATACCTCGCAGTTGGCAATCCACTCGGTGACCGACTGACGGCAACCAACACAATAGAATCTCTGCTTAATTTTCTCGAGTGTTTTCGCGATTCCAAGATGACCTCCACTTGGACCATTGTGCAGCTCGCTGAGCACGTCAGGAATCCTCTTTCTGGGAACAACTATCAGTTTCTTCTTGCATTTACCATCCTCACTCTCCCATACTCAACGAAGGCAACCGGATATCAATTCTAAACTGTTCCACTGTGCCCAACATGTCTTCGCAATGGGAATCTCTGCTGACATCTCTTCTCTGTTTGGTCTTTCGTTTCGTTCGAGCCCTTGCATAACATGTGACAGATCTGTATCTTCTAGCTGACATTTTCTTAGCTGTTCCTTGCCCCATTCATCTGTACATGTTATAGACATTAGCCGAACATCTATAATGTCTTCTGTAGCCTCGGCCTTTGAACAGTGCTTGAATTCCAAACTACATGGTCTTCGTGACATTGCATCAGCATTTCCATGGGTACTACCTTTTCGATGCTCAATGGAAAAGTCATAGCTTTGTAGTCGCTCGATCCACCGTGCCAATTGCCCTTCCGGACTACGGAACTGCAGAAGCCATTTCAACGCTGCGTGATCTGTCCTGACGCGGAATCGCTGGCCGTAGAGGTATTTGTGGAAATGTTTAATGCACTCTACCAATTCCAACATCTCTCTCCGTGTAACGCAATAGTTCTTCTCTGGTTTTCCAATTGAACGGCTGTAATATGCAACTACCTTCTCTTGTCCATCGACCAGTTGTGATAAAACGCCTCCTATAGCATATCCACTCTCATCTGTATCTAGAATAAACGTTGCTCCTGGAATCGGATATGCCAACATTGGGGCAGTGCACAAACGCTCCTTCAGTGTTTGGAAAGCCACTTCTTGCTCCTTCTTCCATTCAAAAGCTTTATTTTTTCTTGTTAGCTCGTGGAGACTATGGGCTACGCTGGAAAAATTTGGTACAAATCGGCGGTAATATGTGCACAGCCCAAGGAAACTTCTCAATTCATGCAGATTCTGTGGTCTTGGCCAATCCTTTACTGCCTCTGTCTTTTCATTCGCTGTACAGATACCTTCTGTCGTTACCCAAAATAATTTACTTCCTTTTTAAACAGCGTACACTTTTTGGGACTTAACTTCAGACAAGCGCCAGCTATTCTCTGGAAAACTTCCTCCAAGTTCTTAAGATGTTCATCAAAATTCTTGCCCAATACGATGATGTCGTCCAGGTACACCAAGCATGTTTTCCAATGTAGTCCTTTCAGTACCTGGTCCATGAGTCTCTTAAAAGTAGCTGGTGCATTACAAAGTCCAAAAGGCATCACTGTAAATTGCCAAAGACCATCACCGACACTGAAGGCTGTTTTCCCTTTATCTTCCTCCTTCACCTCAACTTGCCAGTAGCCGCTTTTCAAGTCCAGCGTGGAAAACAATTTCGTACCAGATAGCGAGACAGAGTGTCGTCAATTCTTGGCAATGGGTAGCTATCCTTTTTCGTTACGTCATTCAACTTCCGGTAGTCCACGCAAAACCTCATTTTCCATCCTTCTTCTTTACAAGTTATATCAACATTCAAGTTGATATTTTAAAAATCTTTTATTTTCATTTTAAATATAAAAATCTTTCGAAGTTAAAGCATTCAAATTTTTCCCCAAAGGACCGTAAAATTACGCTACTTCAACTCTCATCGGTGGAAGAAGCCTTTTTGCGCTCATCAAAATACACAATCATCAACTTTCAGAATCGAATCATTTACGTGTCACTTTCTCCAAATTCAACATCTAAGCTATAACTCTTTATGTAGATATAGAAAATAATAATTTTCTATATAATTTTCAATAATTTATTTAAACTTTATTTTTAAAAGAATATTTTTGATGACTCAAATATTTTCATTTTTTGATAATAAAAAATAACTAATATAATAAGAATAAATTTAAAATATAACAAGTATATTTGTTATAAGTAGATAACTCTACACAAGTACTACCGATGAGCTCCATGGACTAGCTGATGGTTCGATGACGCAGCTGTCGCTCATTCCTTGTATGATTTGACTCACAACTTCCCGCTTTGCCAGTGGAACACTACGTGGAGCTTGACGGATCGGCCTCGAATCTCCAGTGTCAATTTGATGTTTCACAACGTTGGCGCGGCCTGGTTTAGAACCATCCTTGTCAAATATGTTCACGTACTTTAGGAGCAGTTGTTTTGCCCTACTCTGATATGCTTCCTCTAGCCCCTGCGTCCATGCCGTGATGTCATTTAAAAGATCAGTATTACTAGCTGAAACGTGTTCCTGGAGCTGTTCACAGTTAATATCTACTTCAGCCTCTTGGCATCTTCCCAAAATAGCTCCTTTCGTCAGTTTGAGTGGTGACTTGAACTCATTGAGTACTCTTACCGGAATATGTCCATCTTGTTTTGTCATAGCCAGGGTTTTCCTACAAGTATGTTCAGTGCTGATTTGTTTGCTGCTTCGACAACCCACAATTTGTTTATCCCACAATCTCCATCAACCTTTGCCCAGATGACTGCTTCGGATTTTGGTGGGTGGTATTCGCTGACTCTCTTCCACCAGCACTCGTTTACTGCTGTAGCCTCTCTCGTAGCCGAAATTAAGTGATACATCCATGTTCTTATATCGCATCGTCTTGCTTTGCATGTCGATTTTGATGCCTTGGTTGATTAAGAAGTCCACTACAATTATGATTTCATCAACAATATCTGCCACTATAAAATTGTGTAGTACCGTGACGTTCCCAATTGCTACTTCACATTCTATTTCTCCAATTACCTGGGTGTCCTCTCCCGTAGCTGTACGTAATCTTGCTCCAAGCAATGGTCTTATCTGTTTGTTGACTATATCCGCTCGAATGACGGAATGAGATGCACCCGTATCTACAGTCAGTAAACGTGCTTTTCCGTCCACTTGTCCTTCAGCAGTAAGATTGCTCGATCTTCTTCCAATCCGCGAGATAGATATTATGGGGCATTCAATTGCGGGAGCCAACTGTCGCCCCTTGCGGCTGACTCGATTTAGTTTAACGATTGAGTGGTCTTGGAGATTTGCTCATCACCTTCTGCTCTGCGTTTATGACCACCCACATTGTTGGAACTGTTAGGGTTGGTGTTGCAATAACGCGCAATATGCCCTGGCTTCCCACACTTAAAGCATTTGACTGCATCATTATTCTTTTGCTGCGTACCCTTCAATGTTTCCAAAATTGTGTCTACCCAGTCTGGCCTTTCCACTTCCACTCGATGAGCTTTGTATGCGGGCTTACTCAAAAGCGACGCTGTTTCTTGAGTCAGTGCATAGCATACTGTTTCTGCGAATGTGGGTTTTGGGTTTGCATATGTCGCTCGCTTTGTTTCTACGTCCCGTATGCCATTTATAAAACTCTGGATTTTTACCCTTTCGGTGTACTCCACGGGTGCGTCCGCATTTGCCAAATGTGCCAACCTTTCAACATCCCGCGGAAAACTCCTGCAAAGTCTCATTCGCTCTTTGGTGGCGGTTTTGCAACTCAATTTGGAATATGTGTTTTCTATGCTCGCTTCCATAACGTCTCTCGACAGCGGCCATCAATGCTTCATAGCTGTTCCGTTCGTACTCTGTAATAGTCTTTAAGATTTCGGCAGCGGGTCCTTTCAATGCTACGAAGAGTGCAGCAACTTTATCTTCAGCATTCCAGTTGTTCACTGTTGCGGACTTCTCAAACTGTAGCTTAAAGACCTGGAAAGGAACAGAACCGTCAAAGGATGGTGTTTTTACCTTTGGATTACTCGTTGAAACTGCTGGCCGATTCAGTTGTAACTGCTCGATACATACTCTCAAAGCATCCAATTCGGCCTCGATTTTTTCCTCAAACTGTAAAATGTTTGTATCCAGGGACTCCAGCTTCGATGTTACCTTTATCTCCTGTGCCTCCATCTGCGAGGTTGTGCGGGCCTCCTGTGCTTTCAACTGCTCAGCCAACTGACATATCATATATGTCTTTTGCTCTTCCAGTTGTGTTGCCATCTTGGATGTAATCTGCGTCGACATTTCTGACATACGCGTTTCTTGTGCTTCAATCTTCGATGTTATTTCTGACGACATTTCTGCAATATGTGCTTCCTGTGCTTCCATCTTGGATGTTATTTGTGTCGACATTTCTGACATACGCGTTTCCTGTGGTTCAATCTTCGATGTTATTTCTGACGACATTTCTTTTACTGTCGATGTTTGTGCAGATATTGCAGCCAAAATCATGCTCAAGTCTGTGCTCGTAACTGTCTGCGATTTTTCGTTTTTCTCTTCAATTTTTGTTGTTGTCTCGTCCCCATCAGGATAAAAGACATACTCATCCACATCAATTCCTTCTGCTTCCATTTCCTCTCGTAGCCGTGCCTAAAGTTCGAGTTTAACGCCGCTTGTATTCAATCCACGGCTCTCCAACTCCTTCTTCAGTTGCTGGATCTTCATTTCACTGAACTTTGCAATGTCCTTGTTGTCCTCTGGAATTTATTCAACAATTCCTCTTCTGACACCAATTGTAACGAATTTACTTGCAAATCCTCTTATTTGCAACCCTCTGCTAAGTTCGAATTACTAAACTGTTGAACAAATAACACCAATATTGAATAATGGAAAAATGGCCTTTATTAAAGTACTTCACAATAACACTTATACTTTGCAACGTATGTAGTAGCTGGCTTAATAACCAAACTGATTGATAGCTCAAATGAAACTCTACTATTCAAAATAATACTGCTCTTGCTCGCTAGATAGCGTCTTAATCGAAATCTCAAATCAAACTGAATTCCAGCGCCTCTACAATTGCCGCCTTTTATACTCTTTGATTTCAACCTTCGCATCTTCTAGGTGCTTCCAGAATCTACTAGCCCAGTAGCTCTCAAACTTCTCAGCTGTAACTACAATTGCACAATTTTATAGTTTTTCTCATTGCATACCTATAGGAGTATTTCAGATATATGCATGTGTTTGTGCATTTACTCTCCGCTGCTCGTATACGTACATGGTACATATGTGTAGACGCAATTATTGTTTCGTTTATGTAGATACATAATGATTGATCTATGGATGTGAATTCCTTAGTTTTGCTAATATTCGTAACAATATGGTCATGTCAATCGTTCCCGACTAACCACATTTTCTTTTACTTATCAAGATCTAACATATAAAATAGTGGAATCTTAGATATTCAATATAAAAGATGCTGATCAACAACGGTGAAAGTATGCACTGCCTGACATTCTGAGAATTATGGGTCCAAATCCCTGGCAAAGTAACATTAAGATTTAGAAAGAAGTTTTTTCAATAAGAAAAAGTTTTTCTAACCCCGCCAATTTGTAGGGAAAATTGAAATGCAGCACGGCGTAAATTGAAAGGAAAGTTCGGCCCAAATCTCCTTATCTTATTTATATTTTTTAATTAATTTAATTAATTTTTGATGTGAATTAATTTCTTAGCTGAAAAGAAAATATATCAAATAACATTGTGTTGACATCGAAAAATCAAGACCAAAATAAACTTGACGAAAAAATACTCCATGTACTACAAAACTGTGAACGTTAGTGTCAAGGTATGCATTAACGCATTCTTAACATAATGGAAATGAAGGAGCTCTTCACGAATTTAATAAGGTAATATTTTTCATAATCTTTCCTTGTTTGCAAAATTTATACACGTTGTTATTGTAGGATTTTTTACTTTTCGATAGAGAGTACATTGCTCTATCCCCCGGCGAGTTCTGAACAGCTGCAAAGTTACTCATACGCAGTGTCGAACTAATGATTTATGTATGTATGGTAAAATTATTTTACATAAACGTAGTAGAGCTAAAGTATATAATCGGTTTCCAAACACTGAAATTTCTCTAAAAATTACAATGTACGTGTTGTCCAGTCACTGTCATCATAGTCACACCACAATTACAAGTTCGATATGTGCCATTTCATATTATTTAAGTTAATAAAAGTAAACGACGGAAGTTGCCCCAGCAAATTTCCTGACTCATTTGCATAAATTAATCAAACTTTATATGCAAGACTGACAAGTAGAAACTGTAAGGTTAGGAAAAAAACTAAAAAAAAAAAAAACGAGTTGTCTCATACAAAATAAAAGCTCAGTCGCAAGTTTGACAATGCGATACTGCTCGGTTTAATAGATTTTCGAATAAAATATTAGAAAATATTATTAGTAAGACTTAAATGTTTTCATATCAAAAGAGTAGAACAAATCCATAATTTTTTGCGACTACACTGTTACTCATTAATAGTGCTATATATTATATATCTTTGGTTGTAAACCACTTTTTATTGTCTGACGTAATTCGTACTTCGGTGTCTCCTTACTTCTCTCTGTTCCTACTGGCAACAGAAAACAGAAAAAAAAAAAAAATGGTTATCATCTTTATTATATGACTCTATTAGGCAAGACCATCTGGATTGATTTTTGTGAAAGATACAAATGGGAGAGGGATCTTCAAGCTTCCTGGGAAGGTCTTTTTTATTAAATGACCAATGTAATATCTACGACTTTTATAACTAGAGATTTAAAAATTTGGAAACTGTGACACCTTTTCCAATTTTCCATAAGAAATAATTTTCATATATTTTTACCTTTATATTGTAACAACGCTTGTTGCTTCCACTTTATCAGCAGCCTTCGAAACAAGTTCTTCTAGCACACACTTTGAGGGTATTTCTGCAATGAAAAGCTTCTAAGTATCTCGCAGATGCCGATTAGAGTGGGACCTACCCACCAATTTGTAGGAAAAATTTATCTGGGCAAGACGCAAATTTGAAGAGAATCTTGGCCTAAATCTTTCGGAAGTATAACTCGCCTTTCATTTATTCATTTATTTAATGAAAAGAGTTGACACAGAAGTGTGAATAGGTACAGTAACACCAATACATACTCAATTTTGTCTAATAAGCCAAGAAATTATCACACTGCGCGCTGTCGTTTTATAGTACACTCTTTGAAGATTATATCGGAGAAATATCATTGAGTTCCCATGCTCTATGAGAAGCTTTTAAAAACTGATAACAAATTTCTAAGTATCTCTCCCCGCGTGCTGCCTATCGAAAAGGTCTGCTTAAAATTGACTGCAAATTACATCCGCTTCTTGTGTTTTTTTTTTTTTTTCAATATTTACTTCCCTGCAACATCTTCCAAAATCCTCACCGAATCGGTAAATGCCCAGTCAACCCTGTTATTAATATACAATACCGTATTCTTGCAGAAAAAGAAAGCACACTACCAAAGGAAGCACGAGTCAGCCTGGCCCAACTTCGCCCTGGATACTCTTACAGGTTAAACTCTTACTTGTCCATAATCAAGCCCGACTTACGTAGTGTATGTCTTGCATGTGATTTATCCCGCATGACACCAACCATCATTTCAAGTGTAATGTGGAACCTACGCCTCTAACAACAATCTCCTTATGGAGGTGAAATATATCTAAAATCATTAAGGTGAAATCTGGATGCCATCTAATAAAAATAAAGTAATTAAAAAAATGTGTTTAAGTTAAGCGGTTTTATTGAAAACAATACTTACATTAAATAATAATAATACTTAAAGCAAGAAAATAATTAGTTAAATATAGGTACTAGTCATCAGACTCCTCATCAATCTAGGGCGCTGATCAGACAATTAAATAAAAGCGTTGGGCGCTTTCTATTCACGTAGGTATTATGTGTTCCAAATATAAGCCAAATCGGGCCACAAATAGGATTTTTTGAAATATCTCGATCCTTGCGCCACCGGCGACTTTTTGTACAGGTCGTTTTCTATTCATGTATGTATTATGTGTTCCAAATATGAGTCAAATCGGGCCACAAATACGATTTTTTGAAATATTTCGATCCATGCGCCGCCCATCGAATTTTTTTTTCTCATTATTGCATTGTCATCGGGTTCTGAACTATTATATTCCAAGTTTCAAGCTTGTAGGTTATCGGGAAGCTACTTAAATTTTAAGTACAAAATTCGTAAACAACGGCCGGCCGCTACACAGAGTCAAGCTAAATAAAAACTCAATTTTTAACATGAAAAATGCAAAAATAAAATTTTCTTAAGGTATATATAAATATAATATAGAAATCAGGTATTGGTGAACCAGTCTCTTTAGAAAAATTTTAAATTCAAACCTTTTGTATGAAATTTGCATGCATTTATGTAAATCATCATACAATACACTGTTTTTTATAGCTTCTTAAAAACAGCACCAAAATTTTTTTTTGCATGCCATTTCATTCACTTCAGCAGACTAGTTTCAGATAGGAAATAGTTTAGAGTGCGTATTTGAATATTTTTCCCATAATTCAAATTGAGTGAATTACGTATTCTGCGACAACTCCAACACCGTCAAAAATACTCGCGCTTCATATTACACATATGTTTGTGTATGTGTGGGCGATGAAATGTTTGGTCAGCTTGTGGTAAAATAACAGCAACTATCAAAAAAGTGATTGCAGCTAGCAAGCCAAAAACACTGCTATACTAGTAAGTGTCAGCGCTTGACGCTTTGACGCAAATTTATTTGCCCATGCAGCACTTTATTACCCAGTAAGCAAAATACTTAGAAATAGCTGTTAAGTTCAAAGAATGCAAACTGGAAAAAAGGTAATATCAACATCAATTTATACGACTTATCGAGCACTTGCCTGCAAAAAAACTGAGTATATGCTCAGAGACTTTAATTAAAATGAGTTTGACTTATTTGCTTTAAGTTACTGCGTGATTTCGCTCATATAATTTCTCCCACGTACCTTGTTCTCATATTACGCTACAGTGTAATGACTACACCAATGCTCTCGTTATTTATTAGCACTACTCCTATGCTTACAAATTCTCTAGTACTCTATACAGTACATATATCTATATGAAACATTGCGCCAGTCATTCAACATGTATTCCCCCATATAGTATACCATCCTCACTTACTACTTCTACACAAAATATGATTACATGCTCAACAAAGAACATGCTTAACCGCTTTTTCATACATCGGCTGCTACTGGCAAGGCCCAACTTATAAGCATAAGAGGAGGCAGTGTATAGTTAGTATTCCCATCGTGAGCCTTAGATCTTCTCTCTTCATCATTATCAGCCATGTTGTTAATGTAATATCTTAGGATTTGCATATGATCTCTGAAATTTGTCAGCTTACGCCTTTTCTGTGTGATGGATCAACTTCTGTTTCATTTTGATTTCTCCCAAATGGTTTTGGATGTCTACCGTCGATGTATAAGATCGAGTGTTGTAGCCTGAATCAGGTCTCTCAAATGCTTCGTTGCACTCAAGGACATTTTTTGATTAAGTAAAGTGAGGTAATTTCCTTGATCGCTTCCTCCGGAATTTCTTTCTGCTTTTTTCACAACTACAATTTCTTGATGAAAGACGCTGCAATGATCTGACAGCCTGTAGGATCTACTTATTTCTGGACCGATACAGTAAATAGGAGAAAATCATACTAAACATTAAACTAATCTAAACTTATTTTAAATTTGTTCGCCTACGCTGCTATTTGAAAAAAATTTTGTACGAAAATAACAATTTTACTTTTTAAGTTTCATGTTTGTATTAAGTACTTACATTGGCCTACAACAATATTTGTAATTCGACAAACGAACACTTCAAAGGGCATTTTACTTTGAGCTATTCAATGTTATAAAGCCATGGCAACAATAGCTTGACAAAAGTTTTTGATTGTACCAACTTAAATAGCAATGTAGATACTCAAGTTCCGAGTAGATACTTGATATATAGCAAAGGACATTTCGCCAATTATTGGAATAGTTTAAAATGAACAAAGCACAGTCTCAGCTATGTCCATCATATACATGTCCCCTAATCGTATTACTAGCTAAACAATATTGTTGATAAATATGAAAGTAGACTCGTGGTATGGAACTTTTTCAAGCAGTCCAATGGTGCTGCGAGTCATACAGGGAAGTCCCCCATGTAGTAAAGTGATATCGAGTGAACTCTTCCTGGCCCTTGACGTAATTTGGTTTGACGTGGCGGTTTTCCAGGAGCCAAGAGGAAAAGAAGTCCCGAGTATAACAACAAAAGCCTTAAACCAAGAGGACAAGAGGTAGAGGTAGACGTCACGAAAAAAGTATTGGATGGGGACAAACAGCCCACTGGTCCTAGGAGTCTTACAGATAAACCTCCAACATAGCAAAGTGGCGTTGAGCGAACTCCACCTAGCCCTTGAAGAATTTGGATTTGACGTGGAAAAGTTTCTGCGCTCAGTGCGCGCGTAGACTTGGGGTTTGCTAAGCGCAATAAGAGCAAGTGTTAAGAAAACAGCTACACTCACATATGCAGACGAGTCTCTGCATATAATAATGCAATTTGCAGATAGCCAAATGCGGTAGTGTCCCTATCTTGATATTACATTGGGCTCTGAACGTACTATATGTATCTAGGTATGTTTGCATGGTCTGTAATAGATTAAACTTCCTCGGCTATGTCTATATAAGCCGCTACATCCTCCCTAAGAGGGGAAGGTAGAAACCTATAAAAGCATAGATAACGAACTGGACGATATTCCTGAAATATGTAGAAACCAAACCGGGACAACTGACAGAGGCTGTCAATAGAGGAGAACTGAAGGAATCCAATGACTACCTATCACGGACCCAGATGACTTCGTATAACAGAGCTTGCCTTCGGTTAAAATTCAAAGGAAAAGCTAAGCCGCAATGAGAAAAATCTTTTTCTTAGACAGATAAAACAAATGTTTAAGTTGAAAAGGGTCGCGGAAAGCAAAGCATGCAGATCAGAGGATCAGAGACCGTAGAATTTTCAGGACGCAAATTGTATCATGAAAAAATTTCTGAGCAGACATAGAGTGCACGAGCGAAACATATCGATTGAAGAAAGTCCTAGCAAGGAGAATTATGTATATTTCAAGGACTAATAAAGAAAGAGAACAAATAAATTTCACACAGCAGCATACAGCAGCGTCTCAAGGGACCGCTTTTCGATACACATTTCTTATTGCGAAGATAGACACTTTTATATTGTGTTATACACCAATTCTATTCACAGTTCGATTTGCCTGAAATTTTTGTATCCCTTTGGCCTAATTAATATTTAAGGCACTTTTTTCCGGGAAATGGACCAGAGACTGAGACTGGGACTAGACTGAGACTGGGATTGAGACCGGCACTGAGGCTGGGACCGGGACTGGGACTGGCACTGGGGCTGGGACTAGGACTGGCACTGGGGCTGGGACTAGGATTGGGAATGGGACTAGATGTGGGACTGGGACTGGAACTGGGACTGGGACTGAGACTGTGACTGGGACTGGGACTGGGACTGGGACTGGGACTGGGACTGGGACTGGGACTGGGACTGGGACTGGGACTGGGACTGGGACTGGAACTGGGACTGGGACTGGGACTGGGACTGGCACTGGGACTGTAACTGGGACTAGAACTGCCGATTTTAGAAAAAAATTCCTCAAATAATTTTTTTGCGTTTTAAAAGCGTAAACTTTTTCCTTTCAACCAAAGGTTAACATTCAGTTTGGCAAATCAGTGAAATGCAAATTGTAGAAAACTCTATTCTTGTAAATCTTCAGGTTCGAGCTTAGCAATATAAGTCATAATGACTTTCGATTAAAAACAATTCTTTTGGCAATGACCTGCATAAAACTACTTAAGCGTATAAAAAGGGTAACTTAACAAAAATTACATTTACAGCAACAAAGGCAACAAAAACCACATTTACAACAACCAAGGCGAAATTGAGTGCACGGCAGCACCATTGACACAAATTTCAGTAACCTTACATAAGAAAAGCAGAGGAGATATTGGTAAGAACTGTACTTAGTAAACACAACTCATATTTGTTTGTTTTAGGTATGGTTTATGCACCGAAAACAACTCAGTTTACTTACCCTTTCCATTGCATACTTCTCATTGCACAAAATTTTGTGACAACATTAGCAGAAGTTGACGTCAACATAACAAATAGCAACTCATCAATCTTAATCCACGCAATTATTAATAAAAGCGACTGCAAAGTCAAACAAAAGGCCAAAGTCAATCGGTATTTCGAAGCAGACTTCATTTTGTGTATATACTCGTACTGTTGTTATTGTTATTGGGAAATATTTATGCGCAATTTTTGACTTATTTTTGTAGAAATACAGGCTGAATACAAATGTCTGTGACATCCGCGCTTTACTCCTTTTCGCAGGCAGTGTCCCAATTTTGTTAAAATTCTCATATAATGGCTTAAAATCTACATGAAATATACAGTGGTGAACAGAAAAATAGCAATGGCAAAATAAGGAAACATTTATATTAATATTGTAGCTGAAATTATGCAAACTAATATCAAAAACGTTTTCGAAAAAGTTCGAAATTTCGAGAACATTTTACGAATGCTTGAAACTTTTTATTTTTAGTCCCCCGATTTTTTTTACCTAAAACCATGGACTCATTTAGTTCTTAAGAGCTACTCACGGACCAGCCAGTTCAACGTTACCTAATTTTTTTTTAACATTCAGTTTTGTAGCCCAATCAATTTATATCTAACAAAATACAAGTTATAACCAATTTATTAAATATTTAGCGCGATATACCTCCGAAGAGGTAAAGGCCGAGCTTCTCTTCCAATTTTCATTGTGCTCTTTTTTAATTTTTTCGAGGCGAGCTATGTATTTTATTTCGATTCCGAACGTAAACTGCAAAATAGATGGATATACCTTCTCAGTCAAAATCTATCCTTCATAGCAGTGGTGCACTGGGAGTGTTTTCCAAACACCTGCGAGGGGCGACGGCGCTTGGTAAAGTTTTTGATTTAGTTGTGCTCGTTCTTCCGTTAACATGATAACTTAAGAAAAAATTGAGAAATATTTTGCGAAATTTGGTATTCTGGTTTATCTTTTTCCAGAATGGATCTGTACTGAAATTTTGCTTAATCGCAGTAAAACCACGCTCACTTTTTCGATACCATAAATAGCAAAAATGCAAAAACTTTGGTAATGAAACCGATAAACTGATGAAACTAGTTTTGTGGGTTCAATATGTAATAAGCAATATAAATTTAAAAATATGTAGGAAAATGGGCGTGGTACCTCCTACATTTAAAAGAACCAAATCTCCCAAGCCATAAATCTTAAGCCGCTTTAGATATCATGCTAAAATTTGGTAGGGAGGTTGTCCTTAGTATCATACATACTTTGTAATAAAACTAACAAAATCGGTTGGCAACCATTTTATAACGAAAAAGGGAAAGGAAATTTGATAAAATTTTGGAACTTGGGCGTGTCATTGCTCACATTGAGAAAAAGAATATTTCAAATTTTGTAAGCCGTAAATCAAAAGCAATTCAGGATTCGACGTGGAGGTGATCCTTGCTCTTATATGTGCTAAATTAACAAAATCGGTTGGTGACCACGCCCACTTAAAAAAAAAATATTTTCAAACTCTAATAAAAACAAGTAAGGAAGGTTAAGTTCGGGTGTAACCGAACATTACATACTCAGTTGAGAGCTATGGTGACAACATAAGGGAAAATAACCATTTAGGAAAATGAACCGAGGGTAATCCTGAAATGTGTTTGTATGACATGTGTATCAAATGAAAGGCATTAAAGAGTATTTTATGAGGGAGTGAAACATAGTTCTAAAGTTGGACGCCATTTAGGGATATCGCCATAAAGGTGGATCAGGGTTGACTCTAGAATTTGCTTATACGATATGGGTATAAAATGAAAGGTGTTAATGAGTATTTTAAAAGGGAGTGATCCTTAGTTCCATAGGTGGACGCCGTTTCGAGATATCGCCATAAAGGTGGACCAGCGGTGACCCTAGAATTTGTTTGTACGATATGGGTATCAAATTAAAGGTATTAATAAGGCTTTTAAAAGGGAGTGGTGGTAGTTGTATATGTGAAGGCGTTTTCCAGATATCGACCAAAATGTGGACCAGGGTGACCCTTCATCCCTTGGATACCGCTAATTTATTTATATATATATATAATACCACGACCTGTATTCCTGCCAAGATTTCAAGTGTTTTTTATTTCGCCCTGCAGAACTTTTTCATTTCGTTCTACTTGATATGGTAGGTGTCACACCCATTTTACAAAGTTTTTTCTAATGTTATATTTTGCATCAATAAACCAATCCAAATACCATGTTTCATCCGTTTTTTTCGTATTTGGTATAAAATTATGGAATTTTTTTCGTTTTTGGTTATTTTCGATATCGAAAAAGTGGGCGTGGTAATAGTCGGATTTCGACCATTTTTTTATACCAATACAAACTGAGTTCAGATAAGTACGTGAACTGAGTTTAGTAAAGATATATAGATTTTTGCTCAAGTTATCGCGTTAACGGCCGAGCGGAAGGACAGACGGTCGACTGTGTGTAAAAACTGGGAGTGGCTTCTGGCGATTTCGCCCTTTTTCACAGAAATAAGTTATTGTCCCAGAATCTAAGCCCCTACCAAATTTCACAAGGATTGGTCAATTTTTGTTCGACTTATGGCATTAAAAGTATCCTAGACAAATTAAATGAAAAATGGCGGAGCCATGCCCATTTTGAAATTTTATTTTATTTTTGCATTTTGTTGCACCATATCATTAATGGAGTTGAATGTTGACATAATTTACTTATATACTGTAAAGATATAAATTTTTTGTTAAAATTTGACTTAAAAAAAAATTTTTTTTTAAAAGTGGGCGTGGTCGTTCTCCGATTTTGCTAATTTTTATTAAGCATTCATATAATAATAGGAGTAACGTTCCTACCAAATTTCATCATGATATCTTCAACGACTGCCAAATTACAGCTTGAAAAAATTTTGAAATTACCTTCTTTTAAAAGTGGGTGGTGCCACGCTCATTGTCCAAAATTTTACTAATTTTCTATGCAGCGTCATCAGTTCAACTAACCTACCAAGATTCATCGCTTTATCCGTCTTTGGTAATTAATTATCGCACTTTATCGGTTTTTCGAAATTTTCGATATCGAAAAAGTGGGCGTGGTTATAGTCCGATATTGTTCATTTTAAATAGCGATCTGAGATGAGTTCTCAGGAACATACATACCAAATTTCATCAAGATACCTCAAAATTTACTCAAGTTATCGTGCTCTGCTCAACTGAGTATAACAAAATAATCCTTGCCGTATGCAACTTAATTATACTATATTTCACCTAAATATTAGAAAAGTACATATATTTAAAAATTAATACAAGTTTTGTAAAATTTTGGAATATGGGAGTAGCATCCTTCACATTTAATAGAACACGATTTAAAAGTTTTGTAAGCCCTTAATCAGAAGGCGTTTGTATCACTTTGCAAATTTTCAGAGCTATGGTTCTTAGTATTACATTTATATCTAAGAAAAATTCGTTAACGACCACTCCCACTTTCTTTTTTAAAGTTGCTTTAAGAAGTTTTTATTAACTTTTGATGTTGCTTTCCCCGGGAGATGTACATAGGACCGTCGGTGTGGTAGGTGGATTAAGCTACCACAATACTACGGCGACCAATATAAAATCGTTTTGCTATCTAAAATTTCAAAAAAAAAGGTAAAAACTTATAAATACAATAACACGATAAATGCATATGGAGTTTCAATCAAAAGGAAATATTTCGACATGTTTTTTATATAAAAACTAGAAGACCAGGCAGACGTTGTCCTGACTAAATTTGGCCTATCTGCATACATTTTAATAAGCTTTTTCCGCCTGACTCTACTTTTGAGGTATCTTGATGAAATTTGGTATGTAGATTTCTGGACACGCAGCTCAGATCGCTATTTAAAATGAACGATATCGGAATATAACCACGCCCACTTTTTTGATATCGAAAATTTCGAAAAATCGAAAAAGTGCGATAATTTATTACCAAAGACCGATAAAGCGATAAAACTTGCTAGGTGAGTTGAACTTATGTCGCAGAAAGAAAATTAGTAAAATTTTGGCAATGGGCGTGGCACCGCCTACTTTTAAAAAAAGGTAATTTAGAAGTTTTACAAGCTGTTATTTGGCACTGGTTGAAGATATCATGATGAAATTTGGTAGGAACGTTACTCCTATTACTATATGTATGATTAATAAAAATTAGCAAAATCGGAGAACGAACACGCCCACCTTAAAAAAAAAATTTTTTTAAGTAAAATTTTAAAAGAAAAGTTAATATCTTTACTGTATATAAGTAAATTATGTCAACATTCAACTCCAGTAATGATATGGTGCAACAAAATACAAAAATAAAATAAAATTTCAAAATGGGCGTGGCTCCGCACTTTTTCATTTAATTTGTCTAGGATATAATGCCATAAGTCGAACAAAAATTTACCAATCCCTGTGAAATTTGATAGTAGCTTAGATTCTGGGACGATAACTGTATTCTGTGAAAATGGGCGAAATCGGTTGATGCCACGCCCAGTTTTTATACACAGTCGACCGTCTGTCCTTCCGCTGGGCCCTTAACACGATAACTTGAGCAAAAATCAATATATCTTTACTAAACTTAGTTCACGTACTTATCTGAACTCACTTTGTATTGGTATAAAAAATTACCGAAATCCGACTATGACCACGCCCACTTTTTCGATATCGAAAATTACGAAAAATGGAAAAAGTGCCATAATTCTATACCAAATACGAAAAAAGGGATGAAACATAATAATTGGAATGGTTTATTGACGCAAAATATAACTTTAGAAAAAAACTTTGTAAAATGGGTGTGACACCTACCATATTAAGTAGAAGAAAATGAAAAAGTTCTGCAGGGCGAAATCAAAAGCCCTTTGAATCTTGGCAGGAATATTTTTCGTGGTATTACGTATATAAATAAATTAGCGGTACCCGACAGATGATGTTCTGGGTCACCCTGGTCCTCATTTTGGTTGATATATCTAAAACGCCTTCACATATATAACTACCAGCACTCCCTTTTAAAACCCTCACCAATACCTTTAATTTGATACCCGTATCCAACAAACACATTATAGAGTCATCCCTGGGCCACCTTTATCATTGATATCTCGAAAAGGCGTCCAACTATAGAACTATGGCCCACTCATTTTTAAAATACTCATTAACATCTTTTATTTGATACCCATATCGTACAAACAAATTCTAGGGTCACCCCTGGTCCACCTTTATGGCGATATCTCGAAAAGGCGTCCACCTGTAGAACTAAGGCCCAATCCCTTTTAAAATACTCATAACACCTTTCGTTTGATACCCATATCGTACAAACAAATTCAAGAGTCACCCCTGGTCAACCTTTATGGCGATATCTCGAAAAGGCGTCCAACTATAGACTAAGGCCCACTCCCTTTTAAAATACTCATTAACACCTTTCATTTGATACCCATTTCGTACAAACAAGTTCTAGAGTCAGCCCTGGTCCACCTTTATGGCGATATCCCTAAATGGCGTCCACCTATAGAACTATGGCCCACTCCCTCTTAAAATACTCTTTAAAACCTTCCATTTGATACACATGTCATACAAACACATTCTAGGTTTACCCTTGGTTCATTTGCCTACATGGAGATTTTTCCTTATTTTGTCTCCAAAGCTCTCAACTGAGTATGTAATGTTCGTTTACACCCGAACTTAGCCTTCCTTACTTGTTTTAAATGCTTTTTATTCACCAAGGGACTTTGAATCTGAGCACCAAGGTCGTACTCACGCAAACGTCGACGAATAGTCTCAACGCTTTAAGACACTTTTGAGGTATATTTAATCTCAGTAGCAGCCGAAATTGAAAACTACTTTGAGTATATGAGGACAGACTTAACATCTCTCACCGACATTGCTGGCTTTCTTTCACGCTTTTGCCACTTGGTTGGTACTTGATGGCATATCGTATCATTGTTGGTGAGCAACCAATGATATTTTGCACTTCCAAATAAGTTTTGCCATCGGCAATCATCTTTTTGATGAAAACGCGCTGCTTAGGTGTGCAATTCATCTTTCTCGAAATTACTGAATAAGAAGTAATAAACATTTGGCCGATGATATTAATTTTTTTTTCTTTTACACCTACTACTAAAGTTTTATACAAATTTAACAAAACCAACAGGTTAACCCTTATAAGTGATTGCATGTTTTGAAGCCAACTTTTGATTCTCATATATTCTACAATACATACGGAAAAATTGTCATAATAAAGCGAACCTGGGTACTTTAATGAAATGAGCCATTAGCATTACTGGGGTTTTGACTGCAACTGTACATATTTGTATAGTCTTGAAATCAAATTGATCATCCATTACTTAGACATACATATATTACTTAGATATATATATCAATTACTTAGATATATATACAAAAATGGAAGTGTGTTCAGGTTGCACAGGTGTGCTAATAAAACCTCTCAACTACTAAGTATACCTCAAAATTACATTTTGTTTTAAAATTCTATTAAGCTGTAAAAGCTTTTCTAATTTACCATTTGCTTCGTTTTCATGCTGATAGAATATACTTCAGCATTTTTCTACTCCCCATCAAATTAATATGCAAAAGCAAAACAAAACAAAGCAAGCTATTAGGCGCTGTAGCTGTGGCTGGCTTGAAAAATTGCTTTAAATTTTATTTAATTTTAATTTATGCTATTACCAAGTATCAACATTTCTTATTTCACATATTTCAATCTTTCACTTTCCATAACACAAAAAAGTGCATGCTTTCTCTTAAATTATTTAGTGAAATTTAATTACCGTTACTATCGTTGGCTATTTAAATATCTCAACTTTTCTGGCAACTTTCTTTAAATCGCATTAAAACTTGTTAGTAATAGAATGAATTTTAATAGTATGGAAAGCTTTGCTTATAGGCATTAAATCTAAAATATGGAAAATACGTAAGATTAGTAAATGTCTATAAAATGTGACAGTTTGCTTAAAATTTAATTTCGTAGGCGAATAAAAATGACCTTGTGCAACTGCTATCTGAATATGAGTGAGAGAGTATTGCAGCAATCTTTAATATAATGTTGGGAATCTCAAATATCTCAATTATAATTAACTTTCTGCTATCATTGGATTCACTGATAGATCAAATAAATAAATTCAAACCTTCAGTATTGCAAAATGTTCTTTATTTACAGCATAACTAAGTAAAAGAACTTCACAAATGAAATCATTCGCGTGCCTCACTTACAACGTTGTAAAATCTACTTGGTTTATGCTTTCCCAGACTACGCTGCTTATAAACTCTCAGTTGCTTCGTTCATCTATTTGTCCCAGGGTTTCTACTTTTCGCGAACAGTCTTGTCAATTAGTTGTTCATTAGCTTCTATCATTTTCTGCATATCATATGTCTAGTTGTCTTCTATGCATGTGTGTGAGTAATGTCGTCAGCGCTCTTTGTGACTGTATACTAGGCCGGGTCGATTTGTGGGGAGGCAAAAAAATCGCTCATGGCTCTGCGAAAATCATATTCTAGCGATCAAAATAAGAAAATTTGCCGAAGGAACCATACCTCTAAAACGAATTCTGATGTCCCCCCCTTTGGGTCGTAGGGGCAAATTTTGAAAAATCCCACTTTGAATTCCACTAATGAAATTTCACTAAATAATTGTTTTTTCTTTTTGGAGTTTATTTTTCTCTTTAGAAATTTATTTAGTCAGAACATATGTAAATGAAAAAATGAATTTAACTTAGTAATAGAGAGAAATTAAAAAAAATTATTAGAAATTAGCGTTTTTACAACCACCTTTTAAAACCGAGGCATCACTGTGATGCATTTGCATGTCGTAAAATTGCTTGTGTTGTTTTTTTTAAGCCACCACAAGACACAGCAGGTAGAATTGAAATTAAGCTACCCAAAAGTTCGCCCCAAAGGGGGGGGGGGGGGGGGGCATCAGGATTCGTTTTAGAGGTATGGTTCCTTCGGCAAAGTTTCTTATTTTGATCCCTAGAATACGATTTTCACAGAGCAATGAGCGATTTTTAAATGACCCGCCCTACTGTATACATGTGTATATAATGTCGTCTACCCTCTTAGCTGCTGTGTACATGTGTGCATAGCTATTTCTGTATCATCTGCTGACACTGCTGCTGTGGTTGTGCAGCATTCGATTACTAGCGCAAAAACGGTATGAATATTTTGATACGTAAATACTGGAAGGAAAAGAAGGAAAAAAAGGAAACAAGTAAAGGTGTCTAATTTCGGGTGTAACCGCACATTATATACCCAGCGTGAGCGTCAATTGCACATTTCATTTCAGATAAATTACTTTTCTACATAACAAGTGGCACCGCCCGGTAAAAAAAATGTCTCCCCATTTCCTCTTACAATAAAACTTGATAGCTGAAATATCATTGATTCAAAGCTATTTTTTGCTAAGCTTATTATAGCTTATTTTTCTAGCCTTCGACCCTTTTAAACTTGTTTTATATCTAAGTTGCCGTGGTCTTTAACCGACCTTGTCCATTTTTCTACAAATATTTCCTGCTATAGGGAAAATCTGTGTACCCAATTTTGTTACGATCCGTTAACTTTTCTTCGAGTTATGGCTCCCGAAACATATAAAATTGTTTAGACAAAAAGGGGTGGGGCCACACTCATTTTCAAAAAATGTTTGTGTTTTCCAATTTAACGTTATAATTCAATTTAAAAAATAAAATTCTATTAATACAAAGCTTGTTTCGCTATGATGTGGTTTATTATTTTCGTCTACGACCCTTTTAAGAATCTTTTGTATAAAAGTGGGCGTGGTCTTTAACCGATCTCGTAAATTTTTTCTAGAAATATTTCCTGCTATTGGCAAGATCTGTGAACCCAATTTTGTTATGATATGTAAAATTTTCTTCGAGTTATGGCTTCCAAGATATAGAAAATTGCTTATTCTTCAAAGGGGCGGTGCCACGCCCATTTTTTTTTAATTTGAAGCTTTCGCCATTTATTGCTATAAATCCACTTATCTATAACTGAAAATACTATTGATACAAAGCTCTTTTTTTGCAAAGATATAGCTCATTTTATTCGTCCACGACCCTTTTTTAAAATATTTTATATAAAAGTGCGCGTGGTCGTTAACCGATTTCGTTAATTTTTCTTCAAAGCATTCCTTGTAGTAAAAGCAACCTCTCTGCCGATTTTGTTACGATAGGTTTAACCCTTTTTGATTTATGATTAATAATATTTGTTAAATTGATATTATCACAAGTGGGCGGCGCCAGGCCCATTTTAAAATTTTTTTTCAAATTTGTATCAAGAATCTCAATATCAGTCCACACGTGAAATTTAAACTTTCTAGGTGTATTATTTACTAAATAATCAGGTTTTTGTGTGTTTCCAAAATCTTATATATATAAAAAGTGGGCGTGGGTATCATCCGATTTCTCTCATTTTCAATACCAATGTATTCTGTGTCCAGATAAGCACGTGTTCCAAATTTGGTGATGATATCTCAATATTTAATCAAGTTATCGTGTTAAAGGGCGGACGGACGGACGGACATGGGTAATCAAATTTTTTTTCGACACTGATGATTTTGATATACGGAAGTCTATATCTATCCCGATTCCTTTATACCTGTACAACCAACCGTTATCCAATCAAAGTTAATATACTCTGTGTGCAAAGCACGATGAGTATAAAAAAACTAAGTAGGCGTTTTAAATAAACTTTTTTGACGAACAGTATTTCGATTTGATATCGAAAAGTTATCTATTTTTTATTGCAAAAATATTAGTTTGCTATCGATAGCTTTGCGAAAATGAATCACTATAAAAATCTATAAATTTTCAATAACAAACGTTACTTGTTCAGTAAAGAATCGATTGTAAATCGATATTTTTTCGAAACAAGTCGATATTTTTTCGATATTTCAACGATAACAACTCGGTATTTTTTTCAAAAAACATGGATAATGTTTATATAACATATAGATCTTTTTTCGATAGCAAATCGATACATTTCGACAACAAACCGATACCATCTCGACAATTGAGCAACATCAGAAATTCAGAAACAGTTTTTTTCGATTAGAAAAAAGTTTTTCTCATCGGGGTCGCCCCTCGGAAGTGTTTGGCAGAGCCCTGAATGTATTCCTACTATTAGTTAAAAACACTCAGTGGAAACTCATCTGCCTTGCAGATGCCGTTCGTTGTCGGCATAAAATATGTAGGTCCCGTTCCGCCAATATGTAGGTAAAATTAGTAAGGAGCACGACGCAAATTGAAAAAGAAGCTCGGCCTTAATATCATCGGAGATAAATCTAGACAAGTATTTATTTCTTTGTTCCCTAACATATTCCCAAATTGATGTCATAGCAGTACCTAGACCAATTATGAAATGATCTCAAATTATTCCAAGAATGATCACAATTTAAGACTAAACAATTTTTGAAACAATCCCAAAACTATCCCCGAACAATCAGAAAGTAAATCTTGTTCCGGGAAAAGTCCTTGCATGATTCCTAAATATACAATAGGGACATACTTAGTATAATTTTTATAATCAGTTGAGCAGAGCTGACAGAGTATATTAACTTTGATTGGATAACGGTTGGTTGTACAGGTATAAAGGAATCGAGATAGATATAGACTTCGATATATCAAAATCATCAGTATCGAAAAAAAATTTGATTGAGCCATGTCCGTCCGTCCGTCCGTCTGCCCGTTAACACGATAACTTGAGTAAATTTTTAGGTATCATGATGAAATTTGGTATATAGGTTCCTGAGCACTCATCTCAGATCGCTTTTTAAAATGAACGATATCGGACTATAACCACGCCCACCTTTTCGATATCGAAAATTTCGAAAAACCGAAAAAATGCGATAATTTATTACCAAAGACGGCTAAAGATATAAAACTTGGTAGGTGGGTTCACGTTATGAAGCAGAATAGAAACTTAGTAAAATTTTGGAAAATGGGCGGGGCAATGCCTACTTTTAAAAGAAGGTAATTTAAAAGTTTTGCAAGCTGTAATTTGGCAGTCGTTGAAGATATCATGATGAAATTTGGCAGGAACGTTACTACTATTACTGTATATGTGCTAAATAAAAATTAGAAAAATCGGATGAAGAACACGCCCACTTAAGAAAAAAAAAAATTGTAAGTCAAATATTAACAAAAAATTTAATATCTTTACAGTATATAAGTAAATTATGTCCACATTCAACTCAGTAATGATATGGTGCAACAAAATACAAAAATAAAAGAATATTTCAAAATGGGCGTGGCTGCGCCCTTTTTCATTTAATGTATATAGAATTCTTTTAACAAAAATTTACCAATCCTTGTGAATTTTGGTAGGGGTATAGATTCTGTGACGATAACTGTTTTCTGTGAAAAAGGGCGAAATCGGTTGAAGCCAAGCCCAGTTTTTATACACAGTCGACCGTCCGTCCTTCCGCTCTGCAGTCAACACGATAATTTGAGCAAAAATCTATATTTCTATACTAAACTTAGTTCACGTACTTACCTGAACTCACTTTATCTTGTTATAAAATTGGTCGAAATCCGACTATGACCACGCCCACTTTTTCGAAATCGAAAATTACGATAAATGAAAAAAATTCCATTATTCTATACCAAATACGAAAAAAGCGATGAAACACTGTAATTTGATTGGTTTATAGACGCAAAATATAACTTTAGAAAAAACTTTGTAAAATAGATATTTCGAAAAGGTGTCCACCTATAGAACTATGGCCTACTCCCTTTTAAAATACTCTTTAGTGCCTTCCATTTGATACCCATGTCATACAAACACATTCCGGGGTTACCCTAGGTTCATTTACCTAAATGGTGATTTTCCCTTATTTTGTCTCCAAAGCTCTCAGCTGAGTATGTAATGTTCGGTTACACCCGAACTTAGCCTTCCTTACTTGTCATAGTTTAAATTTAAAATTTAAAATTTTGAGAAATAACAAATATTTGCAGACCTTTTTCCAAAAACAAAGTTAAGTTTAACTTACTTACTTAATTGGCGCTTAACCGTTTAAACGGTTATGGCCGTCCGTTAAGTTTATCAGATTGAAAAAAAAGCATTAAGCAATAAATTATAAAGAACGATCTCAGTAATAACGGGAAAACATATAAAACTAAAAACTAATCACTGCGAAAGACCAAAAAAATTTAAAACAAGTAAGGAAGGTTAAGTTCGGGTGTAACCGAACATTGAGAGCTATGGTGACAACATAAGGGAAAATAACCATGTAGGAAAATGAACCAAGGGAAACCCTGGAATGTGTTTCTATGATATGTGTATCAAATGAAAGGCATTAAAGAGTATTTTATGAGGGAGTGAGCCATAGTTCTATAGGTGGACGCCATTTAGGGATATCGCCATAAAGGTGGATCAGGGTTGACTCTAGAATTTGTTTGTACGATATGCGTATCAAATTAAAGGTATTAATGAGGGTTTTAAAAGGGAGTGGTGGTAGTTGTATAGGTGGTCGATTTTTCGAGATACCGCCATAAAGTTTGACCAGGGGTGACTCTAGAATGCGTTTGTATAATATGGGTATCAAACGAAAGTTTTTTTTTTTTTTGTTTTTTTTTTTTTTTTTTTTTTTTACGAGGAGGAAGCATCGAAAGCCTTATAGTCAGTGTGGGACTTTAACTTTTTTCGTAATTTTCTATATCGAAAAAGTGGGTGTGGTCATAGTCGGATTTCGTTCATTTTTTATGCCACCGGCATGATAGAACGATTCAATTTAAATGATCTGGCTTTATATCAAAAAATTTACATGGTTTAATAAACTGAACTGCATTATTGTGATACCTGCAAATATTGTTTGGAGAATTTGATTGTTTCCTTAAAATTCTTTTATTTAATTTGTTAAAATTATTTCGTTCATTAGATCTCGATCTTGTTTGTAATTCACTTACATCAAGAGTTAATTTATTTAAATTTTCACAAAGTAAAATGAGTTAAATTTTGAATAGTTTGTTCCAAAGAAGAGTTTTGAGAAATTGAGGAAACCTGAGGTTTAATATAAAGAGTATAAATTTTGTCAGCAATAACAATTTTATTGTCTATGGTTTCTTTTTCACAAGACATTAAATGTGCTTGAACTTGTTGTGTTAATTTACGTAACCAAAGCTTAAAAAGTAGTTCTTGTCCAACAATGGAGCTAGAACCGACTAAACATTTCATCTCACGATATAGTTCAGAGGGTTTTCGATCTCCAAGCTGAGTATCAGAGAATAGTCGTTCTAGTCGACTATCTTCAGATTTAGCTAATCTCTCACACAATATCCTTTTAATTGTTTTATATTTTTTGTCATTGGTGGAGGATTAATGACATCTAGTATTTTAGAAACAATTTCTTGAGGAAGAGAAATTAAAACATTATGAAATTTTACTGAATCTTCAAGTATATTATTTATAGAAAATTGTGCTTCTGCATGGATAAACCATACTTCAGGATTTTCATACCAAAATTGTGGTAATTTTAATAACTTGTTAGATTGTTGATTTTTTGAAAAAGATTGAACTGAACTTATAGGAACTGATTGGAAATTTGCAACAGTTGGTGTTGTAAGTGTATTTTGTGTTATTAGAGATGTCGTAATTGTTGGAAAGTTAGAAATAGCGGTTGTTTGCGCTGCTATTGATGTGACTATTTGACTATTAGTGATTGAAGTATTTGATTGAGAATATGTAGACAAATTATCTTGTATTACTCTTGATGTGGTTGTTGGACTATGTGTAAGTGGCATACTTTCTATAAAAGTAAGTAGATTTTCTTGAGATCTGGTCAGAACCATAATATCTAAAAATGAAATAAAATAAAAACCACTGTTAAAATAAATTCACTGGAGATGGATTTACAATGAATAATATATATACAATATAATATTGTAGAGAAATTACATATTTGTATAGTCCAAATAACTTAAACTAATTATTGAAAATTTTTTTAATTATGTAAATATAAACGACAATAATTGAAATCACTTTCTTTGTAATTTTTTTTAAAATGATGAAACGTTTGTATTAGTTAGAATATTAGAAATATTCCTTTAATTATTATAAAATTTGTCTGTTGATTTTCTGATGAGATTTGCAATCAATATAGTATGTATATAAATTTTATTTTTTTTAAATATTTTTTAAAAAATGTGTTTTGCTTACTAGTATCTAGGGATACCTGGACAAGTCCAATTGATGTATTTTACAGCGCTGTTGTAGTTTGTCCACTAATATTGTTTGTTTAAATTCCTGTAGTTCCGCAAAAATTAACACCACAATAGCCAGGTTCCATTGCTTTAAAATTGGTAACAAAAACATAACAAGTATAATATTGACTTTAATCGCTGATATCAGCGCGTGTTTAGTAGAAAATGTAATAAAAGAATATCCTTTCCAATGTCACTGGAACCGACACAACTAATTCCGCAAATTATTTAAAATAATTGTTATATTGTTCGTAATAAGCTGGATCGCCATATGTTATACTCTTAGTATAACCAATTAATATAAAATTATTCCAGTAATAATAATATAATTTATTGAAAATAAGTTTAGGGAAAATGATATTTTAAAATTGATATATGAAAATTTTTAACATTCATTGAAATCAAAAGAAAATATAACTAATAAATTTAATTTTTCGTATAACATATCTAAGTGGTACAATAAACAAGTACCACTACAATCCATGCTAAACCAAATGGTTTACCATTAAATACAATCTCTGGTAAAAATATTTTAATCAAGCGAAGTGCTGCCCATGTTTGAGCTGGGCTCCAGTTCCCACTTCATTGCTTCAGCTCACATCTGAGTCAACTATATATCCGGTTAGATCCCAACTTGAGTTCTCTTAATTGTTGTTATGAATCTCCACCTGATTTATCAACATTCCCTAATTTTTATGCTACTCAGCACCCTGGTTGATATACTTTCAAGCCATTTTTTGTTTAAGTTTGAAATTTACACGGTATTAAAAGTCAGGTCCTTGACACTTTGCGCACATTAGAACAAATTTTCTTTTGTATAAGATTTTTTTTGTATTGTTATTAGCAAATCAAACTGTGAAAGTTCAGAAAACAACACTGCAATAAATATATACATTTATTCGTACATACATATGTTAAATTAGAGTAAGCGTCAAAGTGTAAATTTCAGTGAAAGTTAAGCAAAAGAATAAAAAATGTGTCGAACCTAAGTTAAGGAGAAACATTTGAAAGTTCATTATAATAAATGTTTTTTTATAAACTTATTATCATTTTTTTGTTGTTGTTAGATATCTAATGGAAATTGCTTTTGAATTATATGACGTGACAGCCGGTCTAAGAGCTGCTATTCACAGGAATCAATTTTAATCTAATATATAAAATTCTTGTGTCACGGTGTTAGAGGCTTAACTCCTCCGAAACGGCTGAACCGATTCTCATGAAATTTTGTGAATATATTGGGTAGATATGAGAATCGGCCAACGTCTACATTTTTTTTCGCTACGTGCCTAGGGTCTTGAGATCAAAACGTGGACCCGGGTACCCCTAGAATGTGTTTATACAATATGGATATCAAATGAAAACTGTTGATGATTGCTATAGCACAGGATAATTTTCATACAAATGGGAGGCTAGGGTCTCGAGATATAGCCCAAAACATGGACCCCGATACCCCTAGAATGTGTTTATACAATATGGATATGAAATTAAAACTGTTGATGAGTGCTGTAGTAAAGGATAATTTTCATACAACTGGGAAGCTAGGGTCCCGAGATATAGCCCAAAACGTGGACCCGGGTACCCCTAGAATCTGTTTATACAATATGTATATCAAATGAAAGCTATTAATGAGTGCTATTGAACAGGATAATTTTCATACAACTGGGAGGCTAGGGTCTCGAGATATAGGCCAAAACGTGGACCCGGGTACCCCAAGAATGTGTTTATACAATATGGATATCAAACGAAAACGTTCATGACATTTTATACTACTTTTCTCGACACTTATTTAAACTTCGTAGCAGTACGATTTTATTATCTTACTAGCAGACCCGGCAGACGGTGTTCTGCCCTAAATATGGTCTATCTGCATATATTTTAATAAACTTTTTCCGTCTAACTCTGCCCTACCCGTCTACATTTTTCTTAATCTTTTTATTCACTCCTCCCTCCGTCTTTTTCGCTTCATCTATTTCCAACTTGGTCTCACTCTATCTCTTTCTCAGTCTCCTTCTCTCTTTTCTCTTCTCTCAATTTTTTCTTATTCTTCTTCATTATTACGTGCTAAAAAAACTTGCTTGTACATATGTTGATATGATGAAGCAAATGTAATATTCAGAAAATATTTGCATATGATTATGTTTTTAAAATGATGTTAGTACAGTTGTAAAAGTATATAAAATTTTCACACAAGAATGTTCCTAAAAATTAAATCGAAAAAATTTATTAAGATACTCAGAGTTTGCGTATGTTATGCTACTCTGATCTTTTTTTTTATTAAAAGCTATCACTTTTTATGCTACGGCTCTGCTCTATGCGCTGTTCATGTTCACATCCCGAGCAGCCGCGAAGCATAGTTTTCGTTATTACTGCTACTCTGGAGATACAAATGCGATCATTAAAATACTTACAATCAAATAATGAAGTAGATAGTTTAAAAATAAACTAGTAAGGACAGTACTTTCACCAACTGTGTTGAAGATCTCATACCTATCATGAATTGATATGAAGAGTAATCTGATCATATTTAAAAATTTTGTAATATCTGAACAATCAGTCGCACGATTTACAAATTATTTATATAGAGAACAGCTATATGCGATATTATGACTAAATCTAATTATAAAACAATATGGTTATGTTTCGCTTGTTAAACACTGATATAATAGTGAACAGCGGAAGCAGTGCTTATAAAGGAATACTAAAAATTCAATGTTGCTAAGCCTTTGAGCGCGCCCATAAGTATTCCAAACAATTTGGATTAAAAACATATAGTATATTAGTATGTACCTAATGGCGTACAAAGGAATACCAACAGAAAATCCAATATTTAGGGACTAAACGCAAAACCTGGAGCGGTGCATTCATATGGCTGAATGGACAAAGGCATCTGCTTTACCGCTCGTATGAGGTACGAAAGTTGGATATTTCGTTTTCAATACTTAGCTCACAAGAAGCTATCTGAGGATGAAAAAAAACTCAAACACATGTCCTAGTAACCATCGCTGTTTGTAAATTTTGTAATTTTCCTCTAATATCAATAACAAAGAACTAGTTTGTTAAGTGATAACTTCTGATGGAACCTTATAAGTCTGACATTACTCTCTTCTTCACCTCTCCTTTCTAACATTTTTATACTTAGTTGAGTAGAGCTTACAGAGTATATTAACTTTGATTGGATAACGGTTGGTTGTACAGGTATAAAGGAATCGAGATAGATATAGACTTCCATATATCAAAATTATCAGTATCGAAAAAAAATTTGATTAAGCCATGTCCGCCCGTCCGTCCGTCCGTCCGTTAACATGATAACTTGAGTAAATATTGAGGTATGTTGATGAAATTTGGTATGTAGGTTCCTGCGTACTCATCTTAGATCGCTATTTAAAATGAGCGATATCGGACTATAACCACGCCCACTTTTTCGATATCGAAAATTTCGAAAAATCGAAAAAGTGCGATATTTCATTACCAAAGACGGATAAAGCTATGAAACCTGGTAGGTGAGTTGAACTTATGAAGCAGAATAGAAAATTAATAAAGTTTTGCACAATGGGGGTGGCACCGCCCACTTTTAAAGGAAGGTAATTTAGAAGTTTTGCAGCTGTAATTTGGCAGACGTTGAAGATATCATGATTAAATTTGGCAAGAACGTTACTACTATTACTATATGTATTCTTAGTAAAAATTAGCAAAATTGGAGAACGACCACGCCCATTTAAAAAAAAAAAAATTTTAAGTCAAATTAAAAAAAAAAAGTTAATATATTTACAGTATATAAGTAAATTATGTCAACATTCAACTCCAGTAATGATATGGTGCAAAAAATACAAAAATTAAAGAAAACTTCAATATGGGCGTGGCTCCGCCCTTTTTCATTTAAGCTGTCTGGGATACTTTAAATGCCATAAGTCGAATAAAAATTTACCATCCCTTGTGAAATTTGGTAGGGGATTATATTTTAGGACGATACCTGCTTTCTGTGAAAAGGGGCGAAATCGGTTGAAGCTACGCCCAGTTTTTATACACAGTCGACTGTCTGTCCTTCCGCTCGGCCTTAACATGATAACTTGAGCAAAAGTCGTTATATCTTTACTAAACTTAGTTCACGTAATTATCTGAACTCGCTTTGTATTGGCAGAGAAAATGGCCGATATCCGACTATGACCACGTCCACTTTTTCGATATCGACTTTTTAAAATACTCATTAACACCTTTCATTTGATACCCATATCGTACAAACAAATTCTAGAGTCAGCCCTGGTCCACCTTTATGGCGATATCCCTAAATGGCGTCCACCTATAGAACTATGGCCCACTCCCTCTTAAAATACTCTTTAATACCTTCCATTTGATACAAATGTCATAGGAATACATTCCAGGGTTACCCTAGGTTAATTTTCCTACATGGTGATTTTCCCTTATTTTGTCTCCATAGCTCTCAACTGAGTATGTAATGTTCGGTTACACCCGAACCTAGCCTTCCTTACTTGTTTTTCACTACTTTTTCTTCGACATACTTCTTTTCTATGCTTATGGATTTTTTTCTGTGAATAATTGTTGAATATTTAAATGATTTACATTGATTACCCACCTGCCTCAGGATCATTTAATTGTTTAGGTCGTTAAAATTCAAATATTTGATGTTTTTATGTCTATGTTATTAAATTTCTTTATAATTCTGCACGTGTTTACTTTGTTGGTAAAATTATATTTTTAATATGCAAGCATATGTATGCACGACGTGAACACTTATATATCTTAATCATATTCTGTTTCATAATAATTCTGCAATTTATTAAATATACAAATGAACATGTTAACTTTTACTATAATTTCATAAAGGAGATTCCTTGTAAATTTGCCTAACGACCATCTAAATACATATCAGAGAACAGCAAAAATCGAACACAACAACGTTCGTTTACATTCGGCAACATGATCTTGTTCAATGATCCAACTGGCTTAAATGAACATAATCGACATTGATTTAAAATCAACCAACTTATTGCATGGGTGAATATAATCAATTCAGGCGTTTGCTCGTTTGCCCCAAAAGCGATTACATTCATCGGAATGAAAAGGCAAATATGAAAACGCCATGTATCTGAATATTTTCGTGATCCTTCTGCCCTTTCGTCACGGCGATAAGCTACATATAAAAGAATATGTACCAGACAGTTGAAGCAGTATGTTCTCCTAATGAAATCCCTATTATTTTTCCTAGAAAAAGTGCTCAAACAAACGCGGAAGATCACTACCGTATACAAATTTTTATCCCATTTCTAGACTCAGCAATTCAAAATTTGGAATTACGATTCAACATTTTAAAGTGTAAAAAACACATTAGTGTTTTTTCCGTGTAGATATGACTTTTTTAAATAAAATTTTTTTTATTCGATCAGTTTCTTTCTTTTGAATTTTATATACGTATACTTTAGATCTCATGCATAGGCTCAAAAAGCATGAATTCTACTTATTCCTAAAGGAGGTACTTCAGTTTTTTTTATCAATTTATCTATGATTAATATTACAGGAATGCGATTCTTTGGCTTTTTCTAATGTTCACATGTTGTTGAAAATCTTGTGTACGCTTCCAGTAACAACGGCAACGAACGAGAGATATTTTTCAACTCTTAGACTGATTAAAAACTATTTGAGAAACACGATGAGTGAAAATCGATTCAATGGCTGTGCATCACTAAGCATCCACCGTGACCAAATTGTTACCGTTGATGAAGTTTTAGATGAAATGGCAAAGAAGCGCCGACGCATGCGCTTGAGTTTTTAATGTAACCTTTTTCATATCATATTCTAAATACACGTACTTTAATGTTAAAGCTAAAGACAACACATTTGTTTATTTATTTAACTGAAAAAATTTTTTTTTTTAACAAAATCCCCAAAACCCAATTCTACATAGTGGGTAGCCCGCCAAGTTTTATTATTCCCTTAATCTTTGTCAAGGTAAAAGTAATATCGCGGGTTTGAATCGAGCTCAAGGCCTAACAATAATTATTTTATCATTATTATTGCATTATACATTTTGCTTAATTGAAAAAATTTTTAAATTAAAATAGAAGAAAGAATAAAAAATTTTTTTAATTAAGAAAAAATGTAACATAACAATAATAATGATAAAATAATTATTGTTAGCCCTTGAGCTCGATTCAAACCCGCGATCTTACAAATCAGTAGGCCGATATAACAACAAAAATTGTTAGTAAAAGAAATAATTTATTAAAATATTATTGGAAACCGACGAATGGCTTGCCAACTTATATAAGCATGTAATTCTTTAAGTGTTGTTAGGTAGAATTTGTCGCTTCAATATGAATAAAGCATCATATCGTCAATTTCTTTTATTGAATATGTAAGTTGTCGCGGGATAAGCGGATAAGTCAGATCGGAGGAGACTAATGTTTACTTACGCATCTCAAAATAAAATATTTTGCAAAAAAAAAAAAATACGGGCGTTATTTGAAGCGTTTGCATTCTATTTTGTTTAACTATTTGGTGCTCTCATGCAAAAAAATATTATTTTCATAGCATAGTTACGAAATATTTTTTGAATGTTAGAAAACCATGCAAGCATTCGTCTTGCTTCCTTGCTCGTTGATCAACGCCTAAATTACTATCAATACGATCATAATACTCTTATATACTAACACAGTCACATGTAAGGTTTTTGAAGATTCCTGCTTTATGCTTTAGGGTTTGAAAATATGTGCGATGCCTTGGGAAAAACATTTATTAGAAAAAAAAAGAAAAAAGTTAATTAATAACGGACACCCTAATTCAGGTTCACGGTAATAATACAATTTTTATACTCAGTTGAGCAGAGCTCACAGAGTATATTAAGTTTGATTGGATAACGGTTGGTTGTACATATATAAAGGAATCGAGATAGATATAGACTTCCATATATCAAAATAATCAGGATCGAAAAAAAATTTGATTGAGCCATGTCCCTCCGTCCGTCCGCCCGTTAACACGATAACTTGAGTCAATTTTGAGGTATCTTGATGAAATTTGGTTTGTAGGTTCCTGAGCACTCATCTCAGATCGCTATTTAAAATGAACGATATCGGACTATAACCACGCCCACTTTTGCGATATCGAAAATTTCGAAAAACCGAAAAAGTGCGATAATTCATTACAAAAGACAGATAAAGCGACGAAACTTGGTAGATGAGTTGAGCTTATGACGCAGAATAGAAAATTAGAAAAATTTTGGATAATGGGCGTGGCACCGCCCACTTTTAAAAGAAGGTAATTTAAAACTTTTGCAAGCTGTAATTTGGCAGTCGTTGAAGATATCATGATGAAATTTGGCAGGAACGTTACTCCTATTACTATATGTACGCTCAAAAAAATTAGCAAAATCGGAGAAGGACCACGCCCACTTTAAAAAAAAATTTTTTTTTAAACTAAAATTTTAACAAAAAATTTAATATCTTCACAGTATATAAGTAAATTATGTCAACATTCAACTCCAAATTTGAAATTTGGTAGGGCCATAGATTTTATGACGTTAACTGTTTTCTGTGAAAATGAGCGAAATCGGTTGATGCCACGCCCAGTTTTTATACACAGTCGTCCGTCTGTGCTTCCGCATGGCCGCTAACACGATAACTTGAGCAAAAATCGACATATCTTTAATGAACTTAGTTCACGTGCTTACTTGAACTCACCTTATCTTGGTATGAAAATTGAACGAAATCCGACTATGACCACGCCCACTTTTTCGATATCGAAAATTACGAAAAATGAAAAAAATGCCATAATTCTATACCAAATACGAAAAAAGGGATGAAACATGGTACTTGGATTGTTTTATTGACGCGAAATATAACTTTAGAAAAAACTTTATAAAATGGTTGTGACACCTACCATATTAAGTAGAAGAAAATGAAAAAGTTCTGCAGGGCGAAATAAAAAAACCCTTAAAATCTTGGCAGGTATTACATATATAAATAAATTAGCGGTATCCAACAGATGTTCTGGGTCACCCTGGTCCACATTTCGGTCGATATCTGGAAAACGCCTTCACATATACAACTACCACCACTCCCTTTTAAAACTCTCATTAATACCTTTAATTTGATACCCATATCGTACAAACAAAGTCTAGAGTCACCCCTGGTCCACCTTTATTGCGATACCTCGAAAAAGCGCCCACCTATAGAACTAAGGCCCTTTTAAAATACTCATTAGCACTTTTCTTTTGATACCCATATTGTACAAAAAAATTCTAGGGTCAGCCCTGGTCCACCTTTATGGCGATATCTCGAAAATGCGACCACCTATACAACAACCACCACTCCCTTTTAAAACCCTCATTAATACCTTTAATTTGATACCCATATCGTACAAACACATTCTAGAGTCACCCCTGGTCCACCTTTATGGCGATATTTCGAAACGGCGTCCACCTATAGAACTAAGGCCCACTCCCTTTTAAAATACTCATTAACACCTTTCGTTTGATGCCCATATTGTACAAACAAATTCTAGGGTCACCCCTGGACCACCTTTATGGCGATATCTCGAAACGGCGTCCACCTATGGAACTAAGGATTACTCCCTTTTAAAATACTCATTAACACCTTCTTTTGATACCCATATTGTACAAACAAATTCTAGGGTCACCCCTGGACCACCTTTATGGCGATATCTCGAAACGGCGTCCACCTATGGAACTAAGGATTACTCCCTTTTAAAATACTCATTAACACCTTTCTTTTGATACCCATATTGTGAAGATTTCACCATAAAGCTTTGCTGTTCGATGCTCGAAATTCAATACGACTTTAAAGCCTGTATTGATTACATGTAAAAAGGAGCTTTAATTTTAAATAATATATCAATAAAAGGAATAAAGGCAATATGGGTTGAAAATTAAATTTATATACATAGCTGTGAATATGTCAGTTAAATTCGATGAATTCAATTGCGGGTCGGGAGAAACAGTGTAGTGACCAGAACTATAATACCCTGCAGTCAAAAGCCGAAGCAGTTACCAAACATTCTAGTTCATTGACAATACTTTTATTTGTCGGACTCTATGAAATACGCGAATGCATTCTGCTGGAAATTTACAATGCATATTTCAATTAACAAGGCTAGACGTCATACAAATCAACAGGCACATAGACACAAAAACGATCAGAGAAAATCTCTCCGTTAATTCAGCAGATTCATGAAGCCATTAAAAAGGCCAAACCTTCTAAATCAATAGGCTCAGACGGAATAGATATGCCGATGCTAGAACACTGAAAATGAAGACAACAGCTGCTTGACGCATGTTTTCTATTTGACGTGTTTGCCTTTTCCATTGCAGAATAATGAAGAACCGAACGGCTAGTCCAACTACCACAGCCTAGAAGCCAAGCCAACGATGGTTAGTCGTTATCATTCCTTCAGTTAGTAGCTTAGATGTTGGCAACCATTCTGCCTTCGATTAGCCTGCCATCGGCATGGCTTCCGTAAAATGCATATGCTACCACCGCGCTTAACGCTATTAGCAGCGTACTGGCTGCTGGCACTTGACCTATCGAAAACGTAGAAGGTTAAGTCCTTGTCTAAAAAGAAGGACAGAAAATTAACCGAGTGGTCGGCAAGTGTCGGTTCAATTTAAGACAGAATCCTCTAAACCTATGAGAATAAAACGAGGGGTGTCCTATCGCCAATTCTATTTAATTTATACAAACCAAAGCTCTCTTTACCACCAGAATGACCTACCAGCATATGCTATGCCGACAACTGCATGATAACGACAACTAAATATGGTCCCTCAAAAGATGAATTGTTTCCAAAATGAATAGTTGTCTCCAGGTTTTCTGTTTTTTTCACCTCGCGCGATGTGAAACTATTCCCGACCAACACATTTAAGAAAAACATTCACATCGGTGTCGTTACGCTACCGACTGTCAATCACCCAAAGATCTTAGGAGTGACATTCAATAACACTCTCATATTCAAGGCGCATACCTCAGAAATCATATCTATTACCTCCGAAATCGTAATCGAAGTGCAAAGCCACACGAAGCTCCTCAAGTCTCTTGCAGGTAGTACAACTTACAAAGCAATAAGTCAACTGCTTATGTGATATGCGTCACCAGTTTGGTAGACTGACTTAAAAATAAGACACTGGAAAAGCCTGCAGGCATGCCAAATACTGCACTCAGAAATACCACGTCATACCTTCGTATGACCCTTGAACACCTCCTATATAGAGAGGTAAAAAACTCAACTTACTGAATTGCCAGAAGGCGGGGAATCCGAGCAAACAATTGCTTAAATTAGCCCTGCCTCCCAGAGAAATAAGGAAACATCTCCGTAGACATTACAATTAGATACGGCAAATACCAACTCAGCCGGTTCATCCAGATAAACATAAGGAGGCCCTAAGCCTAATCCTCTCTGAGTCGGAAATATCTTCGCTAGGTCGCGCCCGGTGAACACTGTTATCAATATGTATACTGTTGCATAAACTTACTAGTATGTGAATTGGTATCATATTGGTGTTTATAATAACTAGTACGCTATCCGGTAAAATTCTGATGCAGAGGCTGACCAGCGTGTTAAATAGTGTGACCCTGATGCAAATACTGACTAGTATGGCATCTGGTACGATTCTGGTGTATATAATGACTATTTTTTCGACAAGTATGATGCTGATGCAGAGACTGGAAAATGTTGTTCCGTAGGACATCGCCGTGTTAAAAATACCAGTATGAAAAAATGACATAACTCTAACTGGTTGGGAAACTAGTATACATCTCGTTGGTTTGACTGCAGCCTACTTAAGGTCCGAGCCCGAATATCTCGGCAACGATTCAATACGATCACATTTAACCTTCTGGCCAATCACGCTCCCCAACTCCATCAAGGAATTCGGGTCGCTTGGGCCTCTCCTGCTTAATTTGTGTATCATACATTTATATTTGTGGCAGGTTCCCTTGATTAAGTGAGACTGAGAAATGGGTAGCGGAAGTTGTGAAGCAAAAAAAGTTGTGTTTTGCGCTTTTCAACCACTTGAATCCTGATATTATGGTCTTTTAGACACTTTTGTATTTGGCACCATCATATCAGCGAGGCCAGTCCACTTAATCAATCAAGGAAGGTCGCCAGATTGTTTTACATCATCTCTCTATTTAGCGAACCAACAGTTGCAGCACGTCACCTCATCAGTCGTTGATCAACCCGTTGGTTTACGAAGAATTTCACGGGTTTTTGATTTTCCGCATAGCAAACATTAGCTCACTAACCACAAGTGGTTGGACGTTCGACTGCTGTTACCAATCCAACTGCTGATTGACATCAGGTCGATACGCCGATTATTTGCATGGGCTCACTAAGAGCTTAAGCTCTTCTCACTCAGATATTCTACCTCCTTGCTTTGTCATGCTTAAAATGTTTATATTGAAAGCTTAAGATATGTAAAAAGAACTCTATTAAATTAAGTTACTTGATTTTTTTTTTAGACTAACCAAAATCATTGGCAATACTGTGGCTGAGGTTTAATCAAAATCCCATTTGCTTGGTCGTCTTTCATACCAGCCATCAAATGCCAATGGCAAGTGGCCAACCAATATGTTCAGTACTCTCCGTTAAACTCTAAAAAGATTTTCGCTTGAACTAAATACCAAATATGAAATTGTTTCAAATTTTCATTTGTTAGAAGGGCTACACACACAGATGTACACACATATACATATATAATGCAGTCGGATAATAACCGCTGGCTATTGGCAACTTTGGCTATGGTTGTTGAGTAAGGCGATGTACATATTTAACTATAGCCACTGTTAATAACAATATGTCAACTTAGCAGGAACTCAACTGTGACAAATTTCGGGCCAAACTTTTCAGTTAACAATTCTTTTATGCAATATATGAAAAACGACGTTTAGTTAGTTGGGTACTACGAAGCGTCTGTTCTTGAATATTCGTAATTGAAATGGTGAACAGGCATAAAAAGACGTCTGAAAAACTCCTGCAACCGTTGCTATTAGTTTTTGCCGTTTGACCCAGATAAGTCTTATCTCCACTGAGTCAGTAAACACCTTCGCTGGGTTGCGCCCGGTGAACCCCGTTAGCAATATACACTATCCAACTTTTGCAAAAGAAGAAATAAGACTAGCAAAGGAGACACGAATCACTCTGACCTAACTCCGTTCTAGATACTGCAACAGGTTGAAATCTTACTTATCCAAAATCGATCACGTCACATTTAATATATGCCCCGCATTCGAAGTGTCCGCACATGACACCAACCTTGGTCCAAACTTGTTGTAACCACTAATTTTCCGGTACTCCGGTTAGACGATAGGCGGAGCACTGATAACACAACAACAACACTACCTTTTATTTTGTCAATTAATTGCCGCGGGTATCGAACTCACTACAGTTCGTAAAGAAGTACAACTGACTACATACCACACCACGGTTATCGTCGCTGTTAATGCCATAATTATTTTTGCACTAAATTGCTATTAAAATATTTTGTTAATTTCAAAATGACTTTTAGTTGGTTGACAGTTGGTGTCTCGTTGTCATTTGTTTTGTCTTTAACGACAATGCAAATAAAAACAAGTAAGGGGGTGTAACCGAACATTACATACTCAGCTGCCCAATTACAGCTTGCAAAACTTTTAAATTACCTTCTTTTAAAAGTGGGAGGTGCCACGCCCTTTGTCCAAAATTTTACTAGTTTTCTATTCTGCGTCAAAGGGCCAACCCACCTACCAAGTTTCATCCCTTTATCCGTCTTTGGTAATGAATTATCGCATTTTTCGGTTTTTGGAAATTTTCGATATCAAAAAAGTGGGCGTGGTTATAGTCCGATTTCGTTTATTTTAAATAGCGATCTGAGATGAGTCCCTAGGATAGGATAGGATAGGTTAGGTGGTAGCTGCCCTGATAAGGATAGCTCACTTGGACAACACGAAGGTCCGTTGTGATACCACATACACCAAAAATAACGGTGACTTAGATCTAGCTACTTAGAGAATCGTTGGGTAGCAATGATAAAGCTCAGAATGATACCGATCTCAACTTTGGATATATCCTCGGGAGATCCAAGTGAGTCGCGACCGAAGTACTTTCGCCTAATTCTGGCAAAAGCTGAACAATCAAGCATAAAGTGATTTGGTGATTCCACCTCATCATCCTCCATACAGCTGCAGCAGGATGGAGTTTCCAGTATATTGAGACGTACCGCATGGATACCCATGGGACAGTGCCCTGTCAAAACCCCAATGACCATTGATAGGTGAGCCTTAGTGAACCCAATTATTTCAGCAGACCTCCTGCCATCAACTTTTGGCCAGAAAGATCTTGCTACCCTGCAAGACGTGGTATCCGCCCAACGTTTGCTGAGCTGATTCGAGGCCCAGCTATGGAGGAGCAATCCACAGGTGGCCAGCGGGATCCCGAAATCCCTACAGCCATCTTCATCCGGTTCAGTTGTACCGAAGCGGGCTAAGAGATCCGCTTGACAGTTACCCGGGATATCACTATGGCCCGGGACCCAGATAATCTTAATTGTAAAATAATTCGATGCAATCACAAGGGAGGTCAGGCACTCCCAGACCACCCTCGATCGCACCGTAGTTGAGCTCAAGGCCTTGATAGCCGCTTGGCTATCGGCTATCAGAGTAGATGTTAAATTCCCTAACCGTGGTAGCACTGGATAGCATTCCATCCACCGCATCCTTAATCGCAGCAATTTCCGCTTGGAATACACTGCAGTGATCAGCCAACTTAAACTTGCGGCTTAAATTTAGTTCTTGACAAAAGACCCCCCCACCAACCTTTCCATCAAGCTTTGACCCATCCGTGAACAAGTTAACCGGTCCCATGCCCCAGATAATTCCTCTTCCCCAATCCTCACTCTCTGGAATAACTGGGGTGAAGGTTGTATAGGGAGCAGTTATCGGCATACAGTAGTCCGTTCTGTCCGGGATGAAGTCGAAACTGGTAAGAAGGCTAGAGTGTCCGCGGTCAGAAAGTCTATATCCCATATCACGAAGCCTGACCAACGACCTTGCCGCGGCCGCCTTTCCCGCAATATCTACTGGGTATATGTTCAGCATGACGTTCAGTCCCTAGGATCATACGTACCAAATTTCATAAAGATACCTCAAAATTTACTCAAGTTATCGTGTTTACGGACGGACGGACATGGCTAAATGAAATTTTTTTTTCGCTCAGATTATTTTGATATATAGAAGTCTATATCTATCTCGATTAGTTTATGCCGTTACGGGGTACCGTTATGCGAACAATATTAATATACTCTGTGAGCTCTGTTCAGCTCAGTATAAAACAAGTAAGGAAGGCTAAGTTCGGGTGCAACCGAACATTACATACTCAGCTGAGAGCTTTGGAGACAAAATAAGGGAAAATCACCATGTAGGAAAATGAACCTAGGGTAACTCTGGAATGTGTTTGTATGACATGGGTATCAAATGGAAGGTATTAAAGAGTATTTTAAAAGCGAGTGGGCCATAGTTCTATAGGTAGACGATTTTTCGAGAAATCACCATACACGTTAAATTAAAGTTACTAATGAGGGTTTTAAAAGGGAGTAGTGGTAGTTGTATATGTTAAGGCGTTTTCGAGATATCGGCCAAAATGTGGACCAGGGTGGCCCAGAACATCATCTGTCGGGTACCGCTAATTTATTTATATAGGAAATACCTCGAAGAGTGTACCTGCCATGATTCTAAGGGTTTTTGACTTCGCACTGCAGAACTTTTCATTTTCTTCTACTTAATATGGTAGGTGTCACACCCATTTTACAAAGTTTTTTCTAAAGTTATATTTTGCGTCAAAAAACAAATCCAATCACCATGTTTCATCACTTTTTTCGTATTTGGTATAGAATTATGGCATCTTTTTCATTTTTCGAAATTTTCGGTACCGAAACAGTGGGCGTGGTCGGATTTTGCCCATTTTTAATACCAAGATAAAGTGAGTTCAGATAACTACATGACTAAGTTTAGTAAAGATATATCGATTTTTGCTCAAGTTATCGTGTTAGCGGCCGAGCGGAAGGACAGACGGTCGACTGTGTATAAAAACTGGGCGATTTCGCCGATTTTCACAGAAAACAGTTATCATCATAGAAGCTATGCCCTTACCAAATTTCACAAGGATTGGTAAATTTTTGTTCGATTTATGGCATTATATCCTAGACAAATTAAATGAAAAAGGGAGAATCCGCTCCCATTTTCAAATTTTCTTTTATTTTTGTATTTTGTTGCACCATATCATTACTGGAGTTGAATGTTGACATAACTTACTTAAGTATATACTGTAAAGAGATTAAATTTTTTGTTAAAATTTGAGTTAAAATTTTTTTTTTTTAATGAGCGTGTTCGTCATCCGGTTTTGCTAATTTTTATTTAACACACATACAGTAACAGGAGTAACGTTCCTGCCAAATTTCATCATGATATCTTCAACGACTGCCAAATTGCAGCTTGCAAAACTTTTAAATTACCTTGTTTTAAAAGTGGGCGGTGCCACGACCATTGTCCAAAATTTTACTAATTACATCTTTGGCAATACGTTATTGCATTTTTCGGTTTTTGGAAATTTTCGATATCGAAAAAATGGGCGTGGTTATAGTTGTTTAGGCCACAAGCCTAAATATGGCGGTGCACCCTCGTATTACTTAACTTTTTCTTTTCGTTGTCCTTTTACCTCACATCTTTCATTTATACATATCGGTTTATACCGATAACCGTTTACCCCGCCAGATAATAGTTAAGCCTAGGATTCGGCGGTGACCGCGAACAAAAGGTTTTTTACCTCTTTCACTTCTTTTGCGAACGTCTAAGAAACCGCCAGCAGCCAAGCCACCAAAGGTAAGCCCTTCAATTCTATTTAAAATTCTAAAATTCATTTTTACACTTCCGTGATCGGAAATATTGAATGTGAGTAAGTGGATTATCTTGCATTTGCCTTTACTTTAATTTTATTGTCTAACCAATTTCATTTATTGTGATTAAGTGGACTAACGTTGCATTTGCATTTCCATTTATTTTAATAAATATTATTGTTCACTTTTTATAACGAATTCGTTTGTGTATTTTCTTTTCTTCTCTCCCCACTATTATTACGAGCGCGCCCTATCTTGGTCTTGCCGCCGTAACAATAGTCCTATTTCGTTCATTTTAAATAGCGATCTTAGATGAGTGTCGGGGAACTTACATACCAATTTCATTAAGATGTCTCAAAATTTACTTACGTTATCGTGTTTACGGACGGACGGATGGATGGAAAGACGGACGGACATGGCTAAATAAATTCATTAAGATACCTCAAAATTTACTCTAGTTATCGTGTTTACGGACGGACGGACATGGCTAAATGATTTTCTTTTTTCGCCCAGATCATTTTGATATATATATGTCTATATATCGCGATTAGTGTATGCCGTTACGGGGTACCGTTATGCGAACAAAATGAATATACTCTGTGAGCTCTGCTCAGCTGAGTATAAAAGTAATCAGTCGTCATCGCAACTGCTTATCGGGAAAATGGTAATAGTGGTTTCACAGTTGACGATTTTAATGTAAAGTTTAGTTTAACAAGAATTTTGCAAAGCTCGGTGTCAAAATATTTGCTTTTTTTGTGAGTGCCGAAAGCGTAATTGGCTTCGCATGCCAGTTATGAGAGCTAAGCATGCAGGTAGAATATTTGGAATTTAACAAATTTGGTTAATGTTGGGTGGAGCTGTGTGTAATTATGGAAATCGTCTGAGCGCCAGTCACCAGCCAGATCAATTTCTTTGCATCCAATCGAAGCAGCTCTCTACTTCCTGTCGCTAACGGCCAAGTATCTTCTGGGTTGTGGTGAACTAATGCGAGAAGACTACATCATGGCTAGGGCACTCCGATATAACCGGTTTAAGGGCTAGCTGAGTGACCTCAATCGGCAGCGTCTGTCCTCCACAAGGTGCGGCTGCAAGCGGGCGTCTGTCTTGGATTAAACGTTTCGCTTTACAAACGTGCAATTAATACTTTCATCCCCGCTAAGCGGATTGTGCGCTGAGCTTGGGATACGCCACTTAAAGTCACATTACAATGAAGCTACAACTTTTACTGAAGTCCAACCCTGAACATGTTTAAAGAACAGTGCTTTTTAGGGCATGCTCCTTGAATGACCGTTCCCTTTAAAAGATTGGAGCAGATGTCCGGCCGATTGATGTCCTCTTGAAGGCAGAAGCTGCCATCACCGCCGTTGTTGCTGTTGTAGCAGTGCTTCGTCCCATCCAATAGGTGCGATGAATCAAAATTGTCATTAAAGTCCTCTAACGGGAGTCCAAGGAAACTTGCTGTTTTAACAGGGGTGGACTATAATGAAAGTAGTGTTAGCGGCGTTGGTTACACATTTCAATTGAAGAGATGGTTGATTTCATGTGAGGACACATCGCAAGCAGGGCATACATTTTGTATGTCGGGTTGATTCTGGATAGGTAAGAGTTTAACCTTCTACATTATCCAGATCGAAGTTGAGCTAGAGCGACTCGCGTTTCCCTAGGGAGTGTGCGTTCCTCTTCTGCAAATTTTGGGTATTGTTCTTTGAGTACAGGATTCACCGGGCAATTCCTGGCCTAGAGTCCCGCGCCTACCTGTGGTGTTCACTGAGGCCCTGCTTGTGTTTTTTGGCTTCATACGGCTTCGTTCTTAGGTGACGTATTTCCCCATAATGCTTACGGAGATGACTTCTTAGGCCCCTGGGCGGTGTTGGCTCATCAATCAGATGTCTATTGTGATACCCAGGTTTCTGGGTATTCAACAGGAACTGTTTGGTTAGCATTTCATTTCTCTGCCTAATGGGGAGTATTCTCGCCTCAATATATACACGGTGTTCCGGGGACATAAGAAGGCAACCCGTGGCGATTCTGAGGGCAGTATTTTGACAGGCCTGTAGCTTCTTCCAATGTGTAGTCTTTAGGCTTGGAGAACATATCGGGGACGCTTAGCGAAGTACTGCCAGCAAACAGATAATATTGCTATAACTTTTGATAGTTTCTGGTTAGTGTTTCTATAAAAAATCGATAGCTTTATGATATTATACCGACCACTTTCCGATATCGATAAGGTTTTGCTAATAAATCTATAAATTTTTAATACCAAATAGATAAATTTTCGATCACAGGTCATTAACTTTTAAATAAAATAGTTTAAATAACACATCGATAACAATTTAATGTATAATTGATAAATTATAAAAAATAAAAATAAATTTTTAGTCTATAAAAATCGATAGAAAGCCGATAGTTCTGCAAAAGAAATCACTAAATTATTTGCAAACTCCATCGTACATAATACATAATCTCGATCACAAATCGATTATTCGTAGAAAACGCATCTATAAATCTCTCATCGATAGCAAATTGCTAACACTTCGATAACAAATAGAAAACACGCCTTTCCATAGTTTGCTGACTGAATTCGATCAGATCACCTTTACCACGTATGTATGTACATTGTTTCCAGGTTAAGCTACGGAGTAGTGACTAAGCTTTTGCTTACATCCTGTGTACCACCACACAGCATACCAATCTCAAACACTATGCCTGTATTTACGCACCACATCCCGTATTCGTCTATAAAGAAAGCTAATCTGTTTACACATCAACAAGTTCTTTTGAAACAAGTACATGTACATAACTCCTCTACCTATCGGTAGTTTATTAACATCAAACTAAGATACTCCTAAGTAACGAATAAGAACATCACTACATCCATGTTTGCATAGATATTTGCAGCTCATAGAAAGGAGGTTATTAGATGATGGCTGTTTGTACTCGTAAAATAAAAACATAGAATTTTATTGAAATTATTTTAAGTAGAGCTTAGTCTGTTTATAATGCAGAATAATCTAAAGCTTATTACAGCTTTTATGATATTTATGAAAACAGCGAACAACCTACATATACATATGCACATATGTACCATTTGCACTATTTACAGCGCACGGATTCTGGGCTTAGGAATTCAAGTGCATTTGTACTGCTGATACTCCCAAAAACTTGATGCCTTATATAAGGCTATTAATTACATTTAACTTTCCTCCTACAACAATTTATTTTGATGTTCTTATGCCATCGGATAAGTTTCAGTGTCTCCCTCTCTCTCTCTGAAAACCAGTTTTGTGCATACAGCTGATAAGTAATGTACATCAAGGCCGAGGAGAGGGGGGGGGGCAATTGCCCTGGGGCCCGGCAAGGCAAATCTGTATTGACAGTACTCTAACTAGGATTTCATAGATACATACATATTTTTTTGCTTCAAAAAATTGTTTTCAAATTGAAAATCACTAAACTAAAATCATAAGCATCGAATCAAATATTCTGGGGCATAGTCATAGTCGAAATAAAATGTGATTTCAAGTTAGATAAATGTTTTTGACACAATTTTATAACCGCTATCTTTCAAAAATGCTTCAGCTAACTTAAAATCACATTTTTTTTCGACTATAACTATGCCCCTATCGGTTTGGTCGTATTGCCTTTTCCTTTTTGTTAAAGCCAGAGACATCTGTAAATACAGGCTAATAATAAACTAGAGCGTTAATTTGAATAAATTAGTACACTTGACTTGTTTTGCGAAGCCCAAATTTGTGCAAATATATGAGTATGCCGTGGATAAGCTTACGTAGGTCATTGATGAGTTGAAGAAGTTCAGGGATCAATGGTCGATCATACTTCAAGAATCTAAGGTTCTGGCAGTTAGTATAGGAGTTGTGAATACCTTCGCAGAGAAAAGGAGGAAGATAAGGAAGCGCCAATTCGATGAATTACCTGGCCAATCACCTGAGTGTGATTCCGAAACACAATTCAAACAGCAAGTTTTTTACGTTCTTTTGGACTGCTTGATTGGTAACAGGACAAGGCGTTCCGAAACCGCAAATGACATTGCGATTAAATTTAGTGTTTTGTGGAAGTATCAGGATCTGACGGAAGAAGAGCTCAGAGAAAAGGCAGCGGCATTACATAATTTATGGCATCGATATTTCTACGGATCTGATAGATGAAATCATTCATCTCAAAGCCATCCACTTAGCAAATTTGGGATTTGATTCGCTGCCACCATTTAAACTTCTGAACAAATTTCTTGACTTGAAGATGGAAATATTATTTCCTAACATCTGCATAGCACTAAGAATATTTTGCACACTTCCAGTCAGTTTGGAAGAAGGGGAGCGTTCTTTTAGTCTATTGTCTCGCGTGAAAAATTTTTTACGTTCTACTATGAGCCAAAATCGCTTGACAAGCTTTGTAGCATTGGCTTTGGAGTCCAGCCTTGCTCGCAGCATTAGTTTTGAATCGGTAATTTCCATATTCGCAGATCAAAAAGCACGGAAGGTTTTCCTTGGCTGAACAAGCTCTTAAAATGTATATATTTAGAAAAAGTTAATGTAAGCAATCAAACAATGAAATCTAACATTTCATTTATGTAAGTGCTCAAGTAAATCTTATTTTATATGAAATAAAACTGAAAATGTGAATTGAAAAATTTATGTATGTTATGTTATTTGTTTACTAGATTGAGTTTGTTTTTTAGGGGGGCCCGTGAACGCGAACTGTCCCAGGGGCCCGGCTCGGCTCTCTGCGGCCCTGATGTATATAGTGATGTGGCTGTAAGTTAGCAAGTGCATCGATTTATACTTTCATATGGACTGATTCCGTCATTATAAAATTCATAACTAGATCCTGCCTGCGATGTAGATTTACAGTGTTTTTCTTTATTTCTTATACCAACCTCATGAACCGAACAATTCAAATTATGACCACTTACAGAATTTTTTTTCTACGTACTTATTGATGTTGACAATATTCCATTTAAGTTGCAATAATTTTTGAATGATGCTCATTGAAGTAAACCATCAGTGTTTTGTTATTTTAGTAAAATTTATAAGCTGCTTATAGCATTGAAAAAGAAACATATGTGAATGACATTTTTTAAAGCAATTTGACAATTGATAGTGCATTTAAAAGTACTTGGACTCTATATTTATTTGTTACTGCTTTATGGCAATGAAAACTTATGTATATATGTATACGTATTTATCCCCAAATGTTGCACTAAGAAAGAATTTTTGTCGGAACCCGCCTACGGAAGCAGAGGAAGAGGACGACTTCCACTCAGTTGGACTAGGTGGAAAACGATTTTTATTCCCTTTGCTTTACCAATTGGTGCCAGTTAGTAATACGATGAAACGACTGGCGAGCCCTTTTGGATATGCATAACCGTTTTAACGCTAAGCAAGAATATAAAAAGTAAAGGTGTCTAAGTTCGGGTATAACCGAACATTATATACTCAGCGTGAGCTTCAGTTGTACATTTCATTTCAGATAAATTACTTTTCTACAAAACACGTGGCACCGCCCGTTTAAAAAAATGTCTCCCCATTTCCTCTTACAATAAAACTTGATAAGTGAAATATCATTGATTCAAAACTATTTTTTGCTAAGTTATAGCTTATTATTCTAGCCTACGACACTTTTAAACTTGTTTTATATCTAAGTTACCGTGGTCTTTAATCGATCCCGTCCATTTTTACTAGAAATATTTTCTGCTATAAGGAAAATATATGTACGCAATTTTATTACGATCCGTTAATTTTTCTTCGAGTTATGGCTCCCGAAATATAGAAAATTGCTTAGTCATAAAAGGGGCAGTGCCACGCCCATTTTATTAATTTGAAGTTTTTCCTATTTATTGTTATAAATCCACTTTGGAAATGAAATACCATTGATATTAAGCTCTTTTATGCAAAGATGTGGCTTATTTTATTCGTCCACGACCCTTTTAAAAATCTTTTATATAAAACTGGGCGTGGTCATTAACCGATTTTGTAATTTTTTCTTCAAAGCATTCCTTATAGTAAAATCAACCCCTCTGCCAAATTTTGTTACGATAGGTTGAAAGGTTTTTGATTTATGACTAATAATGGGCGGTGCCACGCCCATTTTAAAAAATGTTTCCGAATTTTTATCAAGAGTCTGGGTATCAGTCCATATGTCAAATTTCAACATTCTAGGTGTATCATTTACTAAACTATCAGGTTTTTTGTGTTTTCCAAAATTTTATATATATAAAAAGTGGGCGTGGTTATCATCCGATTTCGCTCATTTTCAATACCAATCTATTCTGAATCCAGATAAGCTAGTGTACCAAATTTGGTGAAGACACCTTAATATTTACTCAAGTTATCATGCTAACGGGCGGACATGGTTCAATTAAATTTTTTTTCGATACTGATAATTTTGATGTATGGAAAGCTATATCTATTTCGATTCCTTTATACCTGTACAACCAACCGTTATCCAAGCAAAGTTAATATACTCTGTGTGCAAAGCTCACTGAGTATAAAAATATCCTCAAAGTTCTAGTCAATAAACTATTCAAACGCACACTAAAATAGTACCGAGTAAGGGTGAAGTTTGATATGTAAGCATAAATGTTGACGTCTAGAAATATCATTTCTTTAAGTTAACTAGAGCTCGCCTTTCTTTTCGATATCGAATTTGTAAATTTTCGATAATAAGTCGATAAATTTCCGATATCAAATCGATAACACGCTAATAACAAACTGGAAAAACTCCGATAAGAAATCGATACAAAATTTATAGCCTTACGATCTCAAATCGTTAAGTTTTCCATAAAAAATAGATAATTTTTCAATAAAAAACCGAGGCTTTGGCGACCCATAATCCCTCATGGATATACGGGGAAGGGAGGGCGGTATGATATTGAAAACTTCATGTGTTCATACTAAATTTTTCCCTATATGATCGGGCTAGAACCTCAGTGGTGCTTGTTACCAGAAGTTCGGGGAGTGTCCTTATCGCTACAACAACAACAATTAAGTTGGTGAAAATCTGATAAAAATATACAACATTTTCATGACAGATGGAGTACTCTTTGGTAAAATATGGAAAATTTTTCGATAAATAATCGATAAGTTTCAAAATAAATCGATACTTTTTCGATAATAAATCGACAACGGCTGTCGTGAAAGCTTAATTTTATAGAGAATGGTAATCGTTAATCTTATCACTGTTTTTTATACCTTTCATGAAAATGAAATGGTATATTAATTTCGTCACGAAACCCAAAATTGTAAGTCCTTAAAGGAAAATAGATAGACCCACCATTAAGTATACCGAAATAATCAGGTTGAAGAGCTGAGTTGATTTAGCCATGTCCGTCTGTCTGTTTGTATGCAAACTAGTCCCTCAATTTTTGATATATCTTGATAAAATTTGGTGAGCGGGTGTATTTGGGTGTCCGATTAGACATTTGTCGGAACCGGCCGGATCGGACCACTATAGCATATATCCTCCATACAACCGATTATTCAGAAAGAGAGAATTTTTGTAATATCTTACGCAATTTAACAGATTGAAGCTTCAAACTTCACCATATACTTTCGTATATTGCATATATTGTTGTCTGAAAAAATCATTGAGATCGGTGGTATATATAGTATATATCTCATACAACCGATTGTTCAGTTAAGAAACTTTTCGCAATTTCTACCCCATTTTAACAGCTATAAGCTTCAAATTTCACCGATTGCTTACGTATATAGCATATATTGTTGTCTGAAAAAATCATACAGATCGGTGGTACATATATTATTTTTTGCCCCTTTTTTATGGCTAGAAGCTTCAAAATTCATAAAATTTCATATATTTTTGAAATACGTCATTCGTAGTCATAGTTTTTACACGCAGACCACAAAAAACCTGAAACTTTGCATCCTCACAAAAAGTACCTACCTATTTTTATACTCAGTTGAGCAGAGCTCACAGAGTATATTAAGTTTGATTGGATAACGGTTGGTTGTACATATATAAAGGAATCGAGATAGATATAGACTTCCATATATCAAAATAATCAGGATCAAAAAAAAATTGATTGAGCCATGTCCGTCCGTCCGTCCGTCCGTTAACACGATAACTTGAGTAAATTTTGAGGTATCTTGATGAAATTTGGTATGCAGGTTCCTGAGCACTCATCTCAGATCGCTATTTAAAATAAACGATATCGGGCTATAACCACGCCCACTTTTTCCATATCGAAAATTTCGAAAAACCGAAAAAGTGCGATAATTCATTCCAAATGACAGATAAAGCGACGAATCTTGGTAGATGAGTTGAACTTATGACGCAGAATAGAAAATTAGTAAAATTTTGGCCAATGGGCGTGGCACCGCCCACTTTTAAAAGAAGGTAATTTAAAATTTTGCAAGCCGTAATTTGGCAGTCGTTGAAGATATTATGATGAAATTTGGCAGGAACGTTACTCCTATTACTGTATGTGTGCTAAATAAAAATTAGCGAAATCGGAGAAGGACCACGCCCACTTTAAAAAAAAAATTTTTTTTAAAGTAAAATTTTAACAAAAAATTTTATATCTTTACAGTATATAAGTAAATTATGTCAACATTCAACTCCAGTAGTGATATGGTGCAGCAAAATACAAAAATAAAAGAAAATTTTTAAATGGGCGTGGCTCCGCCCTTTTTCATTTAATTTGTCTAGGATACTTTTAACGCCATAAGTCGAACAAAAATTAACCAATCCTTTTGAAATTTGGTAGGAGCATAGATTTTATGACGTTAACTGTTTTCTGTGAAAATGGGCAAAATCGGTTGATGCCACGCCCAGTTTTTATACACAGTCTTCAATCTGTCCCTCCGCATGGCCGTTAACACGATAACTTGAGTAAATTTTGAGGTATCTTGATGAAATTTGGTATGCAGGTTCCTGAGCACTCATCTCAGATCGCTATTTAAAATAAACGATATCGGGCTATAACCACGCCCACTTTTTCCATATCGAAAATTTCGAAAAACCGAAAAAGTGCGATAATTCATTACAAATGACAGATAAAGCGACGAATCTTGGTAGATGAGTTGAACTTATGACGCAGAATAGAAAATTAGTAAAATTTTGGCCAATGGGCGTGGCACCGCCCACTTTTAAAAGAAGGTAATTTAAAATTTTGCAAGCCGTAATTTGGCAGTCGTTGAAGATATTATGATGAAATTTGGCAGGAACGTTACTCCTATTACTGTATGTGTGCTAAATAAAAATTAGCGAAATCGGAGAAGGCCCACGCCCACTTTAAAAAAAAAATTTTTTTTAAAGTAAAATTTTAACAAAAAATTTAATATCTTTACAGTATATAAGTAAAATATGTCAACATTCAACTCCAGTAATGATATGGTGCAGCAAAATACAAAAATAAAAGAAAATTTTAAAATGGGCGTGGCTCCGCCCTTTTTCATTTAATTTGTCTAGGATACTGTTAACGCCATAAGTCGAACAAAAATTAACCAATCCTTTTGAAATTTGGTAGGAGCCTAGATTTTATGACGTTAACTGTTTTCTGTGAAAATGGGCAAAATCGGTTGATGCCACGCCCAGTTTTTATACACAGTCTTCAATCTGTCCCTCCGCATGGCCGTTAACACGATAGCTTGAGCAAAAATCGACAAATCTTTAATGAACTTAGTTCACGTGCTTACTTGAACTCACTTTATCTTGGTATGAAAAATGAACGAAATCCGACTATGAACACGCCCACTTTTTCGATATCGAAAATTACGAAAAATGAAAAAATGCCCTAATTCTATACCAAATACGAAACAAGGGATGAAACATGGTAAGGTAATTGGATTGTTTTATTGACGCGAAATATAACTTTAGAAAAAACTTTATAAAATGGTTGTGACACCTACCATATTAAGTAGAAGAAAATGAAAAAGTTCTGCAGCGCGAAATAAAAAACCCTTAAAATCTTGACAGGTATTACATATATAAATAAATTGGCGGTATCCAACAGATGATGTTCTGGGTCACCCTGGTCCACCTTTATGGCGATATCTCGAAAAGGCGTCCACCTATAGAACTAAGCCCCACGCCCTTTTAAAATAATCATTAACACCTTTCATTTGATACCCACATCGTACAAACAAATTCTAGGGTCTCCCCTGGTCCGCCTTTATGGCGATATCTCGAAAAGGCGAACACCAATAGAACGAAGGCCCACTCCCTTTTAAAAATACTCATTAACACCATTCATTTGATACCCTTATCGTACAAAAAAAGTCTAGAGTCACCCCTGGTCCACCTTTATTGCGATACCTCGAAAAGGTGTCCACCTATAGAACTAAGGCTCGCTCCCTTTTAAAATACTCATTAACACCTTTCATTTGATACCCATATTGTACAAACAAATTCTAGAGTCACCCCAGGTCCACCTTTATGGCGATATCTCGAAAAGGCGTACACCTATAGAACTAAGGCCCACTCCCTTTTAAAATACTCATTAACACCTTTCATTTGATACCCATACCGTACAAACAAATTCTAGATTCACCCCTGGTCCACCTTTATGGCGATATCTCGAAGAGGCGACCACCTATGGAACTAAGGCCCACGCCCTTTTAAAATAATTATTAACACCTTTCATTTAATACCCATATCGTACAGACAAATTCTAAGGTCACCCCTGGTCCACCTTTATAGCGATACCTCGAAAAGGCGTCCACCTATAGAACTAGGTCCCACTACGTTTTAAAATACACTTAATATCTTTAATTTGATACGCATATCTTACAAACAAATTCTAGAGTCACCCCTGGTCCACCTTTATGTCGATATCTCGAAAAGGCGTCCACATATAGAACTAAACCCACGCCCTTTTAAAATACTCATTAACACCTTTCATTTGATACCCATATCGTACAAACAAATTCTAGAGTCAGCCCTGGTCCACCTTTATGGCGATATCCCTAAATGGCGTCCACCTATAGAACTATGGCCCACTCCCTCCTAAAATACTATTTAATACCTTCCATTTGATACGCATGTCATACAAACACATTCCAGGTTTACCCTAGGTTCAATTTCCTACATGATGATTTTCCCTTATTTTGTCTCCATAGCTCTCAGCTGAGTATGTAATGTTCGGTTATATCCGAACTTAGCCTTCCTTACTTGTTTTTAAATATTTTTTTAATCCTGTTGTAATATTTGCTGATGCTGCAACAGTATTGAATTTTCGACGTTGATATGAGTGCATGTGTATAAATAGTTTAAGAATTTTTGAGTCATCTAATTTGTCTAGCTATTTTCCTGACAAACCACCATTTATTGCCAAATCACTTTCTGTGGTAATTGGTAAAGTAGTTGAAAATTGTTGACTTCATTCAAATGCATATTTGTTTTAAATTACCCACAAATTTTGTAAAACACTTCGCTACGAATTTATTGTCTCGACATGCACAGCCATATACAAGTTGTCTGCAACAAGCTCATATGCAAGTTGCTTCTTTTGACTGCATAAAAACTTTTGAACTCCCGCAACACACGTACAAACTGGCGGCTGGCATGTCGAGACATAATACAATGGCCCAAAATACTACATTGACATTTCCGGCTTTCCGAACAGACAAGTTTGCCATTTTCTTTATTCAATTCAGCGTATAGTACTTGTCTCTCTTTCTGACTTCCTTACATGTCTGCTCTTTAATTTAAGCAAGTACTTAAACCAAAAATTCTGCAGACATGCCAATAACTAAAAGTAGCATTCAAAATAAATTGTACGTGTACAATATTTCCTGGCTATTTACGTGTAAATATATTGGCAACAACATTCTACCAATTTTATGTATTAGTCATATTTTGATTCTTCCTTCTTATTACTTACCATTAACCACTTTGTGCTTTTGCGTATGGAAAAACTGACATTTTCATATATATTTTGGTAGTAATTTGACGTTGTATTTGTTATGGTTGTAAGAAAATTAGGTATGTTTGTAGAGGGTATACCCAACAAAAATACCAACGTTTGATGAGACTTATTTTATTTCGATATTGGGCCACTGTAGTGTGGTGGTAGCGTGCTCTACCTACCACACCGAAGATTCTGAGTTATAACCCCGGCAAAAAAGATTTCGCCTTTTTTGTCTCTGTCTATCTTGAAAAATTGTGATTTATCCTCTAGCATTTTAGCCCTTTTTCGCTTTTTTTTTTCAAAATTTTAGAAAATCTGTATAAAAAGTTTTGTATGGTTCTACAAACAAAAAATAAACATCGAATAAACGCACTATGGCACTTTTAAATTTTTTTTTGCAAAAATCATAACTTTGGAACTATTGAAGATATTTTAATAATTTAGGTCAGATTTTCAGGAATCAGTTAAGCCAAGTTTTAACTAAGCTTGCTTACATTCTAGTCAAATTTAAAATCTAGTTAAACAACAAAGCTGTGGTAGGCTTTTTTGAAAGGCAACACTAGTTTTTTGTAATTAGATATTTTAAGATAAGGCAACAGCTGGATTTGGTTAATCCAACAATCATGAAAAAAACATTTCTTCAGACTAAGAGAAATATATACGTACTCCTGGAGTTCATATCTAACACCATTCTCTGATTAGTCTTACATCTAAAGGGAACCAGTTAAACCATACAAACCATTAAATACTTTCAGTATACAGAAAAAGCACCCTGGAATTCTAACAAAAGCGAGAGCTGAAAGAAACCATATGGGCTGCAACAAAGATCCTAGTCTATTGAGATAATAGCACCTGACTGGCGCACTCAATTGACGATGGTAAAGAATAAAAAAAAACAACAAATAGTAGAAAACGAGTTATAATAAATAGAGACTTGCAAAGTGCATTGATGGCCTGATGCGCTAAACGTCAAGCCTTCAATGTGTGGAGCCACAAACCGTCATGGGTTTTGAAATAGTCGACTATACGGTCTATGACGTTTGTTTTTTATACTCAGCGTGCTTCGCATATATAATATATATACCTTGATTGATATATAAAAATCATCAGTATCGAAAAAAAAGTTGATTGAGCCATGTCCGTCTGTTCGTACGTCCGTCCGTCCACCTGTCCGTTAACACGATAACTTGAGTAAATATTGAGATACCTTGATGAAATTTGATATGTAGGTTCCTAGCCACTCATTTCAGATCGCTATTTAAAAGGAACAAAATCAGACTATAACCACGCCCACTTTTTCTATATCGAAAATTTCGAAAAACCGAAAAAGTGCGGTAATTCTTTACCAAAGACGGATAAAGCGATGAAACTTGGTAGGTGGGTTGACCTTATGACGAAGAATAGAAAGTTAGTAAAATTTTGGACAACGGGCGTGGCACCACCCACTTTTTAATGAAGGTAATTTAAAAGTTTTGCAAGCTGTAATTTGGCAGTCGTTGAAGATATCATGACGAAATACGGCAGGAACGTTACTCCTTTTACTATATGTGTGCCAAATAAAAATTAACAAAATCGTTTATCTTGGTATTAAAAATGGGTGAAATCCGACTATGACAAAGCCCACTTTTCGATATCGAAAATTTCGAAAAATGAAAAAAATGCCATAGGTCTCTACCAAATACGAAAAAAAGGTATGAAACATGGTGATTGGATTGGTTTTTTGACGCAAAATATAACTTTAGAAAAAACTTTGTAAAATCGGCGTGAAACCTACTATATGAAGTAGAAGAAAATGAAAAAGTTCTGCAGGGCGAAATCAAAAGCCTTTGGAATAATGGCAGGAATACTGATCGTGGTATTGCATATATAAATAAATTAGCGGTACCCGACAGATGATGTTCTGGGTCACCCTCGTCCACATTTTCGTCGGTATCTCGAAAACGCCTTCACATATACGACTAGGGCCACTCCCTTTTAAAACCCTCATTAATGCCTTTCATTTAATACCCATATTGAACAAACACATTCCAGAGTGAGCCCTGGTCCACCTTTATGGCGATATCTCGAACAAGCGTCCACCTATAGACCTTTGGCCCCCTCCCTTTAAAAATACTCTTTAATACCTTCCATTTGATAACCATGTCATACAAACACATTCCGGGGTTAGATAGATAGATAATTAATTGAGGATCGCACTGCGACCATTGGTCTATTGTGCCCTCATCTGCTTCACAACACCTCATCCAAGCCGACATATCTGATGAACCCTAGCAGTCCACCTGGCTTGAGGGATTTGATGTGAGAATGTTCGGGCCATGACGAGCCCATAAACTTAGCTCTACGTCTTGAGATTGCATCACAATGCAGGAGGATATGGTCCGCCGTCTCCGCGGATCGATCACAAAATCGGCATGTGTTGTTCGATATTATACCCAGCTTTTGCATGTGGCTGTTCAGTCTACAGTGTCCTGTAAGAATAGCTGTTAGAATTCTTAGGTTATTTTTCGAGAGGCCTAAAAACGCTCTCTATCGAGTTGTGCAGTGACCCCCTAACAGTAGCTTAGATTGTCTCAGGCCTGGCATATTACGCTATTGTTCTTCCCTCTTTTCCTTTTCTTCTGCTAATAGATGCCCCCTAATTTCCTGCGGGCCTACTGGCAGGAACGGCTCAGGACCAAGAGGTCGTATCGTTGCTGCATCTCTTGCCAGCTGTCCACCTGCTCGTTTCCCTCGACTCCCCTGTGGCCAGGAACCCAGGCCAACAGTAGTTCGTTGTGTGTTCCTAGTTGATTCAGCTTTTCCACGCACTCAAGGATTAGTGCTGATTTTATTTCAAATGCCGAGATAGCCTTGAGGGCGGCCTGGCTGTCACTGAGTATGGCAATTTTCTCATTGGAGTATTTTCGCTGAAGTTTCAGGTCCGCGCACTGGCTTATGGTGAATACCTCCGCTTGAAAAATGCTCGGGTATGCTCCCAGGGGTTTTGATATCTTGGCTCTGGGTACAACGACTCCAGATCCAATCCCCTCTGGGATATTCGAGCCATCGGTATACCCTACTATACTGTTTAGCTGCTGAATGCTCTCAATTCTGTTTTCCTCCCATGTACCCTTGTCTCCCAGTTCTACTTTATATCTTTTCTCATATGCTATCTGCCTGAGGATATCATCCCTCGGGAGTTGAGAGATTGCGATCTTCTCTCTCAATTCCTTCATGTTCCGGGACGATATGACTGTACCTTTGGCCGAGCCCTCCTTGACGATATTAAGGAGGGCTCGCTTGGCTGACTGCTCTATCGATATATGCTGCGGGGTTAGATCGAGGATAGCTGCCAGCGCTGTTGTGGGGAATGTGCGCATAGCTCCCGTGATGCACACACATGCCAGTAGCTGATGTTGCCTCGTCGTCGCCCGAGTTGTTCTCGATGCCCAGGCTATTGAGCCATAAGTTATCATAGGTTTTACTATCGTGGTATACATCCATCTTAGCACGTGTGGGCTACAGCCCATGATTTGCCTGCTAGACGTTTGCATACCATGGTGGACCTCGTGGCCCTAGTCTTCATGGAGTCGAGGTGTTGTTTCCATAAGGGTTTGGTGTCAAAAATGATCCCCAAGTATTTCACTGCGGTTCCATATTCTAGTTCCACGCCATCTATTGTTATTGCTCTCTGGCCTGGTAGGACCCTTCTTCTGGTGAAGGGGATGATGGTTGTCTTAGATGGGTTGATGTTAAGAGCCACATTGGCGCACCATTCCCTTGTGATGTTCAATGCTCTTTGTATTATGTGTACCCTCAAATTTACCCCTTGCAATTATGACGATGTCGTCAGCATATCCTTGGCATCTTATGCCACTGTTTGATAGCTTTTGCAGGAGGTCATCCACTACTAGGCTCCACAAACGGGGTGACAGGACACCTCCCTGGGGGCACCCTCTCGTGGTAATGACCTTAACTGCGCTGCTGCCTACTTGGGCTTCAGCGATTTTTGTACGGAGTAGATTGTCAATCCATCTCTGGATAGGCAACTGAACTCCTCTTCTCTGCAGTGCTATGTTTACGCTTTCCTGAGATGTGTTGTCAAAGGCACCCTCGATATCAAGGAAAGCGCAAAGCACTGTTTCCCCTGTTTCGAACGCCCTCTGTATTTCAGATGTTAACTGATACAGAGCTGTGTCCGTGGACCTACCCGCTCTGTAGGCATGCTGGCTATAATGTAGGGGCCAGCTCTTGAGGGCGTTCGACCTGATTTCTTGGTATATTATCTTTTCCATCGCCTGCAAGACAAAGGAGGTTAGACTTATTGGTCTGAAGGACTTTGTTTGTGAATAGTCGTTTTTACCTACTTTTGGTTGGAATACTACAATTGCTCTTCTCCACATCATGGGTATATATCCCAGTGCCAGGCTATCTCTCATGATCCTGGCGAGATGTGGGATGATCTGTTACCCTTGCTGCATTAGCGCCGGGTGAATGCCGTCTACCCCCCGGAGATTTGTATTTCTCAAAAGATTCTACTCCCATCTGACTCTGGCCTCACAAAAGAGGGAGTTGGCTAGTTGCCAGTCTGATGGGGTTGGTCTAACTCTGGGGAATACAGGTTCCGTTACTTGCGGGGAGGCCTCAGGAAAATGCGCTTGCAGCAAGGCCTTTGCTTGCTCTTCCACCGTTTTGGTATAGGTACCGTCTGGGAGCCTAATTGCTAGGTTTGTCTGGCTCTGCTCTTTGGATAGGGCCTTGTGTAGCCTTGCCGCTGCAGGTGTGCTGGAAATTCCCTCACAGAAATTCCTTAAACTTTCCCTTTTTGCTTTTCTTATCTCCTTATTGTACTTAGTTAGATTTTGGGTGTAGTCCTCCCAGTTGCCAGTTCTCCTTGCTCGATAAAGAGTTTCCTGACTTTCCTCCTTAGCAACGTCAGGTGACAAGACCACCAGGGGGTTGCCTTCTTACCCTTAATCAAGGAGACACAGCAACTGGAGTTATAGGCATCTATCATTATTTGATTTGCCCTTTCCACCCTGCTCTCTAACTCGGTACAATTGGTACTTCTGCGTTTTCTCTTAAGGCTATCTATGTTAGCTTCTATAATACTTTTGTAGCTGTCCCAGTCTGTTTTCCTGGGATTTCTTCTAGGATTGGTTTGTCCCGATATAGCGCCCAGCTCAAACGTTATGACTCTGTGGTCAGAAGGGGAGGGTACTTCTGAGACCCTCCATTTCGAGATCATATTCTCAGTTAGGTTGATGCCGAGTGTTATATCAAGGATTTCTGCCCTAGCTCTCGTAACAAACGTCGGTTTACTGCCGACGTTGTATATACTTAAATCATTGCTGGCTATATATTCTAGCAAACACTCACCCCTTTGGTTGGTATCACTGCTGCCCCATTCCGTGTTGTGGGAGTTAGTATCGCTTCCTATGATTAGAGGAAGTTTCGCTCTTCTGCAGTGAGCTACCATCTTCTGTACGTTATCTGGGGGGGGGGGGGGGGGGGGGGAGGGGGGGGGGGGGGGCAGGTTGTCATCCCCCGGGAACTAGGCTGCGGCTAGCACAATGCTGGAGTCTTCACCATTGACTTTCGCATCTATTTGTACCGCCACCAGATCTCGACTTAAAAACTCTGTAATGCAAAAATAGTTAATATTTGCTTTAAGCATTACACATGCTTTAGGTCTCTGCTGGGAGAGATCCCAAATTACTCTACTGTTACTTACATTAAGGCCCCTCACCTGTCCCTTGTATGCCAAGGTTCCTGTACGAGGGCTGTGCCCAGATCATCCGAGGCAAACCTCATCGCCAGTACAGCCGAAGCTGCAATGGCTTGGTGGAGGTTGATCTGGGCTACCTGTATGCTTAAGCCGGTCATTTTGGCCCGGCCGGCCTCATCGGGCGGTCGTAATCCAACAGCCCGCTTTTGCTATCATCCCGCTTGTCTAGTGCCAGCACTTGGAGGTCCAAGCCCTCAATGAGCTCCTGTGTGGTGGGTATGTGTTGGTCTGTTTGTTCCGCGACCTCATCGCTATTACTCGCTGAGGTAGGAGCGTTTGTAGTCACACGTGCCTTGATGGTGTCGGTGCTCGCGTCCGACATGTCCTCGTCCGACATCTTGTCTATGTCGACGCCCTCTGCCGCCTTGTCTTCCTGCCGCTCACTATTCCCTGGTAGCTTCTACCTCCAGGGTCTTACTTGGATCAAGCCGTACCTGTAGGGCAGCTTAAATCTATTCCTACGTGTGAGCTGGTAGGATTCTTCATCAATGCCCACGTCGAGACGTAGGCCCGTTTCTTCCGCGCTGCTGTTTATAACGCGCCAATCTGCGTCTTAAGGCCCTCGTTCTGGTTAGCGAGGAGACGGTTCGCAAATAATCCGGGGTTACCCTAGGTTCATTTTCCTACCTGGCGATTTTCCCTTATTTTGTCTGCACAGCACTCGGCTGAGTATGTATTGTTCGGTAACACCCGAACTTAGCCTTCCTTTCTTGTTTTTTTTCTAATTTACTTGTTTTCTATGTATAATAATTAAATAAAATATAACTTGTATAAAATTCATTTGTTAACACGATCATTTTTGGGAGCTAAGATTGCTCGTTCGCATAACCAAAAAAAAAATTTTAATTTAAAATTCTTAATTCTGAAATATGAAAAACCTTCGTCTTGATCGAAGGAACCTATAGCCAAGATTTGGTGATGATTGAAGTGTGGGAAATACGTTTCCATAGGCAACACACACCTACCCTAAATTTGGTCAATCTGCATACATTTTAATAAGCTTTTTCAGTCTAACTCTGCCCTCCCCCTCATGTTTTTATTCACCCCTCCCTCCGTCCCTTTTGCTTCATCTATCTCCATCTTCGTCTCACTCTATCTATTTCTCTGTCTCCCTCTCCTTCTATCTTTTCTCTTCTCTCAAGTTCTTCTCATTTTTCTTCATCCCTTATTGCCAGTCCCAGAGGGTGGTATCGACTTTGTTCCAGTCCCATTCCGAGTCTCAGTCCCAGTCCCACTCCGAGTTTCAATCCTAGTCCTAATCCATCGTCCACTTCCCGGAAAAAAGCATCGTAAATACTAATATAGGCAAATTTATATACCAAATTTCAGGTAAATCGGATAGGACGTATATAAATAGGTATGCGGGTATTATTAATTCATGTCTTTATTTCGGCTTCGCATGCTTATTTATCAGTTTTGCCAGGTTGATACGACTAAACCGAATATCACAATGAAAATTACTTTAAAGCTCTCAGCAACAGCTTCCATTGGATATGCATAATACACACACATTCTAGAGGTATCCGAGTCCATGTTTTGGCCTATATCTCGAAACCATAGTCACCAACGGTGTAAAACTGACTCTGTACTTAAGCACACATCAAGAGCTTCAATTTGATACCCATAATGTAAAAACGCATTCTAGGTGTATCCGAGTCCACGTTTTGGCCTATATCTCGAGACCCTAGTCCCGGAGGGGTCTCGAACCTGTTCCTAAGCCATTCTCGAGACTCGATGAAAAAGCTTGTTTAATGGTTTAGCTATATTGGTATAGTTTTTGATTCTATAAACCTCACACAAACGGACATTAATTTTTATATTGTTACGAATATTAGCAAAACTAAGGAGTGCTGCCATCTCCAGGCCGATGCTAAGCAGTGACGTGAATTCACATTAATAATTCAATCATTATGTATCTACATAACCGAATCAATAATTGCGTCTACACATATGTACACATTCCTACGAGCAACATTTACATACAAGGCAGTGAGAGATGGGATGTCACACACAGATGAATTTACTTATACGCTTATGTGTGTGCGGGAGACTGTAAACTACAAACTCACATATGTACATCTGAGAAGCGCTAAAAAGTAGACAATTGTAAACAAGTAGGAACTATATGAGAACTATACACACACGAATATAGTTGGTAAGTTCTGGAAATGGAAGAGCCTAGAAGTATGCAGCGTAAACTATAAAAGCGGGGCAGGCGAGTAAGAAGTAATTCAGTTTGAGTTGAGCTATCAATCAGTTTGATTAAGCACGCAATCTGGCGGCCAATAGTAGAGTTTCATTTGAGTTATCAATCAGTTTGGTTATTAAGCCAGCGAGTAGCAAAGTATAAGTGTATTGTGAAGTACTTTAATAAAGGCCATTTTTCCATTATTCAATATTGGAGTTATTTATTCAACCGTTTAGTGATTCGAACTTAGCAGAGGATTGCAAATAAGAGGATTTGCAAGCAATTTCGTTACAATTGGTGTCAGAAGAGGAATTGTTGAATAAATTCCAGAGGAAAACAAGGACATGGCAAAGTTCAGTGAATTGAAGATCCAGCAACTAAAGAAGGAGTTGGAGAGCCGTGGATTGAATACAAGCGGCGTTAAACTTGAACTTCAGGCACGGCTATGAGAGGCAATGGAAGCAGAAGGAATTGATGTGGACGAGTATGCCTTTTATCCTGATGGGGACGAGACAACAACAAAAATTGAAGAGAAAAACGAAACATCGCAGACAATTGCCAGCACAGACTTGAACATGATATTGGCTGCAATAACTGCTCAAACATCGACAGTAACATCCAAGATGGAAGCGCAAGAGGCACGAATAACAGAAATGTCATCACAAATATCCACCAACATGTCATCACAACTAGAAGAACAGAAAACGTATATGTCATCTCAACTAGAAGAACAGAAAACGTATATGTCATCTCAACTAGAAGAACAGAAAACTTATATGTCATCACAGATGGAATCCCAAGAGACACGAATAACATCGAAGATTAAAGCACAAGAGGCACGGATATCCGAAATGTCGGCTCAAATTTTAGCACAGATATCATCGCAGATCTCTGCTCAACTGGAAGAGCAAGAAGGACGTATTTCCTCGAAGTTGGAGGCGCAAGATACAAAAATTTTACAGTTTGAAGAAAAAAGCGAGGCCGAGGTGGATGCTTTGATAGGACGTCTCGAGCAGTTGCAACTAAATCGCCCAGCAGTTTCAACTAGAAATCCAAAGGTAAAGACACCATCCTTTGACGGTTCTGTTCCTTTTCAGGTCTTTAAGCTACAGTTTGAGAAGACCGCAGCAGTGAACCAATGGAATGCTGAAGATAAAGTTGCAGCTCTGTTCGTGGCACTGAAAGGGCCTGCCGCGGAAATCTTACAGACTATTCCAGAGTACGAACGGAACAGTTATGACGCATTGATGGCTGCTGTAGAACGGCGATACGGAAGCGAACACAGGAAACAGATATTTCAAATAGAATTGCAAAACCGCTACCAAAAAGCTAACGAGACTTTGCAGAAGTTTGCTTCGAACATTGAAAGATTGGCTCATCTTGCAAATGCGGATGCACCCGTGGAATACGCGGAAAGAGTGAAGATTCAGAGCTTTATAAATGGCATACGCGACGTCGAAACGAAGCGAGCTACATACGCAAACCCAAAGCCAACATTCGCAGAAACGGTGTCACAAGCTCTGATTCAGGAAACAGCGTCGCTTTTGTGTAAGCCAGTTTTCAAAGCACGCCGTGTGGAAGTAGAAAGGCCAGAGTGGGTAGACGCAATATTGGAGGTGCTGAAAGGATCGCAAAAGCGGAGTGAAAAAGTTATCAAATGCTTCAAATGCGGGAAGTCCGGTCACATTGCACGTCATTGCGATCTTGGTCCTAATAGTTCCAACAATGCGGGTGGCCGTAAACGCAAAGCTGGAGGAGATGAGCAAGAGCGAGTAAGAGATAAAGAACGAAAACTTGCCCCGGCTATTGAATGTCCTGTGATATCTGTGTCGCAAATTGGAAGGAAATCAAGCAGTCTTACCGTCAGAGGGAATGTGGATGGCAAGGAGCGTGTACTGACTGTAGATACGGGCGCATCTCATTCCTTGATTCGATCTGATTTGGTCTACAAGAGAGTAAAGTCATTACGTGGAGCGAGGTTGCGTACGGTCACAGGCGAATATAACCAAGTCCAGGTAGAAGTAATATGTGAAGTCCTAATTGGGAAGGTCATGGTTCTACACAAATTCGTTGTGGCGGAGATCGTTGATGAAGTTATATTGGGAGTGGATTTCTTGGTTGACCATGACATCAAGATCGATATGCAGAGAAGGGTGATGCATTATGAGAACCAAGATGTGCCACTTAACTTCAGTTTGGAAAAAGGGTTCATCAGTAAGCGAGGTGGAGGAGATTCGACAGAGACCACGAAAGTCAAGGAAAGTCGATCGAGCAAAGGTTGATGGATCGAATGTGCCAAATAAAGCGAAATTAAAAGTACCTGCGAGGAAAAGAGCGGCATCAACAAACCCTAATAGGCGCACTAAAATGACTGAAAGAATTTTTCAGAAAGAATGCAAGGATGGTTTCAAGCCAGCGCGCACTTTTTTTGGGAAACGTCGGAACGATACTGAGTATGTGAAGCCAATCCGTCAAGAACAAGCTCTACAAAGCAGTTCTTCATTGGCCAAGCAACAGAGTGCGAGAGAACGATCCAGAATAATGAGTAGTAAGATGGAACACAGGTACGACAGGGAAACTAATTCGGAAGGTTTCCGGAATGGAGATTTGGTACTGTTAAACAACCCTCACCGGCGGAAAGGTGTTCCGGCCCAATTTCGGTGCAGTTGGGAAGGCCCGTACAAAGCTGTGAAGAAGATCAGTGATACCATCTACCGCATACAAACCACTGGGAAACCACGAATTAGAAGGTGGTACATTTGGAGATGCTAGCGGCGTTTAGATTGGGAGATTTGTCTGATCGGGACGATCAGACTTAAGTGGAGGGCAGTGTTACGAATATTAGCAAAACTAATTAGTGCTGCCATCTCCAGGCCGATGCTAAGCAGTGACGTGAATTCACATCAATAATTCAATCATTATGTATCTACATAAACGAATCAATAATTGCGTCTACACATATGTACACATTCCTACGAGCAACATTTACATACAAGGCAGCGAGAGATGGGATGTCACACACAGATGAATTTACTTATACGCTTATGTGTGTGCGGGAGACTGTAAACTACAAACTCACATATGTACATCTGAGAAGCGCTAAAAAGTAGACAATTGTAAACAAGTAGGAACTATATGAGAACTATACACACACGAATATAGTTGGTAAGTTCTGGAAATGGAAGAGCCTAGAAGTATGCAGCGTAAACTATAAAAGCGGGGCAGGCGAGTAAGAAGTAATTCAGTTTGAGTTGAGCTATCAATCAGTTTGATTAAGCACGCAATCTGGCGGCCAATAGTAGAGTTTCATTTGAGTTATCAATCAGTTTGGTTATTAAGCCAGCGAGTAGCAAAGTATAAGTGTATTGTGAAGTACTTTAATAAAGGCCATTTTTCCATTATTCAATATTGGAGTTATTTATTCAACCGTTTAGTGATTCGAACTTAGCAGAGAATTGCGAATAAGAGGATTTGCAAGCAATTTCGTTACAATATATATAGATTTATTTATTAAGACAGTTATACTCCACCATGTGTTTCTCATACATTATTTTATGTTGCATTTTACCAGAGGTTTTTATGAAGCTTGTGGAATTTATTGCGTAGATTCTTGAGCTTTTTTAATTGTCTATTATGCCATGGAATTTTATAAACACCACGTGAAAAACGGGGAATATTTCCATATAGATATTAGCAATTTTACTCGTAAATATATCAAAAAACATTCAGTAAGACTAAGGTTAATAATACAACGCGCATGATTAAATTTGGGAGTAATATCTCCGCGATGGTTACGATATTTGCACAATTTTAGTTCCATCATAAGTGGAATATGGTGCTTATCAGTGGGAGATATGGGATCGAGACACTTATGTATATTAAATTTTAAATCAGGACTAATAAAGATTAAGTCCAAAATCCTATTAAGATCATTCGCGAAATGATTTATTTTCATAAGTTGTAGGCTAAATAAACCATTAATAAAATATATTTCTCTCGCACTGTCTATTTAAATTAAAATCAACATGACCAAAATATAAACTATCAGAACTATTAGGCGGAACATAAGCCACACAGATGAAAGGTATGTCATCCTCACTAGAAATGGAAACACAAAGTTGTTCAATTAAGGGAACAGTTTTTGTTAGTGCTAATTCAATTGCACGTAAATCTGACTTCACTGCAATTAAAACACCACCTCCACGCGTATTATTCAACGAAACACCATCTCGGTCTCTGCGAAAAACAGTATAAAGATTTTTATCAAAAAATCCTTCACTGCAGAAGTCAGGATGAAGCCAAGTCTCAACTAGCACGAAGACGTCAAAAACAAATTGGGATGTAGCAGCATACAACGAATTTGCTTTTGTTCGCATTCCAGACATGTTTTGATAATAAATATAAAGGCTTTGAATTGAACACATAACACGCATTTGTTTAATAGGACTAGTGTCATCCGCATCTACCAAACCGGCGGATTTTCTGTCGCTTTCGGAAAAAACGGAAGGGCCATAGCGCAGCATTAAAAACCTTGCCATAATCCACTGATAATACACGTGTTTTAATAAAAATAACTAACTTGGTCTTGAAGACAACAAATTAGTATAATAACCTAAAACATAAAAGACTTTGTTCAATTGCAAACAAGTTTTTTTAGCGGAGTCGCTGCTTGGAAATGGTTTTGAAAATAGTTCGATTAAATGTAGGTGTAAGTCCCGCGCCTTGTTTTTACTTTTTTCTCTTAAAGCCTTTTGGTTAAACCAAATAAACCTTAAGATACATTTTTTTTGTTGGGTATTTGTTCGTGTGTGTATGTGAATATGTTCGATAATGTCGTATAAAGTGAAATGTCAGCAAAAGTACTAAAAACCCTCTGCTCAGCAATCAAATAAATTCAAACGTGACCAAAAATATTGATAAAAGTTGAACGATACACGTGAAAAAAAAAACTTACATTGCAAGCAAAATATTTATTTGCAATCAATTTCTTCCCCAACCGCATGTATATTTTCTGAACTTAGATGTGCCCAACACTATCGCGTACAGATATAACTCGACTTTATTTCGTAACTTACAGACCAGACTTTTAGTTCACACTCCCCTTTCTCTTTCTCATCTCTTCCCGCTCCCCTTATCCTTTCCGCCTCCCTTCTTCTTTTCTGCGCCTCCCTTTCTCTTTTCCTACGATACATTCCATATATATTTTTTCTCCCTTTCTCCGCTTCTCCCTGTATGTCCCTCTTCTTCTCCCTCGCTCACTTCTGAAATCTGAAAATGTGTGCATAGCATTCGCTAGTTGGCGTCTTTCATCTTTTGATCTAATTGCTGAGCGTATGTTTGGACGTTTGATTAACAGCGAACAAACGCACAAACTGCTGTTTAAAAAAAAAATCATGTTTGCTAAATCTATTTTGAATATACTGGAAATTCTCAACTACTTTAAATATTTAATGAAGAACGTAAGTAAATAATTTAAAACTAATTAATTAAGGACTATTTCAATTAAGTAATCCGCTGCTGATTTATAACTAGGTTAATTACAGTTTTACGATTTTGCGTCACTATCATAGATTTCTTCACTTTTTACCGAAAATAACCATCATCTTTAAGATTTAAAAAAAAAACCATCTACAGTCTGAAATTCTGCATATTCCACCTGTAGACCTGGCGGCGAAGAACACAGCGTTAGCAACTGCAATGAGACCCAATGCCTACAAGCAGCTTGAGCGCAGACCACACGACCAAAGTATTATAGCATCATCAAATTTTGGAAGGCTAGCCTACCTAGCTCCCTACCTGTGCTCCGATGGGTCTCTTAGAGTAAAATAGAGGTGAAAGTTTGGCTCAACGGCGCTCAAATGGCAGACGAGGTGATACAGGTGTACTCGTATATAGAAGATTCTAAAGTAGTGAAAGGAGTCCTGCGAAAGGAAGAAAGAATAGGAGTGTCTAAAGAAGCAGAACACTTATAGAAAATAGGTTTAACTGCAGCTGCGTTAATTTTAACATTGATAACCAATCAATAATTTAAGCTTTAATTTCTCATAGCACAACATTTTACAGTGTTTTCAAAATTCCTGTAAAGAATCGGGAGCAGAAATATACATACATTTATATTGTGTCCGTTGCCATATGGGAATAGATGGGAGCAAAAAAGCGATGGGCCCAAGCTTGCTAATCCGACGTTTTTGCCACATTAGGCAAGACTAAATGAGGCGAAAGTTGCACATGATAGATCAAGCAGGTAAGGCATGGAACCAAGCGCGGCCCTGCAAAGCCTCGAAAATTATGCGCAGTTCTTGCAATCTTAGACATGCAAAGTTACTCTTATCATAAAAAAAGAGGACTGTAAGCTCATCGTGGGTATTCTGACTGGACACTGCCGTCTGGTTTCACATGCTTTTGAATTAAGCCTGCCAGTCATAGTAGATATGGGAAGTGAAAATTGTAGGAGGAAACGATCGTTTTGCGCTCGTGCCCTGCGTTCGCAAGGCTAAGACTCCTGCTATTAAAATTGGCACATCTATCAAATTAATAAGCAGCACGTTGCACGGGTCCCAGGAAGCATACCATATTAGAAAAGAAAATGGACTTATTTTATTTAATAAGACCTGGTTTTTGAGAGGGCTTTTCAGTTTGGTCATTAAACAAACTTCTAGTAATACTATGTACTCATTTAGTCTATGTGGGGTTCACGCGGACCGAGAAGACAGTTCAACCTTACCTAACCTAGCGTTATGTCCACATGTCCGGGAAGAAGACTTGGTCTCAATTTCTGCTACAAATTGGCATCAGTAATTGTAAATTAGTGCATATTGCCTGAGCCTGCCTTGCAACGGCCAAAACGGATGTTTGTTCAAATATATGCCCTTGGTTACATAACTGTAACAAACAATGGCATCTACGAATCAGAAAAAACCCTATAGTGTTCTACATATTACTATTAAGCATTTCCGACTACCATTACCAAAAAAAAAATTATTTGTAATATATTTCTTTATGTCCGTGTATTGAGGCCGCACTTGTAGTGTTTTTTTTTTCTAATTCTATTGGCGTCACCGTTGCAGCACAAGTCATCATGCTTACGTCTGTATTTGTAAAAACATTTTGCGTCTATTTGGGCTAAAACAATAAAATTATGTATGTGCCCAGCCACATACACACATAAACACGTGCAATCACTGACAAAACATTATGTGATATACCAACAAAATTGCAAGCATGTGGATATGCGAGTGTATATAACAATTGCAATGGGTTTGTTTGCCTGGAAACCAGGCCGTCTGTGTAATCGCTGCAGTGCAGAAATTCGTGCGCCACACTTATTCACTGTCAAAGTAAATTCAGGTGGATTTTCTCACTTTTGCCAAAAGAAGGAATAGAAAAAACAGTGCTGGCGGTGTAGTGGCGCACAAGACAACGTGGCGACAGTGACCAAATTTATTGAATAAATACTTATATAAGTTTACCTAAACTCGCTTGTAGCTTAATATTTAACTACATGCAATCATTTGTGCTTTAGCAAACCATGTTTTTGTGACTTTAGTTGTTGCTATAAATATTTCGAGGGATATGTGAATTTTTAGTCGGCGACGCGATTATAGCCGCTTACTCCACTTTTCACTAAAAAACAGAGGTTGCATTTAACGGAAAAAGCAATTCGGTTTGTTAATGGTAACAACATATATCCAAAGAGAAATAAAATAATTTAAAAATAATGTTCAAGTTAAACGGTTTTATTGAAAACAATGCTTAAATGAAGTAATAATAATACTAAAGGCTAGAAAATAATTAGGTAGGTCCTAGGAACTAGTCGTCACGCTCCTCAACACTCTAGGGCGTTGATCAGACAATTAAAAAAAAAGCGTTAGACGCGTCAAATTACTGTTGATAATCATAAGTAAGACCAACTGAACCTTAGCCATGTTAAGCTACGCCTAACGTTTTTAGAAATTTCACGCGCCCAACGCTTTTATTTAATTCTCTTATCAACGCCCTAGATTGGTAAGGAGTGTGACGACTAGTACCTAGGACCTACCTAATTATTTTCTAATATAGGTATTATTATTACTTTAAGCATTGTTTTCAATAAAACCGTTTAAATTAACAATTTTTTGTTAATTATATTATTTTCAAGCTTTTAGTCTTTATTTAATTGCCTATTATTTCTCATTTTATTTAGTTCATTTAGTGACTCATTATTACAAGGACTCTTTCCTGAAAATTTGTTACAATCTAAGTCCTCAATACATAATCCTTCCAAAGACTTTCCACAACTATGCTTGTCCCTCCTCGAACTCCAAAATATTTTGATGTCACTTCTACCGGACTATATGTAATATTCCAAATATGACACAAATCGGACATCATAGGTCGCTTTCTATTCATGTATGTATTATGTGTTCCAGATATGGGCCAAATCGGACCACAGATACGATTTTTTGAATATCTCGAGCCTTGCGCCATCTAGCGGCGATGTTTTTCACAGGCCGTTTTCTATTCATGTATGTATTATGTGTTCCAAATATGAGCCAAATCGGACCACAAATTCGTTTTTTTAATATCTCGATCCTTGCGCCACCCAGCGGCGATTATTTCATAGGTCGCTTTCTATTCATGTATGTATTATGTGTCCCAAATATGAACCAAATCGGACCACAAATATGATTTTTTGAAATATTTCAATCCATGCCCCACCTATTGGAGTTTTTTTCTTGTAATTGAGTTGTCATCGGTTGTGAACTATATTCCAAATTTCAAGCTTGTAGCTTATCGGGGAGTTACTTAAATTTCAATTACAAAATTGGTGCCGGTCAGCCAGCCAGCCTATCAAGTTAGGCTAAAGAAAACCGTTTAAAAAGGGCTTTTCCGGTGAAGTATGCTTATTTTCAAATTTTTTCTCACTATAATTGGGATCGATAAGTGTGATGTATTGTCTAAGGCCTGATTTTTCAGTAGTTAGTTAAGCTAAGTTTGAAATCTAGTTAAACTTAAACTCCAGTTAAACTACCGACCAGATTTACAGTCACAGTTTAAGTGCGCCTTTGCGATGGGCCTTAGGCTTTTTACAACTGTTATTTTGCCACCGACATAGGTTTCAGGAATGGTAAGTCTCTCGTCTGCTTTGTTAGAATTGACATAATGTAAACTTAGTATAAGGCTGTCATAAGGGTTGGCTTTTTCTCAAAATGTAAACCAGAAAGACCAATCTACGTCCCACCGCATATTTTTTCCATCATGCAGAGAATATTTTTAGGTGCAGTTTTTGTTAACTTCTGAACTATCGACGTATTATCGGTTTATAATAGAAAATTAAACGAGACATTATTATTTTGTTAACAAAAATATCGATGAGTTACCGAATTTGTTATAATATACATTTTGGGAAGCTTTCTGTTCATTATCGAAAAAATATCGATTTGCCATCGAAAAGTTATGAATATTTTATCACCAAATTTGGATTTGCTATCAAACGAAAATCAGTTTCTTTTGGAAAAATATCGATTTGTTATCGAAAAAATATTTATTTTATTTCGAATGAATATCGATTCCTTATCGAAAGTTAGCGATAAAATACGGATCTGTAATCAAAAGCTTTACGTTAAAAAACGTCATTCCCAAAATTGCGATCTGCTATCAAACGAAAAATCAGTTTTTTGTGTGGAAAAATATCGATTTCTTATTCGAAAAATATCTTTTTTATTTCGAAAAAATATAGATTCTTTATCGAAATTTACCGATTTTTAACCAAAAATTTTACGATAAGAAACCCATATTTTTTCTACATGTTTGGTAAAAATCCAGAATTTTTCGTTAACAAGTCAGTCTTTCTTTCCTTTCTTTCCTTTCCTTTCCTTTCCTTTCCTTTCCTTTCCTTTCCCTTCCTTTCCTTTCCTTTCTCTTCCACACTTTTTAAAGCTAGAGGCACCCATAATAATAGTTTACGTTACTGGTGACAATGGGTTGAAATTGCTTAGCCATCATCTGGTGATAGTTGAAAACTTTCTTAACAATTGAAATGGTCTTTGCTGGGTTCGAAATAAAGTTTTACCGATTTCAAAATAAGCTGTATGAGTTTTTTTTTTTACCGATAAGAAGATTTTGCAGCGATTTTAAGTCCAAAGGCTTCGATGGCTAGGCCATAATTTGCGAATGGTCGAAGACGCTTCAGCCAAGAAAGTATTGAAGTCGAAGTTGCAGTTTGAAAGCATAAATTTACTTACGTGATATCTTGTACTACTGTGGATCCTAAATTACTCAGTGAGAGTTCGTAGGTCCCTTTTGCTTCGATTAATAACTTTGGCTGACAATTTCGTTGCTGGGACTATAAGCAATTTGGCATGAGAATTTAATGCACTTTTGTCAGAAATGCTGCTTAGATATATTTGTATAAGACTGCAAGGCATGAAAGGATGTCTGTCTGTTTGACATAGTGAGGATACGCCTCCGTCATCAAATTTTATTCCATACGTGATACAGACCTCCGTTCCAGGGTCAGTATATGTGACCTGGAATCATTAAACGACCCTATTGTGCGGAAACAAGTTTTCGAGAAAAACGCTTTTAAAGTTTCTGTTTAGCTTGACTCTGTGTAGCGGCCGGCCGTTGTGAACGAATTTTGTAATTAAAATTTAAGAAACTTCCCGATAAGCTACAGGCTTGAAATTTGGAATATAGTTCAGAACCCGATGACATAGCAAAAATAAGAAAAACAATCTCCGATAGGTGGCGCATGCATCGAAATATTTCAAAAAATCGCATTTGTGTTCCGATTTGGCTTTAAATGCTATTTGTGAAAAAACTAAAAAAGACAGAAAAGTGCTATTCGTCCATTGGAAAGATCGTTAAATTTCCTATAGGAGTCAATCAAAAAGAGAACAACGGTATTTTCGCACAATAGGGTCGTTTCATGATTCCAGGGCACATATGGATTCTCTCTTTCTGAAAGAGTTCTGCCCACAATATACAGCTCAGAGTTTCGTGAGATTCTAAGCATGGGGGTTATTGCATCACTTTGCTGAAGTACGGGATTTATTATGCATTTTCTTAATACTAGTGTGAGTATTTAGGCTTATGCAAATAATAATTCGAGTCAATCCTAAAATAGGGATTCTATATTCTACCTTAAGAAACTAGCCTGTGTCTATTTAATGTATTTAGGTTTGGTATCTAACTAAGCCTTTATAAAAAAATTATTAATCAACATCATAAACAAATAATTAAATTTCAACTTGGGCTATAAACTATGAAATAAACGGTAACTACATATGTTTTAGTTTGTTGCTAACTCATTTAAGGATTATCTGCATATTCGGAATTATTTGGTTTACCATTTTTATTGTATAATAATTTTTTTTCCACCTTTTATTTAGGCCTATTTTTGTCTTGCTTCATTACTGAACGAATTTTAAAACAAATGTTTCTTCGTAATCGTTAAATATTCAAAAACCAGCATGCGTAATTACCTCAGAGTGAGTAATCCAAAAAAAGAAAAGAAAAACGATGCATAGTCTTGCATGAATTTGGTCATCAAATACCCGTAAAAAGGTGGAGGCGCGCATTTTTTCTTACAAACGTAAATACACTGCACGCAACATAAAATTGCGCTTACGTAACCCACTCCATAAATTCGACAATGACCAAGTGGATTATTAAAAAGGTGCCTTTCATGCGCCTATTAACTTAATTTCCGGCTTAGGAAGCGAAGGTGAATTTTTTTCATAAATTTTATTATTGCTAATATTAGTCAAGCAAAATTCTAGAATAAAAGTTAAATGAAAAAAAAAAATTTAATATTTAAAAATGCAAGCTATGATTAATTGCACGAATTCAAGGAGTCTAGTAGAAAAAGCGGAATATTTTACCATTGAAATCATGAGTTTTTGTTGAGCTTACCTAGCAGGAAAAATTGGAGGCAATTACAACAGTGATGATGAAACTCAGTCCGCAAGCAATGATGATGGAACTACTGTCCCCCACTTGAATATGACGAAGTAAGTATAGCGAAAATCAGATTGAATAACAACAATAATGAGGACTCTGATGGATTGTCAGCGTAGCTACTCAAATACGGCTGTGTGGAGTTGGTAAGGCGCACCCTGGTTGGACGAATACATGTCTGACGATTGGAAGCTACGTTCTATTAGCCAATTACACTAAATTCAGGATCCCCCTTCATGCAAACTGCGCCAGCTATCGCGGAATCCGCCTCCTAGTATAGCATATAAAGTGCTGTAAAGCGTATTGTGTGGAAGATTGAAGTTCCCCGTAAATCGACTGGTTAGACCTCGTCAGTGCGACTTTAGACATGGTAAATCTATCATTGACCAGATTATCACTATGCCCTAAATCTTGTATAAAAAATGTAGATGCCTATATGCCGCTATGTCCGAATTTGTTTTCCCTGCAAAACATATACGGCTGTGAAAAATTACGTTGAGTAGTACCAGCAGCTCAGTCAGAATTTGGAAGGACCTATCCATGGGCCTCTACGCATTAGCGGCGGCGAGTACCGAAGAAGATTTAACGATAAGCTGTACGAGCTTTATGAAAACACCAACACAGCCCAGCATATTAAAATACAGCGGCTATGCTTGCTAGATCATGTTAATGAAAGATGATAGTGCAGCCAAAAAAGTATTCTTATCGGAATCCGCTTATAGAAGCAGAGGAAAGGAAGAAGGGTGCCTCGCTCAAAGGACCAGGTGGAAAGCTCAACGAACGACGGCCATATCCAACTGTTTAAACGGCTAAGTGCAAATACGGTACGGAAGTAAGCAGTTAAAAGCATTGATGTGATGAATCCTTTGTGGTAAGCGCATTTCTAGGTCTACTTCTTCAAGCTAATATCGGTATCCTAAACCACTTCTCAACAGTACCTTCACAGCTTTATTATTAAACTCTATAGAAAAAGGTTTCTAATATGCTATTTTTGTGGAAATCATTTCGTATTTGGGGGTAGTGTAATGGACGAAAGTATGAGTGACAATTTTTAATTGTAACCTGCAAATCTTTTCTGGGTCTATTTCTCGCTAGTGGGACTCGACCCCACAGTACTGCTATGAGGTTTTTTTGGTCGCGTAAATGTCTTGCCGACTAATGGTGGGCTTGTCTTTGTCGCAAATAACAAACTGTACCTCACAGACTGCATCTCTACATTTTGTTTGTGCGAAGAACTAAAAAGATGCAAGTTGGAAGAGATGCTCGACCAACATCAGCTCAGCGGTATATCGCGCCTTTTATTTACATTTATTTTTAAAAACCAAACTTGTTGCCTCTTTGTGATTCACGTACAAAACTCGTCCGAACTTTTTACATACGTTTGTCGTTTCAACTTCCTTTTATTAAGTTGGCTTGACGACTCAATTTTTAGAATGGATTAAGTAGCTCCTTGTCTTTCCTTATATTTTCATATATTATTTACAACAATCATATTTAGTTTGCATAACATGATTGTATTTTGTTTGTAAAACATAAAGTAGCAAATACAAAATTTCGACTTAACTTCAGCTAAGTGAACATCTGGCTTCATCCAAATGTGATGATAAAAGAATTGCGTTGCATGCCAAAATGTAATTTGGCAAGTAAAAATGTAACGGAATAATTTAACTTTTACTAATTGACAAAACGTTTGATGTACAACATAGATAAAGTCATGAAAAAAAATTTATAATACTTAATAATATATCCCACTTAACAATATGTTGGAGCTTATTATATTTTATTTTATTTTATTTTAATTTATTTTAAGTTATTTTATTTTATCTTGTTTTATTTAATTTTATCTTATATTATTATTTTTTATTTAATTTTATTTTATCTTATTTTATTTTATTTTAATTATATTTATTTTCTTTAATTTAATTTAATTTTGATTCCAGTTTAAATTCGAGCTCAAAGCCAGAGCAATAATTTTCTGAAAATTATTGTTTGTTTTTATAATCAGTTGAGCAGAGCTCACAGAGTATATTAACTTTGATTGGATAACGGTTGGTTGTACAGGTATAAAGGAATCGAGATAGATATATACTTCCATATATCAAAATCATCAGGAACGAAAAAAAATTTGATTGAGCCATGTCCGTCCGTCCGTCCGTTAACACGATAACTTGATTAAGTTTTGAGGTATCTTGATGAAATTTGGTATGTAGGTTCCTGAGCACTCATCTCAGATCGCTATTTAAAATGAATAATATCGGACTAAAACCACGCCCACTTTTTCGATATCGAAAATTTCGAAAAACTGAAAAAGTGCGATAATTCATTACCAAAGACGGATAACGGATGACGCAGAATAGAAAATTAGTAAAAGTTTGGACAATGGGCGGGGCACCGCCCACTTTTAAAAGAAGGTAATTTAAAATTTTGCAAGCTGTAATTTGGCAGTCGTTGAAGATATCATGATGAAATTTGGCAGGAACGTTACTCCTATTACTATATGTATGCCTAATATAAATTAGCAAAATCGGAGAAGGACCACGCCCACTTTTAAAAAATTTTTTTTTAAGTAAAATTTTAACAAAAAATTTAATATCTTTACAGCATATGAGTAAATTATGTCACCATTCAACTCCAGTAATGATATGGTGCAACAAAATACAAAAATAAAAGAAAATTTCAAAATGGGCGTGGCTCCGCCCTTTTTCATTTAATTTGTCTAGGATACTTTTAATGCCAGAAGTCGAGCAAAAATTTACCAATCGTTTTGAAATTTGGTTGGGGCATAGATTTGATGACGATAACTGTTTTCTGTGAAAATGGATGAAATAGGTTGAAGCCACGCCCAGTTTTTATACACAGTCGTCCGTCTGTCCCTCCGCTCGGCCGTTAACACGATAACTTGAGCAAAAATCGACATATCTTTACTGAACTTAGTTCACATACTTGCCTGAGCTCACTTTATCTTGGTATGAAAAATGAACGAAATCCGACTATGACCACGCCCACTTTTTCGATATCGAAAATTACGAAAAATGAAAAAAATGCCAAAATTCTATACCAAATACGAAAAAAGGGATGAAACATGGTATTTGGATTGGTTTATTGACGCGAAATATAACTTTAGAAAAAACTTTGCAAAATGGTTGTGACACCTACCATATTAAGTAGAAGAAAATGAAAAAGTTCTGCAGTGCGAAATAAAAACACCTTGAAATCTTGGCAGGTATTACATATATTAATAAATTAGCGGTATCCAACAGATGATGTTCTGGGTCACCCTGGTCCACATTTTTGTCGATATCTGGAAAACGCCTTCACTTATACAACTACCACCACTCCCTTTTAAAACTGTCATTAATACCTTTAATTTGATACCAATATCGTACAAACACATTCTCGAGTCACCCCTGGTCCACCTTTGTGGCGATATTTCGCAACGGCTTCCACCTATAGAACTAAGGCCCACTCCGTTTTAAAATACTCATTAGCACCTTTCGTTTGATACCCATATCTTACAAACATATTCTAGAGTCACCCCTGGTCCACCTTTATGGTGAAATCTCGAAAGTGCGACCACCTATACAACTACCACCACTCCCTTTTAAAACCCTCATTAATACCTTTAATTTTATACCCATATCGTACAAACACATTCTAGAGTCAGCCCTGGTCCACCTTTATGGCGATATTTCGCAACGGCTTCCACCTATAGAACTAAGCCCCACGCCATTTTAAAATACTCATTAACACCTTTCATTTTATACCCATATCTTACAAACATATTCTAGAGTCACCCCTGGTCCACCTTTATGGCGAAATCTCGAAAATGCGACCACCTATATAACTACCACCACTCCCTTTTAAAACCCTCATTAATACCTTTAATTTTATACCCATATCGTACAAACACATTCTAGAGTCAGCCCTGGTCCACCTTTATGGCGATATTTCGCAACGGCTTCCACCTATAGAACTAAGGCCCACTCCCTTTTAAAATACTTATTAGCACCTTTCATTTTATACCCATATCTTACAAACGCATTTAGGGTCGCCCCTGGTCCACCTTTATGGCGATATCTCTGAAAAACGACCACCTATACAACTACCACCACTCCCTTTTAAAACCCTCATTACTTTAATTTTATACCCACATCGTACAAACACATTCTCGAGTCACCCCTGGTCCACCTTTATGGCGATATTTCGCAACGGCTTCCACCTATAGAACTAAGGCCCACTCCGTTTTAAAATACTCATTAACACCTTTCGTTTGATACCCATATTGTACAAACGCATTCTAGAGTCACCCCTGGTCCACCTTTTTTGACGATATCTCGAAAAGGCGACAACCTATACAACTACCACCACTCCCTTTTAAAACTCTCATTAATACCTTTAATTTTATACCCATATCGTACAAACACATTCTAGAGTCACCCCTGGTTCACCTTTATGGCGATATTTCGCAACGGCTTCCACCTATAGAACAAAGGCCCACTCCCTTTTAAAATACTCATTAACACCTTTCGTTTGATACCCACATTGTACAAACGCATTATAGAGTCACGCCTGGTCCACCTTTATGGCGATATCTCTGAAAAGGCGACCACCTATACAACTACCACCACTCCCTTTTAAAACCCTCATTAATACCTTTAATTTGATACCCATATCGTACAAACAAGTTCTAGGGTCACCCCTATGACGATATCTCGAAAAGGCGACAACCTATACAACTACCACCACTCCCTTTTAAAACTCTCATTAATACCTTTAATTTTATACCCATATCGTACAAACACATTCTAGAGTCACCCCTGGTTCACCTTTATGGCGATATTTCGCAACGGCTTCCACCTATAGAACAAAGGCCCACTCCCTTTTAAAATACTCATTAACACCTTTCGTTTGATACCCACATTGTACAAACGCATTATAGAGTCACGCCTGGTCCACCTTTATGGCGATATCTCTGAAAAGGCGACCACCTATACAACTACCACCACTCCCTTTTAAAACCCTCATTAATACCTTTAATTTGATACCCATATCGTACAAACAAGTTCTAGGGTCCACATTTATGGCGATATCTCGAAAACGCGACCACCTATACAACTACCACCACACCCTTTTAAAACCCTCATTAATACCTTTAATTTTATACCCATATCGTACAAACACATTCTAGAGTCACCCCTGTTCCACCTTTATGGCGATATTTCGCAACGGCTTCCACCTATAGAACTAAGGCCCACTCCCTTTTAAAATACTCATTAACACCTTTCGTTTGATACCCATATAGTACAAACGCATTCTAGGGTTGCCCCTGGTCCACCTTTATGGCGATATCTCTGAAAAACGACCACCTATACAACTACCACCACACCCTTTTAAAACCCTCATTAATACCTTTAATTTTATACCCATATCGTACAAACACATTCTAGAGTCACCCCTGGTCCACCTTTATGGCGATATTTCGAAAAGGTGACAACCTATACAACTACCACCACTCCCTTTTAAAACCCTCATTAATACCTTTAATTTGATACCCATATCGTACAAACAAGTTCTAGGGTCACCCCTGGTCCACATTTATGGCGATATCTCGAAAACGCGACCACCTATACAACTACCACCATACCCTTTTAAAACCCTCATTAATACCTTTAATTTTATACCCATATCATACAAACACATTCTAGAGTCACCCCTGGTCCACCTTTATGGCGATATTTCGCAACGGCTTCCACCTGTAGAACTAAGGCCCACTCCCTTTTAAAATACTCATTAACACATTTCGTTTGATACCCATATTGTACAAACGCATTCTAGAGTCACCCCTGGTCCACCTTAATGGCGATAACTCGAAAAGGCGACCACCTGTACAACTACCACCACTCCCTTTTAAAACCCTCATTAATACCTTTAATTGTATACCAATATCGTAGAAACACATTCTAGAGTCACCCTTGGTCCACCTTTATGGCGATATTTCGCAACGGCTTCCACCTATAGAACTAAGGCCCACTCTCTTTTAAACTATTCATTAACACCTTTCGTTTGATAACCATATTGTACAAACGCATTCTAGAGTCACCCCTGGTCCACTTTTATGGCGATATCTCGAAAAGGCGACTACCTGTACAACTACCACCACTCCCTTTTAAAACCCTCATTAATACCTTTAATTTTATACCCATATCATACAAACACATTCTAGAGTCACCCCTGGTCCACCTTTATGGCGATATTTCGCAACGGCTTCCACCTGTAGAACTAAGGCCCACTCCCTTTTAAAATACTCATTAACACATTTCGTTTGATACCCATATTGTACAAACGCATTCTAGAGTCACCCCTGGTCCACCTTTATGGCGATATCTCGAAAAGGCGACTACCTGTACAACTACCACCACTCCCTTTTAAAACCCTCATTAATACCTTTAATTTGATACCCATATCGTACAAAAAAGTTCTAGGGTCACCCCTGGTCCACATTTATGGCGATATCTCGAAAACGCGACCACCTATACAACTACCACCACACCCTTTTAAAACCCTCATTAATACCTTTAATTGTATACCAATATCGTAGAAACACATTCTAGAGTCACCCTTGGTCCACCTTTATGGCGATATTTCGCAACGGCTTCCACCTATAGAACTAAGGCCCACTCTCTTTTAAACTATTCATTAACACCTTTCGTTTGATAACCATATTGTACAAACGCATTCTAGAGTCACCCCTGGTCCACTTTTATGGCGATATCTCGAAAAGGCGACTACCTGTACAACTACCACCACTCCCTTTTAAAACCCTCATTAATACCTTTAATTTTATACCCATATCATACAAACACATTCTAGAGTCACCCCTGGTCCACCTTTATGGCGATATTTCGCAACGGCTTCCACCTGTAGAACTAAGGCCCACTCCCTTTTAAAATACTCATTAACACATTTCGTTTGATACCCATATTGTACAAACGCATTCTGGAGTCACCCCTGGTCCACCTTTATGGCGATATCTCGAAAAGGCGACTACCTGTACAACTACCACCACTCCCTTTTAAAACCCTCATTAATACCTTTAATTTGATACCCATATCGTACAAACAAGTTCTAGGGTCACCCCTGGTCCACATTTATGGCGATATCTCGAAAACGCGACCACCTATACAACTACCACCACACCCTTTTAAAACCCTCATTAATACCTTTAATTGTATACCAATATCGTAGAAACACATTCTAGAGTCACCCTTGGTCCACCTTTATGGCGATATTTCGCAACGGCTTCCACCTATAGAACTAAGGCCCACTCCCTTTTAAACTATTCATTAACACCTTTCGTTTGATAACCATATTGTACAAACGCATTCTAGAGTCACCCCTGGTCCACTTTTATGGCGATATCTCGAAAAGGCGACTACCTGTACAACTACCACCACTCCCTTTTAAAACCCTCATTAATACCTTTAATTTGATACCCATATCGTACAAAAAAGTTCTAGGGTCACCCCTGGTCCACATTTATGGCGATATCTCGAAAATGCGACCACCTATACAACTACCACCACACCCTTTTAAAACCCTCATTAATACCTTTAATTGTATACCAATATCGTAGAAACACATTCTAGAGTCACCCTTGGTCCACCTTTATGGCGATATTTCGCAACGGCTTCCACCTATAGAACTAAGGCCCACTCCCTTTTAAAATACTCATTAACACCTTTCGTTTGATACCCATATAGTACAAACGCATTCTAGGGTTGCCCCTGGTCCACCTTTATGGCGATATCTCTGAAAAACGACCACCTATACAACTACCACCACACCCTTTTAAAACCCTCATTAATACCTTTAATTTTATACCCATATCGTACAAACACATTCTAGAGTCACCCCTGGTCCACCTTTATGGCGATATTTCGAAAAGGTGACAACCTATACAACTACCACCACTCCCTTTTAAAACCCTCATTAATACCTTTAATTTGATACCCATATCGTACAAACAAGTTCTAGGGTCACCCCTGGTCCACATTTATGGCGATATCTCGAAAACGCGACCACCTATACAACTACCACCACACCCTTTTAAAACCCTCATTAATACCTTTAATTTTATACCCATATCATACAAACACATTCTAGAGTCACCCCTGGTCCACCTTTATGGCGATATTTCGCAACGGCTTCCACCTGTAGAACTAAGGCCCACTCCCTTTTAAAATACTCATTAACACATTTCGTTTGATACCCATATTGTACAAACGCATTCTAGAGTCACCCCTGGTCCACCTTAATGGCGATAACTCGAAAAGGCGACCACCTGTACAACTACCACCACTCCCTTTTAAAACCCTCATTAATACCTTTAATTGTATACCAATATCGTAGAAACACATTCTAGAGTCACCCTTGGTCCACCTTTATGGCGATATTTCGCAACGGCTTCCACCTATAGAACTAAGGCCCACTCCCTTTTAAACTATTCATTAACACCTTTCGTTTGATAACCATATTGTACAAACGCATTCTAGAGTCACCCCTGGTCCACTTTTATGGCGATATCTCGAAAAGGCGACTACCTGTACAACTACCACCACTCCCTTTTAAAACCCTCATTAATACCTTTAATTTGATACCCATATCGTACAAAAAAGTTCTAGGGTCACCCCTGGTCCACATTTATAGCGATATCTCGAAAACGCGACCACCTATACAACTACCACCACACCCTTTTAAAACCCTCATTAATACCTTTAATTGTATACCAATATCGTAGAAACACATTCTAGAGTCACCCTTGGTCCACCTTTATGGCGATATTTCGCAACGGCTTCCACCTATAGAACTAAGGCCCACTCCCTTTTAAACTATTCATTAACACCTTTCGTTTGATAACCATATTGTACAAACGCATTCTAGAGTCACCCCTGGTCCACCTTTATGGCGATATCTCGAAAAGGCGACCACCTGTACAACTACCACCACTCCCTTTTAAAACCCTCATTAATACCTTTAATTTTATACCCATATCGTACAAACACATTCTAGAGTCACCCCTGGTCCACCTTTATGGCGATATTTCGAAAAGGCGACAACCTATACAACTACCACCACTCCCTTTTAAAACCCTCATTAATACCTTTAATTTGATACCCATATCGTACAAACAAGTTCTAGGGTCACCCCTGGTCCACATTTATGGCGATATCTCGAAAACGCGACCACCTATACAACTACCACCACACCCTTTTAAAACCCTCATTAATACCTTTAATTTTATACCCATATCGTACAAACACATTCTAGAGTCACCCCTGGTCCAACTTTATGGCGATATTTCGAAAAGGCGACAACCTATACAACTACCACCACTCCCTTTTAAAACCCTCATTAATACCTTTAATTTGATACCCATATCGTACAAACAAGTTCTAGGGTCACCCCTGGTCCACATTTATGGCGATATCTCGAAAACGCGACCACTTATACAACTACCACCACACCCTTTTAAAACCCTCATTAATACCTTTAATTGTATACCAATATCGTAGAAACACATTCTAGAGTCACCCTTGGTCCACCTTTATGGCGATATTTCGCAACGGCTTCCACCTATAGAACTAAGGCCCACTCCCTTTTAAACTATTCATTAACACCTTTCGTTTGATAACCATATTGTACAAACGCATTCTAGAGCCACCCCTGGTCCACATTTATGGCGATATCTCGAAAACGCGACTACCTATACAACTACCACCACACCCTTTTAAAACCCTCATTAATACCTTTAATTTTATACCCATATCATACAAACAAGTTCTAGGGTCACCCCTGGTCCACATTTATGGCGATATCTCGAAAACGCGACCACTTATACAACTACCACCACACCCTTTTAAAACCCTCATTAATACCTTTAATTTTATACCCATATCGTACAAACACATTCTAGAGTCACCCCTGGTCCAACTTTATGGCGATATTTCGAAAAGGCGACAACCTATACAACTACCACCACTCCCTTTTAAAACCCTCATTAATACCTTTAATTTGATACCCATATCGTACAAACAAGTTCTAGGGTCACCCCTGGTCCACCTTTATGGCGATATTTCGCAACGGCTTCCACCTATAGAACTAAGGCCCACTCCCTTTTAAACTATTCATTAACACCTTTCGTTTGATAACCATATTGTACAAACGCATTCTAGAGCCACCCCTGGTCCACATTTATGGCGATATCTCGAAAACGCGACTACCTATACAACTACCACCACACCCTTTTAAAACCCTCATTAATACCTTTAATTTTATACCCATATCATACAAACACATTCTAGAGTCACCCCTGGTCCACCTTTATGGCGATATTTCGCAACGGCTTCCACCTGTAGAACTAAGGCCCACTCCCTTTTAAAATACTCATTAACACATTTCGTTTGATACCCATATTGTACAAACGCATTCTAGAGTCACCCCTGGTCCACCTTAATGGCGATAACTCGAAAAGGCGACCACCTGTACAACTACCACCACTCCCTTTTAAAACCCTCATTAATACCTTTAATTGTATACCAATATCGTAGAAACACATTCTAGAGTCACCCTTGGTCCACCTTTATGGCGATATTTCGCAACGGCTTCCACCTATAGAACTAAGGCCCACTCCCTTTTAAACTATTCATTAACACCTTTCGTTTGATAACCATATTGTACAAACACATTCTAGAGTCACCCCTGGTCCACCTTTATGGCGATATCTCGAAAAGGCGACTACCTGTACAACTACCACCACTCCCTTTTAAAACCCTCATTAATACCTTTAATTTGATACCCATATCGTACAAACAAGTTCTAGGGTCACCCCTGGTCCACATTTATGGCGATATCTCGAAAACGCGACCACCTATACAACTACCACCACACCCTTTTAAAACCCTCATTAATACCTTTAATTGTATACCAATATCGTAGAAACACATTCTAGAGTCACCCTTGGTCCACCTTTATGGCGATATTTCGCAACGGCTTCCACCTATAGAACTAAGGCCCACTCCCTTTTAAACTATTCATTAACACCTTTCGTTTGATAACCATATTGTACAAACGCATTCTAGAGTCACCCTTGGTCCACCTTTATGGCGATATTTCGCAACGGCTTCCACCTATAGAACTAAGGCCCACTCCCTTTTAAACTATTCATTAACACCTTTCGTTTGATAACCATATTGTACAAACGCATTCTAGAGTCACCCCTGGTCCACCTTTATGGCGATATCTCGAAAAGGCGACCACCTGTACAACTACCACCACTCCCTTTTAAAACCCTCATTAATACCTTTAATTGTATACCAATATCGTAGAAACACATTCTAGAGTCACCCTTGGTCCACCTTTATGGCGATATTTCGTAACGGCTTCCACCTATAGAACTAAGGCCCACTCCCTTTTAAACTATTCATTAACACCTTTCGTTTGATAACCATTTTGTACAAACGCATTCTAGAGTCACCCTTGGTCCACCTTTATGGCGATATTTCGCAACGGCTTCCACCTATAGAACTAAGGCCCACTCCCTTTTAAACTATTCATTAACACCTTTCGTTTGATAACCATATTGTACAAACGCATTCTAGAGTCACCCCTGGTCCACCTTTATGGCGATATCTCGAAAAGGCGACCACCTGTACAACTACCACCACTCCCTTTTAAAACCCTCATTAATACCTTTAATTTGATACCCATATCGTACAAACAAGTTCTAGGGTCACCCCTGGTCCACATTTATGGCGATATCTCGAAAACGCGGCCACCTATACAACTACCACCACACCCTTTTAAAACACTCATTAATACCTTTAATTGTATACCAATATCGTAGAAACACATTCTAGAGTCACCCTTGGTCCACCTTTATGGCGATATTTCGCAACGGCTTCCACCTCTAGAACTAAGGCCCACTCCCTTTTAAAATACTCATTAACACATTTCGTTTGATACCCATATTGTACAAACGCATTCTAGAGTCACCCCTGGTCCACCCTAATGGCGATAACTCGAAAAGGCGACCACCTGTACAACTACCACCACTCCCTTTTAAAACCCTCATTAATACCTTTAATTGTATACCAATATCGTAGAAACACATTCTAGAGTCACCCTTGGTCCACCTTTATGGCGATATTTCGCAACGGCTTCCACCTATAGAACTAAGGCCCACTCCCTTTTAAACTATTCATTAACACCTTTCGTTTGATAACCATATTGTACAAACGCATTCTAGAGCCACCCCTGGTCCACCTTTATGGCGATATCTCGAAAAGGCGACAACCTATACAACTACCACCACTCCCTTTTAAAACCCTCATTAATACCTTTAATTTGATACCCATATCGTACAAACAAGTTCTAGGGTCACCCCTGGTCCACATTTATGGCGATATCTCGAAAACGCGACCACCTATACAACTACCACCACACCCTTTTAAAACCCTCATTAATACCTTTAATTTTATACCCATATCATACAAACACATTCTAGAGTCACCCCTGGTCCACCTTTATGGCGATATTTCGCAACGGCTTCCACCTGTAGAACTAAGGCCCACTCCCTTTTAAAATACTCATTAACACATTTCGTTTGATACCCATATTGTACAAACGCATTCTAGAGTCACCCCTGGTCCACCTTAATGGCGATAACTCGAATAGGCGACCACCTGTACAACTACCACCACTCCCTTTTAAAACCCTCATTAATACCTTTAATTGTATAACAATATCGTAGAAACACATTCTAGAGTCACCCTTGGTCCACCTTTATGGCGATATTTCGCAACGGCTTCCACCTATAGAACTAAGGCCCACTCCCTTTTAAACTATTCATTAACACCTTTCGTTTGATAACCATATTGTACAAACGCATTCTAGAGTCACCCCTGGTCCACCTTTATGGCGATATCTCGAAAAGGCGACCACCTGTACAACTACCACCACTCCCTTTTAAAACCCTAATTAATACCTTTAATTGTATACCAATATCGTAGAAACACATTCTAGAGTCACCCTTGGTCCACCTTTATGGCGATATTTCGCAACGGCTTCCACCTATAGAACTAAGGCCCACTCCCTTTTAAACTACTCATTAACACCTTTCGTTTGATAACCATATTGTACAAACGCATTCTAGAGTCACCCCTGGTCCACCTTTATGGCGATAACTCGAAAAGGCGAACGACCACCTGTAGAACTACCAACACTCCCTTTTAAAACCCTCATTAATACCTTTAATTGTATACCAATATCGTAGAAACACATTCTAGAGTCACCCTTGGTCCACCTTTATGGCGATATTTCGCAACGGCTTCCACCTAGAGAACTAAGGCCCACTACCTTTTAAATTACTCATTAACACCTTTCGTTTGATGCCCATATTGTACAAACAAATTCTAGGGTCACCCCTGGTCCACCTTTATGGCGATATCTCGAAACGGCGTCCACCTATGGAACTAGGGATTACTCCCTTTTAAAATACTCATTAACACCTTTCTTTTGACACCCATATTGTACAAACAAATTCTAGGGTCACCCCTGGTCCACCTTTACGGCGATATCTCGAAAAAGCGACCACCTATAGAACGAAGACCCACTCCCTTTTAAAAATACTTATCAACACCTTTCTTTTGATACCCATATTGTAGAAACGCATTCTAGAGTCACCCCTGGTCCACCTTTATGGCGATATCTCGAAAAGGCGACCACCTGTACAACTACCACCACTCCCTTTTAAAACCCTCATTAATACCTTTAATTGTATACCAATATCGTAGAAACACATTCTAGAGTCACCCTTGGTCCACCTTTATGGCGATATTTCGCAACGGCTTCCACCTATAGAACTAAGGCCCACTCCCTTTTAAACTACTCATTAACACCTTTCGTTTGATAACCATATTGTACAAACGCATTCTAGAGTCACCCCTGGTCCACCTTTATGGCGATAACTCGAAAAGGCGACCACCTGTAGAACTACCACCACTCCCTTTTAAAACCCTCATTAATACCTTTAATTGTATACCAATATCGTAGAAACACATTCTAGAGTCACCCTTGGTCCACCTTTATGGCGATATTTCGCAACGGCTTCCACCTATAGAACTAAGGCCCACTACCTTTTAAACTACTCATTAACACCTTTCGTTTGATGCTCATATTGTACAAACAAATTCTAGGGTCACCCCTGGTCCACCTTTATGGCGATATCTCGAAACGGCGTCCACCTATGGAACTAAGGATTACTCCCTTTTAAAATACTCATTAACACCTTTCTTTTGACACCCATATCGTACAAACAAATTTTAGGGTCACCCCTGGTCCATCTTTATGGCGATATCTCGAAACGGCGTCCAGCTATGGAACTAAGGATCACTCCCTTTAAAATACTCAGTAACACCTTTCTTTTGATACCCATATTGTACAAACAAATTCTAGGGTCACCCCGGCGTCCAGCTATGGAACAAAGGATCACTCCCTTTAAAATACTCAGTAACACCTTTCTTTTGATACCCATATCGTACAAACAAATTTTAGGGTCACCCCTGGTCCATCTTTATGGCGATATCTCGAAACGGCGTCCAGCTATGGAACTAAGGATCACTCCCTTTAAAATACTCAGTAACACCTTTCTTTTGATACCCATATTGTACAAACAAATTCTAGGGTCACCCCTGGTCCACCTTTATGGTGATATCTCGAAACGGCGTCCACCTATGGAACTAAGGATTACTCCCTTTTAAAATACTCATTAACACCTTTCATTTGATACCCATATCGTGCAAAAAAATTCTTGAGTCAACCCTGATCCACCTTTATGGCGATATCCCTAAATGGCGTCCACCTATAGAACTATGGCCCACTCCCTCATAAAATACTCTTTAATGCCTTTCATTTGATACAAATGTCATACAAACACATTCCAGGGTTTCCCTCGGTTCATTTTCCTACATGGTTATTTTCCCTTATGTTGTCACCATAGCTCTCAACTGAGTATGTAATGTTCGGTTACACCCGAACTTAACCTTCCTTACTTGTTTTTTTGAATTTGCGCTCGAATCGAACCTGGAATCCTTAATCAATAGGCCGGTAAAACAAAAAAATGTATCTAATTTTATTTTATTTTATTTTATTTTTTTTATTTTTTTTATTTTATTCTATTATCTAAGAAAATCCCTGGAGTATAAGGAGTATGCCTAAGGAGTCTTCCTAGGAATTGCAGTGGCTTTCAACAATGTTTCTAAATGAGCGATCATGAAGGATCTTAACTACACTGAAATTGACGACATCACAATGAGACCACGATATCATTGCACAGGGACAAGTCGAGGGGTATTATCACTTCCGTTATGGACGATGGTCATCAACCAAATGCTTTGTCGGTTCGATGAGGGGCCAGTCAAACTTACGGCGTACGCAACTACCATTTGTCATAAATGTAATGTGGCTTCTAATAGTAAGCTTTTTTATGGATCGGGCGATTCGAGATATACATACTTTGGCATTTAATGTTCAAAGAAAAACAAGGTCCCAAATTATACCTGGCTTAAGATAGCAGGGGCCACTCTGCAGTGGAAATCTTTGTTAAAAAAGAACGTCTATGTATGACCCTTTGGCATTAATTTGTTGTGGAGTTTCAAGGTAAAGGAAAAAGCGAAGAATGCTTCAATGGCACTTTATGCATGTAAAAGATTGCTTAGGTGTAAGTGAAAACTTTCGCTCTCTCACACTTATTGGATATTTACAGCGATTGTTAAGCCTATCTTGTGCTATGTAGTAGTTCTTTTGTGACAAAAAAAAATCCACCTCAAACTATTGGAGAGGGTATGTATGCTATCAATTCAACGAGAGCTGTAGCATTTTTTATGCGAAATTAGTATTTGTAACCAAAGCAGTAGAAACACTGGATGAAAATAACTTAGACTGCAACCGCATAAAATTTTTTCTGACAGCCAAGCAGCAATTAAGGCAAGAATCTCGCGCAGAACAACATCCGAAAGTGTGATTGAGTGGAAGAAATGCCCAAAGATTATTGGAATACGGAGAAGCATACATCTATATTGGGTCCCATGGCGTATGGGAATAGAAGGTAAAGTAAAAGCGGATGAGCAATCTAAAAAAAAGGCTTGATCCGTAGATGTCCCGATTAGGTTGGGAGAGATTTAGAAAAGGCAGTAATTGCGTAAATCAACCAGAAACAAGTAATTTGGAAATTTTTGAAAAGAACTTTGTTTAGGCCAGCAGGCTAACCCCAAAGGAAAAATTAAGGGCCGGCCACCCTAGTGCAATTTAATACAGAACCGATTATTTATTACGGCCGTTAGCACATATACTAAAAGAAAAATTGACGTTTCGTTAAGTTAACTCTCCAAAGGCCTGTTAGTTTTGGGGTTTAAACGGAACGCGTGGAATGTAACTCGGTCACTTGGATTGAAGCAGCCACAGTATACGCACGCTCGAACGTTTTGAAGCCGCAAGTTTAAACCATCATCGCCAGAACGCAGAGTCCCTGAATATATTAAAGGTAACATTGTAGCAATTGCATGCTTGCTCCTTTAAACTCTACTTTCTATTTTTATATTGCACATTCCCTTGAAATAAAACACCATTGTCAATTTTAATATTAATCACTGCCTTTTTATTCCTAACTCCCTCTCGAGAGAAACTAAGTCTGGAGATCGCCAGCTCAAGTTTTCAAACTTCGTCAGCGTGTGATTGGCAACCGTCGAAAAGTCGGTTTAGTTGCTGGTTGGTTGAAGGTTTCTTAAAGTCGAGTGATCGGCAGTTTATTGATTTCTTACCGGCTTAAAATCAAAGTATGATCGGCATCTGTTTCAAAATATCTCTTGACCGATTTTTAGAGTTTCCGTTACGCTTTCGAATTACTGTTACCGAGGTTAGGACCAGTCTTTTGACAACCCTCCACAATATTTTATATGCGTATTAGCAGTCTACCGTTGTTCTAGAATTTTATCCAAATCGATAACAAGCCTATAGCAACTTGGTAAAACTTCAGATAGGAAATCAACACTTTTCACTATCAAATCGATTGTATTTTGAAAGCTAGCAGATCGGTAACTTTTCAGTAGCAAATCGGTAACAAATTGGTCAGAATCTGGTAACAAACCAATAGCATTTCGATAATTTTTTAATACATTGTCGTTAAATGTTCAACTTAATCGGTAACATTTCCATGCCATTTCGGAGAGTATTTGCTATTAAATCGAAAATCGACTAACAAATCGATAACTTTTCGATACAAAGTAGTTTAATCTTAATCTTTGATTTGAAGCTGTAATTTTGCGAACACAAGTTCATAACACGCCCAAAGCAAATTAGTAGCAATCCGAAACAAATAGGTATTTTTTTGATAAACAATTTTCCGTAGTAAATCGATAAATTTTCCATACTCCTTCGCTAACTTTTTGTTAACAAATCAATATTTTTTCTATAACAAATCGAAAACTTTTTGATGGCAAACCGGTAACGTTTTGATAGGAAAGCTATACAATTTCGATAAATATGCGATACTTTTCGATGGCATTTCCCTAGCAATGCGGCAAGTTATCGATATCTTTTCGATAATAAATCTATAAATTTTTGACAACTTACCGAGTGATCGTCTCTAAAAAATCTAAAACTACTGACTATCATTTTTCATTGACAAACAATTTATAACAATTCGATAACTCATCTATACCTGGGTTATTGCTCAAAATTGTATACAATTATATATTTTTAAGATTTTTTGTGTAGATTTGTCTGCAATAAAGTTGAAACAGAAGGCACACTGAGGTGCAATCTCCTGCATTTCTTCCTTGGCAAATTAAATTGTCAATTTAGCAACAACACACAAATGATTTTGTTTACAATCAAACAATAAAAATATGTGACGCTTATTTTGACAGGACACATATTGAATGTCGAAGGTGCAATATGAAGACAAAGCAATGTCATGCCACATGCTATGCAAAATAACAACAATGAACTGAATCTATAAGCGAAAAAGCAATTGTATAAACATATATATGTACATAAGCACATACCGCCATTTATACTTTTATTGTTTTGTTTTGGTAACAGAAAGACGACTGCGCTTCCATGTCAGGTGTAGTATGCTCGTATATAAGCGTATATATATGTATGTATATATTTTCACTTAAATATTTTTTTTATATTTTAAATTTGCCTGATATATTTTTTCTACAGTTTGTTTTTGTACATACACACATTAGCATATACGTAAACACAAGAGTATTTATTTTACTTTCAAAAGTCATGTTTATTTGTATGCTTGCATACATATTTATTACTTTTGTAAGACACTGCATAAATTTGTAATATTTCATTTGAATTTCTATTTGTTTTACGCTAAGTTTGAAAGCAGCATGAGGCAGTACTTATATAACCTGCGATGCGGCATGACATGGCACACCGTAGCACCTTGGCATTGTAACCTGCCAGTTGCCGAAGTAAAGACATTATCAAGTTAGTTCCAAATTAAAGCTTATATGTATTCGGGATTTATTTGAATTTGTCACAAGTGTTGACAAGCAATGAACCGTTAATGTTTTAGCAAATTACTTCCGTTTCCTTTGGAGACAAAAATATTAGGAGGATCCGATATAATTTGGGAGTATATGGCTTGCACTTGATGGAATGTCAATATATACAAATATTTTGTACTTCAGTTTTGTTAAAGAAAAAAGGTAGAGACTTTGAATATACTTATTAGGGTTTCTAGGCGACATTATTAATACCTAATGCAAAGCAAACAACTATTCTGCCTGAAATTTTGAGAAGAATTCTATCATAAAGAAAAAACTTAAACTGGGCTTATGTTTATGAGGGACACAAAAATGTGACTGGATTCCAGCAAAACTAAAAATAGATAATAAAACCAAAAACTACATTTCGTAGAACTTCTATCAAGATCTGCTCAAATAACAAAAAAAATTATTTTGTTTGAAAAAAAATGCTAATTTACAAATTAAATTGTTTGCATGAGACATTCGTATTTGTACGAGCACGTACGAAATGTATTTTGAAAAATTTTGAATTTCTCACATCCTATTTGGAAATTCTAATGCAGTGGTTACCTAAACTATCGCTTATATACGAAAATGTACTTCTGTTTGCATAGGTAATGTGAAATTGAGCTAGCCGGTTCAGTACATAGGCAGAAAGTATTTATGATGTTTCCCGAAGTTTGATTAACGGACAAAATGAAATACACTATCGAAAGCAGGACCTATGTTATAAAACAATTTCGACCTCTTGCCAAATATTAAAAACTTTCTATGACCTTTTTTCTTGCTGCTTTGAGATTTAATAGCTATATCACTCCATATAGCTGCTGTCTTAGTCTGGCAAGCGGATGGTACAAGCACAATCATTTCCTCCTCTAACCCGCACTTCCTATATCTGCTGTCACTGACTAGGGCTTATCTAAAAGCATTTGTCCAGTCAGAATACCTGTCATGGGTTCATACTCCTCCCTTTATAATGATAAAAGACCCTTTAGAGTGCCGCACTTTTATTCACGACTTTTCCACATGGTCAGTCACGTGTAACTCTGGATTGGCATGTGAACGAATCAAGCTTCATGGGTTGCCCGCTTTTTAGCTTTCATCCACTTTTTCATTGCCATATATTCTCATATGGCCAGGGACCATATATGTAGATGTGTGCTTCTCCCTATACCGAATCTTTCCAGGAATTTTTTATACTTTAATACACTTTAAGATGTTTGCTTTGCGAGATTATTACCCTTCTAATTGCTGCTTGGCTGTCAAAATAAAAGTTGACGGATCTGTAGTTTAACTATTTTCTGCCCCGGGTATAGTTATGTTGCAACTTTCGGGGTCTCTTTATTTCCGAGTCAAAACAGTACACGTCAGACACTGCTCCTTCCATTACTAAGGAACCGAAGGTATAAACGTGTATCGCCTCATATGCTATTTGAGCGCCATTACACCAAACCCTTACCTCTATTTATAATTTTCTATAATCGGGTTTCTAGTCAAAATAATTGGAAAAACGCCTTTATTATTTTATTGCCGACGTTTCGACCGTTTATTGTGGTCTTCTTCAGGGCCTAGTTATGATTTTAAAAACATTAAAATAACTCAATTTAGTTTCGCAGTTCTATAGAATTAAAGTTACATATATATATATGGACATTCAATTGACAAACATTTCTTACTTAAAAATCTCTGCGTCCTTCTTCGTCAGGTTTTTCTTTATATATATGTGTTTTGAAATAAAACATAGTCAATTTAATGCTCAATTAAGGAAACGGAAATTATTTTACAATTTAAAATTACTATTTTCAATAGACAACCCACAATTTTTATTTCAAACTCTAATTTGAATGTAAGTACATATGTATACATATTTGACGTTTGTTGATCACCGGCGAATTCATGTTTGATGGGTTATTGCAGTTTCATTTTAGTATACACGCATAGATGTCGCTAATAGTTCTTGCTTCTATACTATATTGCAGATCTAAGGGACTCTTCAAAATACATGTACGGAGCAAGGTAGTATTTCCATATATTATTTTATGACGCCATACTACTAATGCTGTTTGCTAGCTGTGCGCTCAATCTTCCACGAGGCATTGGATCTTGGGATTTTATAGCTCCTAGTAAACTGGACCATATACGTCTTCTCCAAATCGGCAGTCAACCTGACCCTACATGCTCAGGTACGTATGCGCCCGACCTATTTAAAAGCTAACAGTTGGTCGACAACTGCGAAACCTCTGCGCACGCCGCAAATTTGATGGGTTCGACATCCCACCACCTGCACAGTTGGTTGATAACCAGCGACCACAGCATAGCTGACAATACCGCGTCTCGTGGCTTTCCCTGTGCACTTGTTTTGTGGCCTTATAGAGTATCCGCTGCGGCGTAATCTTTTTTCTTTGATGAAATTTCAATACACAAATTATAAATTCTTACTCATTTAATAGGAATTTTGCTCAATTTAAGGAACATTTTTTTAGGGAATGTTTTTCCTCTTTTATTATTTTTTTCTATTCTAAGTGTACACTTTAAGTTTTGAAGAAATAAGATCAAAAAGTAATTGCTTTGATGATTATAATAAATCAGAGTAGATTGGTCGATACTGTCCTTCAGTTGTGGTATGCAACTTAGACCAATCCAAGTAGATAAATATCTTCGTCCTGCGTAATAAAATATATAAATTTTTTCAGCGATCTCTATTCATTTATAACACAATTGATCTTTTGGGGAACAAATTGATATACCATCGGTGCTAAAAAGGTGTTAGTATAAAACATCAAATTTAAAAATTGAGAAATTGTTACCATCTCATTCAGAATTTCTAGTATTTTGGAATTTTTACTTAACTTATTCAATAGTGTATTTATAGTCCCTAGTGTATTATTTAGTATAATACAATTCATTAAGTGTTAAGAGCTTTTTTTTATGTATTTATGAAATTTATGTAGTATTTATTGTTGCTAAAGCACTTTGAAATTCACAAAATTTTTGTATGCCATGGCGTATACGCAACTCTTTACAATTGTTGAGAGCTCTGCTGTTCATTGAGTCAACTGTACTCTTGTTATGTATATATGAACATGCATATATTTAAAACAATATAAATGTTAAAATAGTTTATTTGTGCGTGTTTTTGTATTCAGTTTGATTATTTGAATGCGTTTTGTTTCTCCTTTTTATTTATATCTTTTTTTTATTTTCTGTTTTGTTATGTTAGGCGGCATACAATCAATTAATGAAATTACATTGCACAACCAACAGCTAACCACAATAACAACAAATGCCTTTAATATAATAATAAGAATAGCAAATATGTAGTATGCTAAAGAAGAGGGCGTAGGGCAAACAAAACAATAGCTATGTAAATAACAATGGCACAACCACAATGCCAACCAAAGTAATGCGGCAGCGACAAGTGCAATTATAGCGTAACATTGTCATAGCAACAGACAAAGAACATTCCATTGCTTGTATGCAGACAAATCTACTTATATATGTGTGTATGTCTATGAATACCCATCAACAATTAGAGTAAAATATTGTAAGATATAGGAAATTAATTATTAATTTAATGATTTTCCTATAACTTGTAAGACTCAAGCATATGAGAGGATAAAACTGAGGCTGGGTGAGGGAAAATAGATTCCGGTCGCCTGGCTGGAAGAGTTATAGAACTCATATTCGACAAAGAACTGTCACTTATGCAAGACTTCATTTAAAAGTAACATAACGAGTCCTGAAACTGTCTTTCAGGCGATTTCTTTAACGTAATGTTATAGAAGATAATTCGAGTAGCAGAACTTAACTGTGACAGTACAATCTCTCATAAGAGCGCATAATTACTGGCCTATACTGGTTGTATTGATATTATTGACCATAACAAATGCACCGTAATGTCTGCGCTCTTCGGAATAGATCAAGATGCAAAAAGGTGGGGTTTTCGGTAAAGACGAGACGAAGTATTTGAAGAACGAATCGAAGCATTAGCGCCTTGGTAGTCACGTCACTGTTGATGGATATAGGAACAGCAAAATTAATATCAGCTTAGCGGATAATAACTCTTGCTAACAAGTGCTAATTTGGTCAACCAAGGCAATTGAAAAGTAAAGTCCTCTCGACTGAAAAAATCACGCTCTACAAGTCACTCATCATACCTGAACAGATAAATGGATCGGAATCATGGAAGAAGTCGAAAGAAGATAAGATAGCTCTTGGAGTATTATAGAGAAAAGTTCCCTGAAGATTTATAGTCCTGTTCGTGAAGCCTTCGAAGGAGTTATAATGACGAGCCGTTAGTGCAGCGAATAAAAATCAAAAAACTTCCTTGGGTAATTAAATATAGAATATGAGTCTACACAGGAGTTTGGAACCATAAGAGGTGAAGAAGATTGGATAATCCTTGGTGCTACTAAATTATTTAAGCTACAGGAAAACAGGAACAGCTTGCGTGAGTTGTTTCAAAACGGGTAGGCGCAAGGCGCGACAACCTCCGAAGGGATTTTAAGCCGAGCTTCTCTTCCGATTTGCGTTGTGATCCTTTTTTTCCCACAAATTTGGTAGGCGTTACCTACTTATTTTGTACTGACTCCATACGGCATCTGTAAGGGGCGAGTTTTCAATAAGAATATTTTCATAGCAGAAATACACTCGGAGTTTTGCCAAATCACTCCCAAAAAGCGACCATGCTTTGAAAGGCTTTTTCTTATTAAAAAAAAACTTGTTTCTAAATTTTCGATGTTGCTTTGCCTGGCGCTTGCACCTAGGATCTTTGATGTGGTAGGCGGTACAGACCGCTTTTTATAGATAAATTGGTACAAAAAGATAAGAGATATCCTCCCTTTAATAAACTTTTAATTAAAAGGAATAAAAGTTAACATAATTTTCAAATTTTTATAATGGGTATTTGTGCAAACATACTTATACACGCCCTCAAAAACTTATGACTTATTGGGGAAAATTTTATTTGAGGGGAGTTGGTATTTTGTATATACAATTGGTATTAAGTGACTTTTGTTTTTTGTCGCATATAAAGAGAAAATTATTTGTTTAAATTCCTATCATATCTCAATACAAATAACTTTTGTTCTTTACAGAAGCAGCTTGCGTAAGAGCGCAAGGCGATATTTGGAGGTACGCAGTTTGGGTGGTAAAATAAGTGGCCTTTGAAAAAAAAGTGGAGTCGAAAGGCCTATTTTCAATAGCGGTAACTATACCAGAAATTAATAGTTCAGGCTTTTTATGAAGAGATTTGCCAGCTTTTTACGGATAGCGAATTACTATTGACGAGTTATCAGTTTAATATAGCCGAGTCATCGGCTTCTTACAAGTTTTGTATTGGGATGTTAAATGACGAGTTCCAGACGTGTCATTGACTTCATATTGAAGTTTCGTTGATTCATGTTACCTACGAGCTGATGAACTGTAGATGACAAATCGATAAGAAGCCATTAATTTTAATACTGCGATAAGCAGTCAACAAATTGTTTATATCAAACTGAAAACTTGCTTTGGGAAAATCTATATATTTGTGATATTATATCGACAACTTTTCGATGAAATTTGATAAATTTTCGATAATAAATCAATAACTTATCGATAACATTATCATTCATTCATTATCTTTTGCATAACAAATCAATAAAATTTCTTTAGAAAATCGAAAATTTTTTTGTAAGAGAACTATGATTTTGCGTTACATTTTCAAAAACTTTGTGATTACTAATCGATATTTCTTTATTTGTAATCGATAAATTTTCGATACGGAATCGATAAATGTTTGATTACATTCGATACCTTTTTGGGAACAAGCTTATAACGTTTTGATAAAAAATGTATAACTATTTTATAAAAAATCGATAATTTCTTGATAACATATCGATCAATTTACTCGCACTCACGCCTTTTTCTACCTGTATAATGTGTTTCGCTTACCCTTTTCTATTCACGGTAGCTTTTACAGACTCTTCTTTTTGCGATTTTAACCCTGAGGGCAGCGTCTTATATTTCGGTTGCAACGCGGCATTGTTCATCATATAAACGGGTTTTCCGAGGTTGTCGGTAACCATATACTAGACTTGCAACAAGAAAAGATTTCCTTCCTATTTTCTATCTCGTTCACCTCAATTAAAACTCACTTTATTAATTTTCCTATCCCCCAACCCACTCACCTAAATCATACTTATGCATATACTATACCCAGTGTTTGATATATGTATTTTTAAAATAGTTACGCAGGCATAACTTTTTGCATGTTCCAATAAAGGGCGTGGACTCTTGGGTTGCGCAGTGTACAATGGATGCATTGGAGTAACTTATTGCACGGCATCGTTCAGAAGCATCACAAGATTATCTTTGGGAAAACCGAAACCCAAATTTTAGCTGTGATAAGGCCATATAAAAATGAAAAGTTGCCACATTGAAATAAATTTTATCGCGTTGTTGAAAAAGATTTCACTTCAACTGTGTGACCTAGAATCTATATAATTCAACTTCGTGTATAAATTTTAATAAGTATTTATTCTGTAGAAACATATAGGCTGTATTAAAATATGTTCCCACGTACCTATTGCTAGGTATTAATATTGATATGTTTGTATAAAAAAGGCCATAATTGAATTCCTATGTTTTTGTTTTAATAAGGTAATTGTTTTCATAACCTTATTAAGTAATTACAAACGCCTGTGCACAATTGAATTATTGCCTGCCTTGTATGCAGCTTGTGATATATATGTACGTATGTAGGCATGTTCGTTCGCTGTATAATGTATGCATGTATGTATGTGTAAGTTTATGAATTGTGGTTTGGAAATAAAAGTCGCGTTAAAGCATTTTTGCGCCCCTTTGAGTAAAGTTATTTAATCTGAATAATTTTTAACTCGTATTTTTATACTCAGTTGAGCAGAGCTCACAGAGTATATTAAGTTTGATTGGATAACGGTTGGTTGTACAGATATAAAGGAATCGAGATATATATAGACTTCCATATATCAAAATCATCAGGATCGAAAAAGAATTTGATTGAGCCATGTCCGTCCGTCCGTCCGTCCGTTAACACGATAACTTGAGTAAATTTTGAACTAACTTGATGAAATTTGGTATGTAGGTTCCTGAACACTCATCTCAGATCGCTGTTTAAAATTAACGAAATCGGACTACAATCACGCCCACTTTTTCGATATCGAAAATTTCGAAAAACCGAAAAAGTGCAATAATTCATTACTAAAGACAGATAAAGCGATGAAACTTGGTAGGTGAGTTGAACTTATGACGCAGAATAGAAAATTAGTAAAACTTCGGACAACGGGCGTGGCACCGCCCACTTTTAAAAAAAGGTAATTTAAAATTTTGCAAGCTGTAATTTGGCAGTCGTTGAAGATATCGTGATGAAATTTGGCAGGAACGTTACTCCTATTACTATATGTACGCTTAATAGAAATTAGCAAAATCGGAGAAGGACCACACTTTTAAAAAAAAATTTTTTTTTAAGTAAAATTTTAACAAAAAATGTAATATCTTTACAGTATATAAGTAAATTACATCAACATTCAACCCCAGTAATGATATGGTGCAACAAAATACAAAAATAAGAGAAAATTTCAAAATGGGCGTGGCTCCGCCCTTTTTCATTTAATTTGTCTAGGATACTTTTAATGCCATAAGTCGGCCAAAATCTTACCAATCCTTTTGAAATTTCGTAGTGGCATAGATTTTATGACGTTAACTGTTTTGTGTGAAAATGGGCGAAATCGGTTGAAGCCACGCCCAGTTTTTATACACAGTCGTTCGTGTGTCCTTCCGCATGTCCGTTAACACGATAACTTGAGCAAAAGTTGGCATATCTTTACTGAACTTAGTTCACGAACTTATCTGAACTCACTTTATCTTGGCATAAAAAATGAATGAAATCCGACTATGACCACGTCCACTTTTCGATATCGAAAATTACGAAAAATGAAAAAAATACCATAATTCTATACAAAATATGAAAAAAGGGATGAAACATGGTAATTGGATTGGTTTATTGCCGCGAAATATAACTTTAGAAAAAACTTTGTAAAATGGTAGTGACACCTACCATATTAATTAGAAGAAAATGAAAAATTCTGCATGGCGAAATAAAAAACCCTTGAAGCTTGGCAGGTATTACATATATAAATAAATTAGTGGTATCTAACAGATGATATTCTGGGTCACCCTTGTCCACATTTTGATCGATATCTGGAAAACGCCTTCACATATACAACTACCACCGCTCCCTTTTAAAACTCTCATTAATACCTTTAATTTGATACCAATATCGTAAAAGCACATTCTAGAGTCACCCCTGGTCCACCTTTATGGCGATATCTCGAAAAGCCGACCACCTATAGAAGGAAGGCCCACTCCCTTTTAAAAATACATCATTAACACCTTTCATTTGATACCCATATCGCACAAACAAAGTCTAGAGTCACCCCTGGTCCACCTTTATTGCGATACCACGAAAAGGCGTCGACCTATAGAACTAAGGTCCACTCCCTTTTAGAATACTCATTAACACCTTTCTTTTGAAACCCATATTGTACAAACGCATACTAGAGTCACCCCTGGTCCACCTTTATGGCGATATCTCGAAAAGTCGACCACCTATACAACTACCACCACCTCCTTTTAAAATCCTCATTAATACGTTTAATTTTATACCCATATCGTACAAACAAATTCTAGGGTTACCCATGGTCCTCCTTTATGGCGATATCTCGAAACGGCGTCTACCTATGGAACTAAGGATTACTTCCTTTTAAAATACTCATTAGTGCCTTTCATTTGATACCCATATCGTACAAACAAATTCTTGAGTCAACCCTGATCCACCTTCATGGCGATATCCCTAAATGGCGTCCACCTATAGAACTCCCTCATAAAATACTCTTTAATGCCTTTCATTTGATACACATGTCATACAAACACATTCCAGGGTTTCTCGGTTCATTTTCCTACATTGTTATTTTCCATTATGTTGTCACCATAGCTCTCAACTGAGTATGTAATTTTCGGTTACACCCGAACTTAACCTTCCTTACTTGTTTTTCTTGTTTTGCTTTCTGTCTATCTACGCTAATGGCTTACTGATAATTAATTGTTGATGATAGCTTATTTTAAGTTCATTTATAAAATATAATACAAAAGTGTAAAATCATAATGAAAGAGATAAAAAATGGCTTTGTAAAATTACAAAATATATGTTTATTTCTAAATATACTTACACATGCATACACATTTATATATTTCCATATATTTTTGAATGGGGGTATATTTTTTCCTTTAAAAAATCAATTATAGTTCTGCTAATAAATTATACTTCACTCTATTTAATAAAATTCAAGAAAAAATCACATGGCGCAATATGTTGCTCATACGCCCTGTCGTACCTAGCATAACAGCACCTAAATGAATGGCTTCTTCGAAAGCGGTCTCGGTTATGGCGGAGAATTGGTTTTCCAAAAAAATAGCACCAGAAGTACCGAGCTCCTGACTGGAAATGTAAAAGTTTAACGCAACTACGGAATATGGAATCAGATCGTTTATGTCGGGGAGATGACTGTTGGATGAATATAAGGGAGGACTGTAAGGTTACGTTTATGATCGAGGGTAATCGCATCGCGCGTTGCGACAAGAAACACTCCATCCCTTGTTACATTTTCCCTAGCGTTATCGCTGGCGATTGAGTGTTTCTAGTACAGCGAAATCGCAAGCGATGGAATGCTCAACAATATAACTCAAAATCTTTTTATTCACGTTGTGGCAGTGTAGAGAAAGCAACATGCGTACATTAACTCGTAAAATTTTATTATTAGAAAATAGCCCTTTGTTACTAAAAAATATTTAAAAAGTATACATAAGAAAAAAAAAATAAAATTAAGTGCATCAAATCGCCAAGGAAAGAAAAATATCCTGAGTAATGATAATCGGTCAGTCTTATTTTTTTAAATTTTGAGTAAAGAGTTGAGTTATTAGTCCTTATTTAAAAATATGGAATAACAATAAAATTTAAATTTTTATTCAGTTATTCAAAAATAAAAGAATAAACCCTCGAAATGCCCTGAAAATATACCCATCTGCGTAACCAGTGCGCGTGTAGTTCTGAAGCTTCTAAGTGTAATATTGAAATGATTTTGGGGAGTATTCCCAGGGTTTTTGGGGTAATTTCGGGTACACCCTCTGGATCATTTGGGGGTCATTCCGGAATGGTGTTGGGGATTCCCTCGGGGTCATTTGGGGTCACTTCGGGATCTTTTCGGGATCCTATTTAAAGCTGAGGGTTGCGGAAAATGGGCAGCTAGCTCTTTTCTGTGCTTCGGTCCAGAGGCAACCTATCAACTGAATTTTGAATTCCGGATATATCACAGCTGCTATAGGTGCCCATTTTCCGCAATCCTCAACTTTAACTAAGTCCCCAAGAAGATCCCGGAGTGACCCCAAATGACCCCGAAAGTGTCCCCAAAAAGATTCCGGAATGACCCCAAATGACCCCGACGAATTCCCCAAATTCATTCCGGAATGACCCCAAAATGACCCCGAAAAAGTACTCAAAAAGATCCCAGAATGACCCACCCAAAACTATCCCGGAATGACCCCCAAATGACCTCGAGGGAGTTCCCGAAAACATCCCGGGATGACTCCCAAGTGACCCCGAGGGAGTCCCCAAAACCATCCCTGTCACGTACCCTTTCAATAAAAACATCCATATTGTTTCGCTAGTTTCGCTCAACTGAATCAAAATATTTTGGTTGCAAATTTTCGTCGCTTTTGTCGCTTGTAATCGCTCAATTCGCTTTACTCTAAATCGCTTTGTCATAAACATTATCATATGCACTAATATAATTTATTGCTAACAGCGATTCTTGTCGCATCGCGCGATGCGATTACGCTCGATCATAAACGTAGCCTAATACGAAATTTCAGAATTGATGGTACCTGGTCCCAAGACCCGAAAGTCATCTATATAAACAAACGTTAAGGGGTAGGCTCGTTGAGCAGAAAAATGGGAACGGAGTTTCTAAAAATTAATTCTTATAGATTTACCTGTTGCAGAAAAAGCAGTCTTTGCATAGTTTTAGCGCTCAGGCTGTCTCAATAGCTGACTTTGAACAAACACGTCTCCATTACTATGTTCTCAATCCATAAACAACGCAACGGAAACACCAATGTAACGCAAAGGAAATTCAAAAGCTTACGTTTTGATCGCGTTTTCAGCCAATTTTCTTGCAGTCTTCTAATTTTGTTTGATCTTGTTCTATTTTTATACTCAGTTGAGCAGAGCTCACAGAGTATATTAACTTTGATTGGATAACGGTTGGTTGTACAGGTATAAAGGAATCGAGATAGATATAGACTTCCATATATCAAAATCATCAGTATCGAAAAAAAATTCGAATGAGCCATGTCCGTCCGTCCGTCCGTCTGTCCGTTAACACGATAACTTGAGTAAATTTTGAGGTTCCTGGGCACTCATCTCAGATCGCTGTTTAAAATGAACGATATCGGACTATAACCACGCCCACTTTTTCGATATCGAAAATTTCGAAAAACCGAAAAAGTGCGATAATTCATTACCAAATACGGGTTAAGCGATGAAACTTGGTAGGTGAGTTGAACTTATGACGCAGAATAGAAAACTAGTAAAATTTTGGACAATGGGCGTGGCACCGCCCACTTTTAAAAGAAGGTAATTTAGAAGTTTTGCAAGCTGTAATTTGGCAGTCGTTGAAGATATCATGATGAAATTTGGCAGGAACGTTACCCTTATTACTATATGTCTGCTTAATAAAAACTAGCAAAATCGGAGAACGACCACGCCCTCTTTTTAAAAAAAAATTTTTTTTAATTCAAATTTTAAAAAAAGTTAATATCTTTACAGTATATAAGTAAATTATGTCAACATTCAACTCCAGTAATGATATGTTGCAACAAAATACAAAAATAAAAGAAAATTTCAAAATGGGCGTGGCTCCGCCCTTTTTCATTTAATTTGTCTAAGATACTTTTAATGCCATAAGTCGAACAAAAATTCACCGATCCTTGTGAAATTTGGTAGATGCTCAGATTCTAGGACGATAATTGTTTTCTGTGAAAAGGGGCGAAATGGGTTGAAGCCACGCCCAGTTTTTATACACAGACGACCGTCTGTCCTTCCGCTCGGCCGTTAACACGATAACTTGAGCAAAAATCGATATATCTTTACTAAACTCAGTTCACGTACTTATCTGAACTCACTTTGTATAGGTGTAAAAATGGCCGAAATCCGACTATGACCACGCCCACTTTTTCGATATCGAAAATTACGAAAAATGAAAAAAATGCCATAATTATATACCAAATTTGAAAAAAGGGATGAAACATGGTAATTGTATTGGTCTATTGACGCAAAATATAACTTTAGAAAAAAACTTGGTAAAATGGGTGTGACTCCTACCATATTAAGTAGAAGAAAATGAAACAGTTTTGCAGGGCGAAATCAAAAGCCCTTGGAATCTTGGAAGGAATACTGTTCGTGGTATGGCATATATAAATAAATTAGCGGTACCCGACAGATAATGTTCTGGATCACCGTGGTCCACATTTTGGTCGATATCTCGAAACCGCCTTCACATATACAACTAAGGGCCACTCCCTTTTAAAATCCTCATTAATACCTTTAATTTGATACCCATATCGTACAAACACATTCTAGAGTCACCCCTGGTCCACGTTTATGGCTATATCTCGAAAAGGCGTCCACATATAGAACTAATGCCCACTCCTTTTTAAAATACTCATTAACACCTTTAATTTGATACTCGTATCGTACAAACACATTATAGAGTCACCCCTGGTCCACGTTTATGGCTATATCTCGAAAAGGCGTCCACATATAGAACTAATGCCCACTCCTTTTTAAATACTCATTAACACCTTTCATTTGATACCCATATCGTACAAAAAAATTCTAGAGTCACCCCTGGCCCACCTTTATGGCGATATCTCGAAAAGGCATCCACCTATATAACTAAGGCCCACTCCCTTTTAAAATACTCATTAACACCTTTCATTTGATACCCATATCGTACAAACAAATTCTAGTGTCACCCCTGGTCCACCTTTATGGCGATACCTTGAAAAGGCGTCCATCTATAGAACTAAGGCCCACTCCCTTTTAAAATACTCATTAACACCTTTCATTTGATACCCATATCGTACAAACAAATTCTAGAGTCACCCCTGGTCCACCTTTATGGCGATATCTTGTAAAGGCGTCCACCTATAGAACCAAGGCCCACGCCCTTTTAAAATACTCATTAACACCTTTCATTTGATACCCATATCGTACAAATAAATTCTAGAGTCAACCCTGGTCCACCTTTATGGCGATATCTCGAAAAGGAATCGACCTATAGAACTAAGGCCCACTCCATTTTAAAATACTCATTAACACCTTTCATTTGATACCCATATCGTACAAACAAATTCTAGAGTCACCCCTGGTCCATCTTTATGGCGATATCTCGAAAAGGCGTCCATCTATAGAACTTAGGCCCACGTCCTTTTAAAATACTCATTAATACCTTTCTTCTGATACCCATATCGTACAAAATAAATTCTAGAGTCACCCCTGGTCCACCTTTATGGCGATATCTCGAAAAGGTGTCCACCTATAGAACTTAGGCCACTCCCTTTTAAAATTATCATTAACACATTTCATTTGATACCCATATCGTACAAACAAATTCTAGAGTCAGGCCTGGTCCACCTTTATGGCGATATCCCTAAATGGCGTCCATCTATAGAACTATGGCCCACTCCCTCTTAAAATACTCTTTAATACCTTCCATTTGATACACATGTCATACAAACACATTCCAAGGTTACCCTAGGTTCTTTTTACAACATGGTGATTTTTCCTTACTTTGTCTCCACAGCTCTCAACTGAGTATATAATGTTCTGTTACACCCGAACTTAGCCTTCCTTACTTGTTAATTAATCGGGTTCAATTTACATGAATATTTTCTTTTTTAAACTAAAAATATTTTTATTTATATGGCTATTTATAAACTGTTTTCTTTTTGCGTTCATTGTGGCAGGAAAACTTTCAATGTACGTTCTTTCAAAGTAGCGCCAGCGCCAAAACGACGTAAAAGTCGAATATCTTCGGGCCTTTAGGTTTTCTATTTTAAACAGTTTGGCTGAACAGGAAGTTTGGGATAACATGAAATTCCAAACTAAACATGCGTTATTCTAATTTTCTCTATTCATCTACTTTTCTCTGCTCTCTTTTACCTAGGAATGTTCTCTATCTTGTGCGGTTGTCAGTTTATCTAAGTCGGCACACTCAAATTAATTTCCACCTTCATTCTTCCGTAAATCTATCCCTTTTTGCTCTTTCTCTTCTTGCTTTTGCTCTTATCTAGGTCTAAATCTCATTATTACACTTAAACTAATATATCCTACCCTTTCTCTTAATATTTATTTCTAGTTTTTCTCAAACCATTACGATTGTTACTTCGACGCTCATTTTCCCCTTTTTTCCTCTTCCTTTACTTTTGCGAGTTCCCCCAAATCTCCTCCATTTCTTTTCTTTTATTATCCCTTTCCTTTTGAATTTCATTTTCCAATATTGAGATCATATCAAGTTCGGTTTTTTTCACGCATTTCACTATCTAAGTAGTAGAAAAGGAGCAATAGCACCAAGTATTTTCCCTTATTACTACCTTAAGGTTCATTACCAGATTATGAGGCTAATACAATTTTTTTTTTGTACTTCTGACCTCACCTGTCTGGTTTTATTGCATCTGCACGCACCATGAAGTAATGTAAAAATTTGTACAGATTAAAACCAGAAATATCTTCTATCCAATTATTAACACAAACAACAACATCCGCTATCAAATCCAGCAAAGAATCACTCATGCCAACAAATTCTTCCTTGAACTTTAAAACGTAAAGTCCTATCCCGGCAAAATCGTCCTCTACAAGTATGTCAGAAAAATAGATCAAGGCAACATTAAAGGAGGTGGCTCTAAGAGTGTTCGAAAGAAAAATCTTCGAAAAATTCCTAGACCTCTACACGATTGCAACAGCGAATATCGATGAAGATTTAGTTATGAGCTGTACGAATTTTGGGCTGATACCGACATAGTGCAGCAAATTTAAACACATCAGCTTTTTATTTATTTATTTATCTATTTATTAAATCAATTAAAATACAAATCTTACAGGCTAAGTAGAAATATGTGGTAACAGTAAGCAAATTACTAGTATAAATAAATGGCTTACTTATAAAGAGGCTTTATTGTACTTAAAAAGCACTCTTTTGAGCAAGAAAAATCTATTTCCAAATAATTTAAAATTCTATTAAACTCAATCAAGGTTCTAGTAATTGGAGCATTGATTGCATAAAGAGCTTTGAAAAGACAAACATTGAAGAATTCAGAGTAACCTATGCGCTCTGGCAGGAATGTTTATAAAAATCCTCTCAAGGAGCATTGGGCAGTCAGTCGCACCGCGAAAAACGTCAAAAATAAACGAAAGCGACAAAAATAGTCTCCTGTTCTGCAGTGACTTTAAATTAATCAATACGCATTTAGCTTCATAAGTCGGAATGGGCTCAGAGAAGCATAAGCTGCGCAAAGCAAAATATAAGAACACTTTCTGGATCCGCTCATTCTTGCAATGTGGCACTGATAATACGGCGACCAAATGGAACAGGCATACTCAAGTTTAGAGCGCACAAACGCTGTATACAAAAGCTTTAGCGTGTAAGGGTCAGTGAATTCCGAGCTATGACGCCTAAGAAATGTAAGCATGGCATACGATTTCGAGATGCAACGGTTAATATGGTTTGCGAAAGTAAATTTGGAGTCAAAATTTACTCCCAGATCTTTTATTTCACTAACTCTTATAAGGGGCGAGTTAGATAAATGGTATGAGGTATCAATGACATTAACGCGTTTTGAAAAAGTTATAGGGAAAACATTTTTTTAAGTTAAGAGTTAACCGATTGCTATTACACCATGTACTTAAATTATCCAAATCTAATTGCAGCAATTCAGAGCCATCTGACTGTGATTAAGTGAATAGATTTTTAAATCATCCGCATATAGTAGAAATCTAAATGCAGAGAGCAAGAGCGAATGTCATTAATGAACAATATGAAGAAAAGTGGTCTAGGATGCTTCCTTGTGGGACACCAGAACAGGCAACGAAAGGCGAAGACCTCACATTGTCCACAACAACCCTACAACTGCGGTATGATTCAATCCATTTTAGAAACACTGAGTGGAGACCCATACAGGCCAGCTTCTTAACCAGGACTACATGAGAAACCCGATCAAAAGCTTTAGAAAAGTCCGTATATACTGCGTTAACCTGACACCCAGACTGAATAGCTGCGATGCAGTCATCAGAAAAAATAGCTAAGTTAGTCAAAGTTGAGCGTCCGGGAAGAAAGCCATGTTGTCTGGACTTACAATATTCTTAAAGAAAAAATTAATTTTTCTTGGATTATGCATTCAAAAAGCTTTGACGTGGCGGAAAGTTTTGAAATGGGTCTGTAGTTGCTAATATCATTTTTATTGCCACTCTTAAAAATAGGTGTAATAAAAGCCAGTTTTCCACGCGTCAATGAAAGTACCCGAGGAAAGGGAGCTCTTAAATATTAATAAAAGGGGATAAACAAGAGCTCCGCACTGCTTAAATAAAATTGCTGACAGACCATTAACATCGGTATTTGATGACTGTTTAAGTCGAGAGATGCCACAAACGACATCATCAAAAGGACAGTGCAAGATTTCCAAAATTTATCGATGGTTGTATGTTGAAAACTAATGTCATCACTATTATCAGGTGTCCGACGCGAAGTTGGCCATGAAAAACTCAGCGAACAGATTTGCCGCATCAGCTGGAGTATCAATAGCTTTATCGCCAAGGAAGAGAGAGGAGGGAATATTCGACACAGATTTTTTCGAGTTAACAAAATTCCAAAACGATCTTGGATTGTTTTTAAGTTTTCTTCAAACTTAAAATGTAATTTCTGTGCAAAAATTTATCCAGGCACGTGAACTTCTTCAAACTCTTTATACTTAGCGAAGAACACCATATTTTTACAATTTTTGAATTTGCGAAAAAATTTATTCCTCAAATTTCGAATTTTCATCAAGGCTGCATTATGCCAAGGAACTTTATACTTCTTTTTTGAAACCAAAGGAATAAACGGTTTGCAGATGTCCACGACAGTAGTTTTAAATATCTCGAAAGAACTGTTAGTGTCTAGGTTGTGAAACAGGCTATCCCAATTAATTTCCAGAAATAGATTGTTCAGGTCAAAAAAGTTGCATCGCTTAAAATTAAAAGAAAAATTTGATTTATCATTACTGACTTTGGCAAATCTATAAAATTCAAAAGTTATGACTAACGGTACATGATGCATGTCAGACTTTGTAATAGGTGAGTCGCATTTAAGCAATGTGAAATTTAAATTATTACTAAAAATACCAAATCTAAGGTGCGACCAAGTAGATTTGGGTAACAATTAATTTGCCTTAAATCAATGCTTAAAAAGATATCAATCACATATATTTCAATCAGGCTGGTAACATCACCCGCTATAAATGAAGAAAGAACGTGTATTACGGGGGTCCCTGTCGTGAAGACTTACCTCCAGTGTAAAACACAGATCAATGTCCGTTGATCTTCGGCCCAACAAGTTGGTACCAATGCGGTGAGCTGGGGTGTTCAAGTCAACCAGCCTTGGTTTGGCCGAGGAGGACTATCCATCCTCCTCTTCCATTTTCGGGTAATGGCACCCGGTTGCACGGCAACTCCACCGCGAGTTCCGTGCTTGCCTCAAGGTCCCTCTTTCATTGATTTTGATATCTCGGTATCTGGTTAACAAGTTAACCAGATTGAGATATTTGGCGGCGCTTGGTTTTGCTTAGATGTTGCTTAAAGGGCCGCACTACGTTGACAACAAAGTGAGCTTGGCATCCAATTATGCGCCGTCTTCAACACCAAACGACCATCACAATTTAATCAAGGGATGTGACCAACCATTTCCGCACACAGACCTGTGAGTGCCGAGTGCCCGCCTCAACAATGCCCCTCGACATCGCTTGAGGCCACATTACGTTGACAAACATTGTGTGCCATATCGTCTTCTATTGGCTTCCATTTTCGCTACTAATTTCGCTCCAATTTCCACTCAATTACACAACAATTATGCACCAATTTGCCTCCAAATACACTCCTACCACAATTAAGGGATGTGGCCAACCTTTTCCGCTCACAGACTTGTAAGTACCGAGCACCTGCCCCAGCAACATCTTTGCACTGCAGTCCGCCACACTACAGTGATTTGACATTGTCAAATCTTGCCACATATAGGGTATGGCCATCCACACAGCGAACGCCTTCTATTCGCTTGCGCAGTCTAAAGCAGCCTCAAAACATCTCAAAAGACGAGATGAGCACCGGCCCACTCGTACAATTATCGATTGCTTTTTGGCTGACGATAGACATGCGCTCTTTCACCATCTTTCGTCGACTTTTGTACAGCATTTTGTCACAATTTAAGGGATGTGACCAACCTATCATCTGCCCCTCAGGGTCAGCTTCTCAATGAAGTTGGGACCGCCGTGGCAAGCATGAGACCGAATTCCCTTGGGTCTTGGGTCCCCAAGGGAAAACAAGTCTACTCAGAGCGTGTGTCATAAGTGAACTCTGTTTGAAACCACAGCCACCGCGATGCTCCCACAAGGGGGCCATCCCAGGACAGGAGGTGAGACCTGAGTACAAAGCATCGTTCGATGCAGTGCACCAGAACACACTGGCTTCTCCTGCTCCCGCGGTAGCACTTTTTATAAAGACCTTGCCTAGGGTCCCACAGGGTGATACACCGCGTCCACCCTGCTACCTTTCGAGTAAAACACCTTACTCATGGATTGGGTACCCATGGTATTATGGTCGCCTTTTACGACCGGTATACCTACCGTGGGCATATTCTAACCCTAACCCACAGGGGGAGCTATAAATGAAGAACTGGAAGTATCTTGAGACCAATTTATGTTAGGAAGGTTGAAATCCCCTAGCACGCAGAAATGATCGCCACCAATTTTATTCAGAGCCAAGGAAACAATATTGTCAACATGCGCTGTGTATAGGTTTTGGCTACTGTTGGGCGGAATATAAGAGGCACACAAAAATATTGAGTCTGAGGTGCCTCGTATTTGAACACAGACTTGATCAGCAGCTCGTTGTTATTATTAAATGCAACCTCAGAAGCGCGATATTTGCAATGCACTGCGATAAGAGCTCCACCACCTCTAGCACATCCTCTGATGTTAGCATTTCTGTCCTTGCGAAAGACGTTATATAACATGGGGTCAAAGTACTCCGCGCTATGAATGTTATCATTCAACCACGTCTCGACGATAACGAAGACATCATAATCCTGGTGGGAAACGGAATAGCCGAAAAAGCTGAGATTTGGTTCTAATGCCAGCCATGTTTTGCATATAAATTTTTAATCGGTTCGTTGTTCCGTCTGACCCAACCGATCGCCATTGGACATCGGTTGGACCTCGCCGTTTTTTGAATGAAAATTAAATGGACGCACAGCTATATTTGAAGCCCATAACTCTGCCACCAATAGCTTTGGAAGTGAGCTGGCCTCAACACCCAGCTAAAAATTAATATACCGCAGAGATTTTGGATCCACGCCAGACTTTACCAACGGAACAAAAACGATGGAGTTTTCATCTATACCGGTATGTTGAGAAATGTGCGATTTCAATTTTTCGGATGTAACCGAGGCAGAGAAGGGCGAGAGATGCAACCACTTCCTTTTCGCAACAGCACTTAAATCCCCATTAATGGCCGACCCAATAACTAAAGGTTGCGCTAGTAAACGCAAATTATTTCGTTTACCATTATTGGGGGTGGGTCTAATGTTGCTATTTGCTATGGCAGCATTATTGTTGCTTTGAGCACTAGCCGGCATTGAACTTGTACCTGCTTCAGCACTCGCATTGCTAGAACCACTTTCTTTGTTGTTTTGAGGTTTATTTTTATTTCTTCGTTTGTATTTTTTTTATTTTGCACTGTTCTCCATTCGTTTTGGTTACCAACAACTGCAGGAGAATTGTCAACAGTACCCGGTGTAGGCGAAGAAATTTGCAAAGCAGCGGCGTTAGGAGTTGGCGTCACAGTGGAAATGTTAGCAGCAGCATCATTAGGCGGTGAATGAGCAGCAGTAGCAGCTGATATTATATCAGCATTAGCAACGACGTCAACAGAGCCAAAAGTACCCATTGGTACACACGAAGAAGCTGGCTGCATTTATTTAGCAGAGTTGTTGTTGTTATTGATGAATTTTTCAAATTGTGTGAGCAGATTAGATAAAATTGAGTTATTTTCGTTGAGCTTACGAACTTCGGTTTGAAGAGAATCAGTTTGTTGACGTAAGCACTCATTATCTTCGTGCAAAGCAGTCACAGCAGAAAGAAGTTGAGAGTTAACTATTTTCAACTCCCCAAAATTATCATTATCACTGCGCGGAATTTGCATTTGCACTTGTATGGCTTGTTGTTGTAGTAATGAAGAATTATGCGAAGACATAGAATCGTATTGTTGAGCGGGAGCACACAAACCACAAATGTAAATATTTTCAGCAGTATTTATATAGCTGGGTTCGGCAGGAAAATTACCAACAACACAAGTCATGTGATAAATTTCTCGGCATTTTTCACATTGCACTGAAGTTTGTGCGCGATCAACTATATGACCACATAAACAAGGCATAATAATTCAAATGTTAAAATATGAAAGCACAGGAAAAAAGCTAACAAAATCAATGTCACTTATACAATTTTAATTGTTATACGCCATTAAATAAAAATAAAAGCACAAGTTTAAATTTAAATTTGAAGTTTAAATTTAAGGTTAAGAAAAACTCGGAGCACGGCAAAAACACGTTCGTTCACGACGATATTTATTTGCTTTGCGGATAAGAAAGTATTTTTATCGCAATCCGCCATTGAAAGCAGATGAAGAGGGCGGCCCCCACTTCGAACAGATGGCAAGAAATTTAAACTCCTTTTGTATAGTGCCCCTTAACCCAAGGAAGAAGCTGCTGGCGCTTTTTCAACCGTCAAACGTTTGAAGATTAAGCGTCAATTATATAAATGAGTAATGATTATGAAGTTCCGTTCCAAGGAAAATTAAATAAAAAACCGCGTGCTAAAAATAATGTAGCTCAATATATAAAAAACAAGTAAGGAAGTGTAAGTTCGGGTGAAACCGAACATTACATACACAGCTGTCCACTTGAAATGCTGTTGTTGTTTGTTTTGTGTGCTTAATAGTGTTCCAAGGCTGCGCAATAAAACATATACATATGGTCCTATTGTGAACTAATTTTTCTTCGAGTTATGGCCCCCGAAACATAGGAAATTGCTTAGCCATAAAAGGGCTGTACCACGACCATTTTTTAAAATTTGAAGTTTTTCCTATTTATTGTTATAAATCCACTTGGGAAATGAAATACCATTGATATAATGTTCTTTTTTGCAAAGATATATCTTACTTTATTCGTCCACGACCCTTTTAGAAATCTTTTATATAAAAGTGGGCGTGGTCCTTAACCGATTTTGTTAATTTTTCTTCAAAGTATACCTTATAGTAAGGGCAGCCTCTCTGCCGAATTTTGTTATGGTAGGTTAAACGATTTTTGATTTATGATTAATAATATTTGTAAAATTGGTTTTATCACAAGTGGGCGGTGCCACGCCCATTTAAAACAAGTAAGGAAGGCTAAGTTCGGGTGTAACCGAACATAACATACTCAGTTGAGAGCTATGGAGACAAAATAAGGAAAATCAATCTGGGGTAACCCTGGAATGTGGTTGTATAACATGTGTATCAAATGAAAGGTATTAAAGAGTATTTTAAGAGAGAGTAGGCCATAGTTCTATGGATGAACGCCATTTAGGGATATCGCCATAAAGGTAGACCAGGACTGACTCTAGAATTTGTTTGTACGATATGGGTATCAAATGAAAGGTGTTACTGAGCATTTTAAGAGGGAGTGGGCCTTAGGTCTATCGGTGGACGCCTTTTCGAGATGTCCCCATTAAGGTGGACCAGGGGTGATTCTATAATGTGTTTGTACGATATGGGTATCAAATGAAAGCTGTTAATGAGTATTTTGAAAAGGAGTTATCCTTAGTTCCATAGGTGGACGCCGTTTCGAGATATCGCCATAAAAGTGGACCAGGGGTGTCTCTAGAATGTGTTTGTACGATATGGAAATCAAATGAAAGGTGTTACTGAGCATTTTAAGAGGGAGTGGGCATTAGGTCTATAGGTGGACGCCTTTTCGAGATATCGCCATTAGGGTGGGCCAGGGGTGACTCTAGAATGTTTGTACGGTATGGGTATCAAACGAAAGGTGTTACTGAGCATTTTAAGAGGGAGTGGGCATTAGGTCTATAGGTGGACGCCTTTTCGAGATATCGCCATTAGGGTGGGCCAGGGGTGACTCTAGAATGTGTTTGTACGATATGGGTATCAAATGAAAGGTGGTAAGGAGTATTTTAAAAGGGAGTAATCCTTAGTTCTATAGGTGGACGCCTTTTCGAGATATCGCCATAAAGGTGGACCAAGGGTGACTCTAGAATATTTGTACGATATGGGTATCAAACGAAAGGTGTTACTGAGCATTTTAAGAGGGAGTGGGCATTAGGTCTATAGGTGGACACCTTTTCGAGATATCGCCATTAGGGTGGGCCAGGGTGACTCTAGAATGTGTTTGTACGATATGGGTATCAAATGAAAGGTGGTAATGAGTATTTTAAAAGGGAGTAATCCTTAGTTCTATAGGTGGACGCCTTTTCGAGATATCGCCATAAAGCTGGACCAAGGGTGACTCTAGAATGTTTGTACGGTATGGGTATCAAACGAAAGGTGTTACTGAGCATTTTAAGAGGGAGTGGGCATTAGGTCTATAGGTGGACGCCTTTTCGAGATATCGCCATTAGGGTGGGCCAGGGTGACTCTAGAATGTGTTTGTACGATATGGGTATCAAATGAAAGGTGGTAATGAGTATTTTAAAAGGGAGTAATCCTTAGTTCTATAGGTGGACGCCTTTTCGAGATATCGCCATTAGGGTGGGCCAGGTGTGACTCTAGAATGTTTGTACGATATGGGTATCAAACGAAAGGTGTTACTGAGCATTTTAAGAGGGAGTGGGCATTAGGTCTATAGGTGGACGCCTTTTCGAGATATCGCCATTAGGGTGGGACAGGGGTGACTCTAGAATGTTTGTACGATATGGGTATCAAACGAAAGGTGTTACTGAGCATTTTAAGAGGGAGTGGACATTAGGTCTCTAGGTGGACGCCTTTTCGAGATATCGCCATTAAGGTGGGCCAGGGGTGACTCTAGAATGTTTGTACGATATGGGTATCAAACGAAAGGTGTTACTGAGCATTTTAAGAGGGAGTGGACATTAGGTCTATAGGTGGACGCCTTTTCGAGATATCGCCATTAGGGTGGGCCAGGGTGACTCTAGAAGGTGTTTGTACGATATGGGTATCAAACGAAAGGTGTTACTGAGCATTTTAAGAGGGAGGGGGCATTAGGTCTATTGGTGGACGCCTTTTCGAGATATGGCCATTAGGGTGGGACAGGAGTGACTCTGGTATGTTTTTGTACGATATGGATATCAAATTAAAGGTATTAATGAGGGTTTTAAAAGCGAGTGGCCCTTAGATGTATATGTGAAGGCGTTCTCGCGATATCGACCAAAATGTGGAACAGGTGATCCAGAAAATCATCTGTCGGGTACTGCTAATTTATTTATATATGCAATACCACTAACAGTATTCCTGCCAAGATTCCAAGGGCTGTTGATTTCGCCTTGTAGAACTTTTTCATTTTCTTCTACTTAATATGGTAGGTGTCACACCCATTTTACAAAGTTTTTTCCAAAGTTATATTTTGCGTAAATAAACCAATCCAGTTACCATGTTTCATCCCTTTTTTCGTATTTGGTATAGAATTATGGCATTTTTTTCATTTTTCGTAATTTTCGATATCGATAAAGTGGGCGTGGTTATGGTCAGATTTCGCCCATTTTTTATACCAAGAAAAAGTGAGCTCAGGTAAGTACGTGGGCTAAGTTTAGTAAAGATATATCGGATTTTGCTCAAGTTATTGTGTAATTGGCCGAGCGGAAGGACAGACGGTGGACTGTGTATAAAAACTGGGCGTGGCTTCCACCGATTTCGCTCATTTTCACAGAGAACACTTACCGTCATAGAATTTATGCTCCTACCAAATTTGAGAAGGATTGGTAAATTTTTGTTCGACTTATGGCAATAAAGGTATTCTAGACAAACTAAATGAAAATGGGCGGAGCCACGCCCATTTTGAAATTTTCTTTTATTTTTGTATTTTGTTGCATCATATCATTACTGGAGTTTAATTTTGACTTAATTTACTTATATACAGTAAAGATATTAAATTTTTTGTTAAAATTTGAATTTAAAAAAATTTTTTTTTAAAAAGTGGGCGTGTTCTTCATCCAATTTTGCTAATTTTTATTTAGCACATATAGAATAATAGTAGTAACGTTCCTGCCAAATTTCATCATGATATCTTCAACAACTGCCAAATTACAGCTTGCAAAACTTTTAAATTACCTTCTTTTAAAATTGGGCGGTGCCACGCCCATTGTCCAAAATCTTACTAATTTTTTATTCTGCGTCATAACGTCAACCCATCTACCAAGTTTCGTCGCTTTATCTGTCTTTTGTAATGAGTTATCGCACTTTTTCGGTTTTTCGAAATTTTCGATATCGAAAAAGTGGGCGTGGTTATAGTCCGATATCATTCATTTTAAATAGCGATCTGAGATGAGTGCTCAGGAATCTACATACCAAATTTCATCAAGATACCTCAAAATTTACTCAAGTTATCGTGTTAACGGACGGACGGACGGACGGACGGACATGGCTCAATCAAATTTTTTTTCGATCCTGATTATTTTGATATATGGAAGTCTATATCTATCTCGATTCCTTTATATATGTACAACCAACCGTTATCCAATCAAACTTAATATACTCTGTGAGCTCTGCTCAACTGAGTATAAAAATTTTCAAATTTTTATCAACAGTCTCAATATCAGTCCACGCGTCCACGGACCCAGAATAGATTGGTATTGAAAATGAGCGAAATCGGATGATAACCACGCCCTTTTTTTATATATATAACATTATGGAAAACACAAAAACCTAATTATTTAGTAAATAATACACGTAGAATGTTGAAATTTGACGCGTGGAATGATATTGAGACTGTTGATAAAAATTTGAAAATTTTTTTTAAATGGGCGTGGCACCGCCCACTTGTGATAAAACCAATTTTACAAATATTATTAATCATAAATCAAAAATCGTTCAACCTACCATAACAAAATTCGGCAGAGAGGTTGCCTTTACTATAAGGAATTCTTTGAAGAAAAAATAACGAAATCGGTTACGGACCACGCCCACTTTTATATAAAAGATTTTTAAAAGGGTCGTGAACGAATAAAATAAGCTATATCTTTGCAAAAAGAACTTAATATCAATGGTATTTCATTTCCCCAGTGCATTTATAACAGTAGATAGGAAAAATTCAAATTTAAAAAATGGTGCCGCCCCTTTTATGACTAAGCATTTTTCTGCGTTTCGGGAGCCATAACTTGAAGAAAAATTAACGGATCGTAATAAAATGGGGTACACTGATTTTCCCTATAGCAGGAAATATTTCTAAAAAAAAATGGACGAGATCGGTTAAAGACCACGGCAACTTAGATATAAAATAAGTTTAAAAGGGTCGTAGACTAGAATAATAAGCTATAACTTAGCAAAAAATAGTTTTGAATCAATGATATTTCACTTATCAAGTTTTATTTTTGGAGGAAATGGGGAGAAATTTTTTTTAAATGGGCGGTGCCACTTGTTATATAGAAAAGTAGTTAATCTGAAATGAAATGTGAAATTGAAGCTCACGCTGAGGATATAATGTTCGGTTACACCCGAACTTAGATACCTTTGCTTGTTGTATACTCTTCTGGTACAATATAGAACTTTAATTTTTATCGTAGAAATTTCGTTTGATTCTCAGGGCGTCAATTATTTTAAAGAACAATAGTTCCAATCCTGCTTGGAGGGAAACTTTCGAGATTTTAAAGAAAGGTTCTCCAATGAATCCGTTACACTGAGAGTCATAACGCATATTTATAATAGATATCAAGATATTCAGTTGTGCGTGATTTAATTAATATTAATAGATGGTATGTTTTAGCTCTACTTACCTTTTTTATAGTTTATTCCTCATCAATAATACTAAAATAAGAAAAAAATAATTAGATTTATAACACAAATATATATAGAAAACGAAAACGTAATATTTATATATATTTACTAGAAGACCCGGCAGACGTTGTCCTGCCCTAAATTTGGCCAATCTGCATACATTTTAATAAGCTTTTTCCGTCTGAATCTGCCCTACCCGCACTTCACTTTTTCCTAATCCTTTTATTCACTCCTTCCTCCGCCTTTTTCGCTTCATTTATCTCCATCTTCGTCTCATTCTATCTCTTTCTCAATCTCCTTCTCTCTTTTCTCTTCTCTCAATATCCATATTGTATAAACTCATTCTAGGGGTACCTGGGTCCACGTTTTGGCCTATATCTCGAGACCCTAGTCACCCAGGGGTATGAAAATTACCCTCTAATAAAGCACTCATCAACAGCTTTCATTTGATTTCCACATTCTATAAACACATTCTAGGGATGCCCGGGTCCACGTTTTGGCCTGTATCTCGAGACCCTAGTCACCCAGGGGTATGAAAATTACCCTCTACCAAAGCAGTCATCAACAGCTTTCATTTGATATCCATATTGTATAAACACATTCTAGGGGTGCCCGGGTCCACGTTTTGGCCTATAGCTCGAGGCCCTAGTCACCCAGGGGTATGAAAATTACCCTTTACTAAAGCACTCATCAACAGCTTTCATTTGATATCCATATCCTACAAACACACTCTAGGGGTACCCGGGTCCACGTTTTGGCCTATATCTCGAGACCCTAGTCACCAATATGTATGAAAACTACCCTCTACCAAAGCAGTCATCAACAGCTTTCATTTGATATCCATATTGCATAAACACATTCTAGGTGTGCCCGGGTCCACGTTTTGGCCTATATCTCGAGACCCTAGTCACCCAGGGGTATGAAAATTACCCTCTACTAAAGCACTCATGAACAGATTTCATTTGATATCCATATTTTATAAACACACTCTGGGGGTACCCGGGTCCACGTTTTGGCCTATATCTCGAGACCCTAGTCACCAATATGTATGAAAACTACCCTCTACCAAAGCAGTCATCAACAGCTTTCATTTGATATCCATATTGCATAAACACATTCTAGGTTTGCCCGGGTCCACGTTTTGGCCTATATCTCGAGACCCTAGTCACCCAGGGGTATGAAAATTACCCTCTACTAAAGCACTCATGAACAGATTTCATTTGATATCCATATTGTATAAACACATTCTAGGGGTGCCCAGTCATCAGAAAAAATAGCTAAGTTAGTCAAAGTTGAGCGTCCGGGAAGAAAGCCATGTTGTTCTGGACATACAATATTCTTAAAGAAAAAAATTAATTTTTCTTGGATTATGCATTCAAAAAGCTTTGACGTGGCGGAAAGTTTTGAAATGGGTCTGTAGTTGCTAATATCATTTTTATTGCCACTCTTAAAAATAGGTGTAATAAAAGCCAGTTTCCACGCGTCACTGAAAGTACCCGAGGAAAGGGAGCTATTAAATATTAATAAAAGGGGATAAACAAGAGCTTCGCACTGCTTAAATAAAATTGCTGACAGACCATTAACATCGGTATTTAATGACTGTTTAAGTCGAGAGATGCCACAAACGACATCATCAAAAGACAGTGCAAGATTTCCAAAATTTATCGATGGTTGTATGTTGAAACTAATGTCATCACTATTATCAGGGTCCGACGCGAAGTTGGCCATGAAAAACTCAGCGAACAGATTTGCCGCATCAGCTGGAGTATCAACAGCTTTATCGCCAAGGAAGAGAGAGGAGGGAATATTCAACACAGATTTTTTCGAGTTAACAAAATTCCAAAACGATCTTGGATTGTTTTTAAGATTTCTTCAAAACTTAAAATGTAATTTCTGTGCAAAAATTTATCCAGGCACGTGAACTTCCTTTCAAACTCTTTATACTTAGCGAAGAACACCATATTTTTACAATTTTTGAATTTGCGAAAAAATTTATTTCTCAAATTTCGAATTTTCATCAAGGCTGCATTATGCCAAGGAACTTTATACTTCTTTTTTGAAACCAAAGGAATAAACGGTTTGCAGATGTCCACGACAGTAGTTTTAAATATCTCGAAAGAACTGTTAGTGTCTAGGTTGTGAAACAGGCTATCCCAATTAATTTCCAGAAATAGATTGTTCAGGTCAAAAAAGTTGCATCGCTTAAAATTAAAAGAAAAATTTGATTTATCATTACTGACTTTGGCAAATCTATAAAATTCAAAAGTTATGACTAACGGTACATGATGCATGTCAGACTTTGTAATAGGTGAGTCGCATTTAAGCAATGTGAAATTTAAATTATTACTCAAAAATACCAAATCTAAGGTGCGACCAAGTAGATTTGGGTTAAAATTAATTTGCCTTAAATCAATGCTTAAAAAGATATCAATCACATATATTTCAATCAGGCTGGTAACATCACCCGCTATAAATGAAGAAAGAACGTGTATTACGGGAGTCCCTGTCGTGAAGACTTACCTCCGGTGTAAAACACAGATCAATGTCCGTTGATCTTCGGCCCAACAAGTTGGTACCAATTCGGTGAGCTGGGGTGTTCAAGTCAACCAGCCTTGGTTTGGCCGAGGAGGACTATCCATCCTCCTCTTCCATTTTCGGGTAATGGCACCCGGTTGCACGGCAACTCCACCGCGAGTTCCGTGCTTGCCTCAAGGTCCCTCTTTCATTGATTTTGATATCTCGGTATCTGGTTAACAAGTTAACCAGATTGAGATATTTGGCGGCGCTTGGTTTTGCTTAGATGTTGCTTAAAGGGCCGCACTACGTTGACAAACAAAGTGAGCTTGGCATCCAATTATGCGCCGTCTTCAACACCAAACACCATCACAATTTAATCAAGGGATGTGACCAACCTTTTCCGCACACAGACCTGTGAGTGCCGAGTGCCCGCCTCAACAATGCCCCTCGACATCGCTTGAGGCCACATTACGTTGACAAACATTGTGTGCCATATCGTCTTCTATTGGCTTCCATTTTCGCTACTAATTTCGCTCCAATTTCCACTCAATTACACAACAGTTATGCACCGATTTGCCTCCAAATACACTCCTACCACAATTAAGGGATGTGGCCAACCTTTTCCGCTCACAGACCTGTAAGTACCGAGTACCTGCCCCAGCAACATCTTTGCACTGCAGTCCGCCACACTACAGTGATTTGACATCGTCAAATCTTGCCACATATAGGGTATGGCCATCCACACTGCGAATGCCTTCTATTCGCTTGCGCAGTCTAAAGCAGCCTCAAAACATCTCAAAAGACGAGATGAGCACCGGCCCACTCGTACAATTATCGATTGCTTTTTGGCTGACGATAGACATGCGCTCTTTCACCATCTTTCGTCGACTTTTGTACAGCATTTTGTCACAATTTAAGGGATGTGACCAACCTATCATCTGCCCCTCAGGGTCAGCTTCTCAATGAAGTTGGGACCGCCGTGGCAAGCATGAGACCGAATTCCCTTGGGTCTTGGGTCCCCAAGGGAAAACAAGTCTACTCAGAGCGTGTGTCATAAGTGAACTCTGTTTGAAACCACAGCCACCGCGATGCTCCCACAAGGGGGCCATCCCAGGACAGGAGGTGAGACCTGAGAACAAAGCATCGTTCGATGCAGTGCACCAGATCACACTGGCTTCTCCTGCTCCCGCGGTAGCACTTTTTATAAAGACCTTGCCTAGGGTCCCACAGGGTGATACACCGCGTCCACCCTGCTACCTTTCGAGTAAAACACCTTACTCATGGATTGGGTACCCATGGTATTATGGTCGCCTTTTACGACCGGTATACCTACCGTGGGCATATTCTAACCCCTAACCCACAGGGGGAGCTATAAATGAAGAACTGGAAGTATCTTGAGACCAATTTATGTTAGGAAGGTTGAAATCCCCTAGCACGCAGAAATGATCGCCACCAATTTTATTCAGAGCCAAGGAAACAATATTGTCAACATGCGCTGTGTATAGGTTATGGCTACTGTTGGGCGGAATATAAGAGGCACACAAAAATATTGGGTCTGAGGTGCCTCGTATTTGAACACAGACTTGATCAGCAGCTCGTTGTTATTATTAAATGCAACCTCAGAAGCGCGATATTTGCAATGCACTGCGATAAGAGCTCCACCACCTCTAGCACATCCTCTGATGTTAGCATTTCTGTCCTTGCGAAAGACGTTATATAACATGGGGTCAAAGTACTCCGCGCTATGAAAGTTATCATTCAACCACGTCTCGACGAAAACGAAGACATCATAACCCTGGTGGGAACGGAATAGCCGAAAAAGCTGAGATTTGGTTCTAATGCCAGCCATGTTTTGCATATAAATTTTTAATCGGTTCGTTGTTCCGTCTGACCCAACCGATCGCCATTGGACATCGGTTGGACCTCGCCGTTTTTTGAATGAAAATTAAATGGACGCACAGCTATATTTGAAGCCCATAACTCTGCCACCAATAGCTTTGGAAGTGAGCTGGCCTCAACACCCAGCTAAAAATTAATATACCGCAGAGATTTTGGATCCACGCCAGACTTTACCAACGGAACAAAAACGATGGAGTTTTCATCTATACCGGTATGTTGAGAAATGTGCGATTTCAATTTTTCGGATGTAACCGAGGCAGAGAAGGGCGAGAGATGCAACCACTTCCTTTTCGCAACAGCACTTAAATCCCCATTAATGGCCGACCCAATAACTAAAGGTTGCGCTAGTAAACGCAAATTATTTCGTTTACCATTATTGGGGGTGGGTCTAATGTTGCTATTTGCTATGGCAGCATTATTGTTGCTTTGAGCACTAGCCGGCATTGAACTTGTACCTGCTTCAGCACTCGCATTGCTAGAACCACTTTCTTTGTTGTTTTGAGGTTTATTTTTATTTCTTCGTTTGTATTTTTTTTTATTTTGCACTGTTCTCCATTCGTTTTGGTTACCAACAACTGCAGGAGAATTGTCAACAGTACCCGGTGTAGGCGAAGAAATTTGCAAAGCAGCGGCGTTAGGAGTTGGCGTCACAGTGGAAATGTTAGCAGCAGCATCATTAGGCGGTGAATGAGCAGCAGTAGCAGCTGATATTATATCAGCATTAGCAACGACGTCAACAGAGCCAAAAGTACCCATTGGTACACACGAAGAAGCTGGCTGCATTTATTTAGCAGAGTTGTTGTTGTTATTGATGAATTTTTCAAATTGTGTGAGCAGATTAGATAAAATTGAGTTATTTTCGTTGAGCTTACGAACTTCGGTTTGAAGAGAATCAGTTTGTTGACGTAAGCACTCATTATCTTCGTGCAAAGCAGTCACAGCAGAAAGAAGTTGAGAGTTAACTATTTTCAACTCCGCAAAATTATCATTATCACTGCGCGGAATTTGCATTTGCACTTGTATGGCTTGTTGTTGTAGTAATGAAGAATTATGCGAAGACGTAGAATCGTATTGTTGAGCGGGAGCACACAAACCACAAATGTAAATATTTTCAGCAGTATTTATATAGCTGGGTTCGGCAGGAAAATTACCAACAACACAAGTCATGTGATAAATTTCTCGGCATTTTTCACATTGCACTGAAGTTTGTGCGCGATCAACTATATGACCACATAAACAAGGCATAATAATTCAAATGTTAAAATATGAAAGCACAGGAAAAAAGCTAACAAAATCAATGTCACTTATACAATTTTAATTGTTATACGCCATTAAATAAAAATAAAAGCACAAGTTTAAATTTAAATTTGAAGTTTAAATTTAAGGTTAAGAAAAACTCGGAGCACGGCAAAAACACGTTCGTTCACGACGATATTTATTTGCTTTGCGGATAAGAAAGTATTTTTATCGCAATCCGCCATTGAAAGCAGATGAAGAGGGCGGCCCCCACTTCGAACAGATGGCAAGAAATTTAAACTCCTTTTGTATAGTGCCCCTTAACCCAAGGAAGAAGCTGCTGGCGCTTTTTCAACCGTCAAACGTTTGAAGATTAAGCGTCAATTATATAAATGAGTAATGATTATGAAGTTCCGTTCCAAGGAAAATTAAATAAAAAACCGCGTGCTAAAAATAATGTAGCTCAATATATAAAAAACAAGTAAGGAAGTGTAAGTTCGGGTGAAACCGAACATTACATACACAGCTGTCCACTTGAAATGCTGTTGTTGTTTGTTTTGTGTGCTTAATAGTGTTCCAAGGCTGCGCAATAAAACATATACATATGGTCCTATTGTGAACTAATTTTTCTTCGAGTTATGGCCCCCGAAACATAGGAAATTGCTTAGCCATAAAAGGGCTGTACCACGACCATTTTTTAAAATTTGAAGTTTTTCCTATTTATTGTTATAAATCCACTTGGGAAATGAAATACCATTGATATAATGTTCTTTTTTGCAAAGATATATCTTACTTTATTCGTCCACGACCCTTTTAGAAATCTTTTATATAAAAGTGGGCGTGGTCCTTAACCGATTTTGTTAATTTTTCTTCAAAGTATACCTTATAGTAAGGGCAGCCTCTCTGCCGAATTTTGTTATGGTAGGTTAAACGATTTTTGATTTATGATTAATAATATTTGTAAAATTGGTTTTATCACAAGTGGGCGGTGCCACGCCCATTTAAAAAAATTTTCAAATTTTTATCAACAGTCTCAATATCAGTCCACGCGTCCACGGACCCAGAATAGATTGGTATTGAAAATGAGCGAAATCGGATGATAACCACGCCCACTTTTTATATATATAACATTATGGAAAACACAAAAACCTAATTATTTAGTAAATAATACACGTAGAATGTTGAAATTTGACGCGTGGACTGATATTGAGACTGTTGATAAAAATTTGAAATTTTTTTTTAAATGGGCGTGGCACCGCCCACTTGTGATAAAACCAATTTTACAAATATTATTAATCATAAATCAAAAATCGTTTAACCTACCATAACAAAATTCAGCAGAGAGGTTGCCTTTACTATAAGGAATTCTTTGAAGAAAAATAACGAAATCGGTTACGGACCACGCCCACTTTTATATAAAAGATTTTTAAAAGGGTCGTGGACGAATAAAATAAGCTATATCTTTGCAAAAAGAGCTTAATATCAATGGTATTTCATTTCCCCAGTGCATTTATAACAGTAGATAGGAAAAATTCAAATTTAAAAAATGGTGCCGCCCCTTTTATGACTAAGCATTTTTCTGCGTTTCGGGAGCCATAACTTGAAGAAAAATTAACGGATCGTAATAAAATGGGGTACACTGATTTTCCCTATAGCAGGAAATATTTCTAAAAAAAAAATGGACAGGATCGGTTAAAGACCACGGCAACTTAGATATAAAATAAGTTTAAAAGGGTCGTAGACTAGAATAATAAGCTATAACTTAGCAAAAAATAGTTTTGAATCAATGATATTTCACTTATCAAGTTTTATTTTTGGAGGAAATGGGGAGAAATTTTTTTTAAATGGGCGGTGCCACTTGTTATATAGAAAAGTAGTTAATCTGAAATGAAATGTGAAATTGAAGCTCACGCTGAGGATATAATGTTCGGTTACACCAGAACTTAGATACCTTTGCTTGTTGTATACTCTTCTGGTACAATATAGAACTTTAATTTTTATCGTAGAAATTTCGTTTGATTCTCAGAGCGTCAATTATTTTAAAGAACAATAGTTCCAATCCTGCTTGGAGGGAAACTTTCGAGATTTTAAAGAAAGGTTCTCCAATGAATCCGTTACACTGAGAGTCATAACGCATATTTATAATAGATATCAAGATATTCAGTTGTACGTGATTTAATTAATATTAATAGATGGTATGTTTTAGCTCTACTTACCTTTTTTGTAGTTTATTCCTCATCAATAATTCTAAAATAAGGAAAAAATAATTAGATTTATAACACAAATATATATAGAAAACGAAAACGTAATATTTATATATATTTACTAGAAGACCCGGCAGACGTTGTCCTGCCCTAAATTTGGCCAATCTGCATACATTTTAATAAGCTTTTTCCGTCTGAATCTGCCCTACCCGCACTTCACTTTTTCCTAATCCTTTTATTCACTCCTTCCTCCGCCTTTTTCGCTTCATTTATCTCCACCTTCGTCTCATTCTATCTCTTTCTCAATCTCCTTCTCTCTTTTCTCTTCTCTCAATATCCATATTGTATAAACTCATTCTAGGAGTACCTGGGTCCACGTTTTGGCCTATATCTCGAGACCCTAGTCACCCAGGGGTATGAAAATTACCCTCTAATAAAGCACTCATCAACAGCTTTCATTTGATTTCCACATTCTATAAACACATTCTAGGGATGCCCGGGTCCACGTTTTGGCCTGTATCTCGAGACCCTAGTCACCCAGGGGTATGAAAATTACCCTCTACCAAAGCAGTCATCAACAGCTTTCATTTGATATCCATATTGTATAAACACATTCTAGGGGTGCCCGGGTCCACGTTTTGGCCTATAGCTCGAGGCCCTAGTCACCCAGGGGTATGAAAATTACCCTTTACTAAAGCACTCATCAACAGCTTTCATTTGATATCCATATCCTACAAACACACTCTAGGGGTACCCGGGTCCACGTTTTGGCCTATATCTCGAGACCCTAGTCACCAATATGTATGAAAACTACCCTCTACCAAAGCAGTCACCAACAGCTTTCATTTGATATCCATATTGCATAAACACATTCTAGGTGTGCCCGGGTCCACGTTTTGGCCTATATCTCGAGACCCTAGTCACCCAGGGGTATGAAAATTACCCTCTACTAAAGCACTCATGAACAGATTTCATTTGATATCCATATTTTATAAACACACCCTAGGGGTACCCGGGTCCACGTTTTGGCCTATATCTCGAGACCCTAGTCACCAATATGTATGAAAACTACCCTCTACCAAAGCAGTCATCAACAGCTTTCATTTGATATCCATATTGCATAAACACATTCTAGGTGTGCCCGGGTCCACGTTTTGGCCTATAGCTCGAGGCCCTAGTCACCCAGGGGTATGAAAATTACCCTTTACTAAAGCACTCATCAACAGCTTTCATTTGATATCCATATCCTACAAACACACTCTAGGGGTACCCGGGTCCACGTTTTGGCCTATATCTCGAGACCCTAGTCACCAATATGTATGAAAACTACCCTCTACCAAAGCAGTCATCAACAGCTTTCATTTGATATCCATATTGCATAAACACATTCTAGGTGTGCCCGGGTCCACGTTTTGGCCTATATCTCGAGACCCTAGTCACCCAGGGGTATGAAAATTACCCTCTACTAAAGCACTCATGAACAGATTTCATTTGATATCCATATTTTATAAACACACTCTAGGGGTACCCGGGTCCACGTTTTGGCCTATATCTCGAGACCCTAGTCACCCAGGGGTATGAAAATTACCCTCTACTAAAGCACTCATGAACAGATTTCATTTGATATCCATATTGTATAAACACATTCTAGGGGTGCCCGGATCTACGTTTTGGCCTATATCTCGAGACCCTAGAGACCTATCCTATATTTCAAGTTAGATCAAACTACACACGGGGTGCAAAACAAATTCAAAGTCGGTTCAAAAGTTTAGGAGTCCATTGGCCTCAATTGTGTGACAAGTGTTTTTTATATATTAAGATTTGTTAGTTTATTTCAGGGATTGTGATAGTTATAAGAGGAAGGAAATAAAGCGCTTATTACACCACTAGGAATGATATATTGAGTAATTGGTTGTGAAAAACAATTATTAAGTTTTACTCAAGTTACGAGATCCAACAAATATGGGGAAAAAAATTATTTTGGTTATAAACAACCATTAGAATAACCAAAATTTTATTGTGGGGAGGAGGGGTTAGACAACAACAGTTTTTTATTTAATAATTTGGGAAAAATTTAAATCACGTGATATCAGGACGGACAAGTCGACAAGGCATAAATTAAAAATTGCTTCAAATAAATGTTTCCATACATTTTATGTAATAAGGGCAACCCCCGCTTAATTGATATAAACAGTTCTTTATTTATTTAGTTACAGAATAATGTCCAATCTTCTTTTATTATTTGGCTCCATATTTTGAACTTCTGTATTTGTTCGTAATTCAGATTTATGCAATTATATTTATATATATTTAGCCCCCCAAATTCCCCCCGGATGCGCGCCTGCCCTAGATTGATAAGGAGTGCAATGGCTATTACCTAAGACCTACCTAATTATTTTCTAGCTTTTAATATTATTATTACTTAATGTAAGTTTTGTTTTCAATAAAACCCTTTAACTTAAGAATTTTTTTTTTAATTATTTTATTTTTAAGTATTTAGTCTTTATTTAATTCGCTATTATTTCTCATTCTATTTAGTTCATTTAATGACTCATTATTACAAGGAATCTTGCATGACAATTCGTTGCAATCTAAGTTTTCAACACATAATCCTTCCAAAGACTACTCGTTCAGCGCCAGGCATGCTTGTACCTCCTCGAACTCCAAAGTATTTTGATGTTAGATCTACCGGACTGATGTAATATATGTTCCAAATATGAGCCAAATTGGACCACAAATACGAATTTTTGAATATCTCGATCCTTGCGCCACCTGGCGGCGACTTTTTTCATAGATCGCTTTCTATTCGTGTATGTATTATGTGTTCCAAACATAAGCCAAATGGGACCACAAAAGCGATTTTTGAATATCTCGATACCTGCGCCACCTAGCGGCGATTTTTGTAATCGGTCGCTTTCTATTCAAAGTATCTATTACGTCTTCCAAATATGAGCCAAATCGGACCACATATACGAATTTTTGAATATCTCTATCCTTGCGCCACCTGGCGGCGATTTTTTCATCGGTCGCTTCCTATTCATGTGTGTATTATGTGTTCTAAATATGAGCCTAATCGGACAACAAATACGATTTTTATACTCAGTTGAGCAGAGCTCACAGAGTATATTAACTTTGATTGGATAACGGTTGGTTGTACAGGTATAAAGGAATCGAGATAGATATAGACTTGCATATATCAAATTATCAGTATCGAAAAAAAATTGATTGAGCAATGTCCGTCCGTCCGTCCGTCCGTTAACACGATAACTTGAGTAAATTTTGAGGTATCTTGACGAAATTGGTATGTAGGTTCTTGGGCACTCATCTCAGATCGCTATTTAAAATGAACGATATCGGACTATAACCACGCCCACTTTTTCGACATCGAAAATTTTGAAAAATCAAAAAAGTGCGATAATTCATTACCAAAGACGGATAAAGCGATGAAACTTGGTAGGTGGGTTGAACTTATGACGCAGAATAGAAAATAAGTAAAATTTTGGACAACGGGCGTGGCACCGCCCACTTTTAAAAGAAGGTAATTTAGAAGTTTTGCAAGCTCTAATTTGGCAGTCGTTGAAGATATCATAATGAAATTTGGCAGGAACGTTACTTGTATTACTATATGTATGCTTAACAAAAATTAGCAAAATCGGAGAACGACCACGCCCACTTAAAAAAAAATAATTTGAAGTGAAATTTTTACAAAAAATTTAATATCTTTACAGTATATAAGTAAATTATATCAACATTCAACTGCAGTTATGATATGGTGCAACAAAATACAAAAACAAAAGAAAATTTCAAAATGGGCGTGGCTCCGTCCTTTTTCAGTTTATTTGTCTAGGATACATTTAATGCCATAAGTCGAAGAAATATTTACCAATCCTTGTGAAATTTGGTAGCCGCTTAGATTCTATGGCGATAACTGTTTTCTGTGAAAAAGGGCGAGATCGGTTGAAGCCACGCCCAGTTTTTATATACAGTATATCAACTGTCCTTCCGCTCGGCCGTTAACACGATAACGTGAGCAAAAATCTATATATCTTTACTAAACTCAGTTCACATAATTATCTGAACACACTTTGTATTGGTATAAAAAATGGCCGAAATCCGACTATGACCACGTACACTTTTTCGATTTCGAAAATTAAGAAAAATGAAAAGAATGCCATAATTCTATACCAAATACGAAAAAGGGATGAAACATGGTAACTGGATTGGTTTATTGACGCAAAATATAACTTTAGAAAAAACTTTGTAAAATGGGTGTGACGCCTACCATATTAAGTAGAATAAAATGAAAAAGTTCTGCAGGGCGAAATCGAAAGCCCTTGGAATCATGGCAGGAATACTGTTCGTGGTATAACATATATAAATAAATTAGCGGTACCCGACAGATGATGTTCTGTGTCACCCTGGTCCACATTTTGGTCGAAATATCAAAAACGCCTTGACATATACAACTACCACAACTCCCTTTTAAAATTCTTATTAATAACTTTAATTTGACACCCATATTGTACAAACACATTATAGAGTTACCCCTGGTCCACCTTTATGGAGATATATCGAAAAGGAGTCCACCTATAGAACTAGGGCCCACTCCCTCTTAAAATACTCATTAACACCTTTCATTTGATACCCATATCGTACAAACAAATTCTAGAGTCACCCCTGGTCCACCTTTATAGCGATATCTCGAAAATTCGTCCACCTATAGAACTAAGGCCCACTCCCTTTTAAAATACTCATTAACACCTTTCATTTGATACCCATATCGTACAAAAAAAATTCTAGTGTGACCCCTGGTCCACCTTTATGGCGATAACTTGAAAAGAACTAATGCCCACTCCCTTTTAAAATACCCATTAACACCTTTCATTTGATACCCATATCGTACAAAAAAAATTCTAGTGTGACCCCTGGTCCACCTTTATGGCGATAACTCGAAAAGAACTAATGCCCACTCCCTTTTAAAATACCCATTAACACCTTTCATTTGATACCCATATCGTACAAACAAATTCTAGAGTCACCCCAGGTCCACCTTTATGGCGATATCTCGAAAAGCCGTCCGCCTGTAGAACTAAGGCCCACTCCCTTTTAAAATACTCATTAACACCTTTAATTTGATACCTATATCGTACAAAAAAAATTCTAGTGTGACCCCTGGTCCACCTTTATAGCGATATCTCGAAAAGAAATAAGGCCCACTCCCTTTTAAAATACCCATCAGCACCTTTCATTTGATACCCATATCGTACAAACAAATTCTAGAGTCACCCCTGGTCCACCTTTATGGCGATATCTCAAAAAGCCGTCCGCCTATAGAACTAAGGCCCACTGCCTTTTAAAATACTCATTAACACCTTTCATTTGACACCCGTATCGTACAAACAAATTCTAGAGTCACCCCTGGTCCACCTTTATGGCGATATCTCGAAAAGGCGTCCACCTGTAGAACTAAGGCCCACTCCCTTTTAAAAAACTCATTAACACCTTTCTTTTGATACCCATATCGTACAAGCAAATTCTAGAGTCACCCCTGGTCCACCTTTATGGCGATATCTCGAAAAGCCGTCCGCCTATAGAACTAAGGCCCACTCCCTTTTAAAATACTCAGTAACACCTTTCATTAAGATATTCATTAACACCTTTCATTTGATACCCTTATCGTACAAACAAATTCTAGAGTCACTCCTGGTCCACCTTTATGGCGATATCTCGAAAAGGCGTCCACCTATAGAACTAAGGGCCACGCCGTTGGCCTAAGGGCCGCACGTTACTAAAATTTTAATTACAAAATTTGTGTCGGCAGGCCGGCCGGCCTGTCAAGTCAAGCTAAATAAAACCGTTTAAAAACTTAAATAATTTTTTTTACAAAGGTTATTAAGAAAGTGAAAGTTTGTGTGAGCTACTGGATAATTAGAGAAATATGCAGATGCTCCAGATTTCTTGAATCTCTTTATAAGCCTAAATTTAATGTTATTAAGTCTGATTTGTTGCCTTCAAAATCAAGGCTTCTTATTCGCCTACAAGGTATAGCGAAGAGGAACACAGATATTAAAGAAGCCGTCAAGTTTACTGTAGAGCGCGGACGTAAACATCCGACCAATCAAAAAAAAACGATCCGTTCATTGAGTTTAATAAGGTGTGCTTTTAGGAAGCATCTAGAACGTAGTCGAGACTGTACTTAAATCCTGCAAAATAGGGCGATATCAAGCGATATTTCAAGTGTAGAGTGCAGAGGGTTATTTTGAAGGGAAATTGGTGGAGCAAATACTTAATCCAGCATTTTGTTTCTACGTTGTTTCTCTAAAGAAGACGTTTGTTGTATTCAAAACTGCATCCCTATAAAACAAAGAGGCGCTAACTCTGCAAAACCCGGTTATTTTTCAAAAAACGTAAAACGTTTGAACAAAATTTCACCATCTAAGATATATTTATGTAAGCTTGATTTGTAGATTTCATAATTTATTTGGACTTTCGTTGTATGTATATACATAATTCTTTATTTCGAAAACAATATGCTCTCGGTCTTCTATGCAAACAAATATACTCCTGCATTTTTCCGAATAAAAACATATAAGCATGCATGCATGGAAAATAGTCCAACAATAGCAATACATCCTATTATGAAAAGTAAATGCCAACGAAGAAAAATTTAAAGTATTTTCGCTCTCTAAGGTCAATGCAATATGATTGGTAAAAGCTGTCATCATCATCAAAGCAAATCCAAATTAATCTAATCCCACTGTAAGGTATTACATAACCTGTCAGCAGCTCAACCTAATAAAAAACAAATAAATGAATGTAAAGGCATGCGGATGAAAAGTATAAGTTTTCTTTCCAAATAAACCAATCCATGTAATGGTCAATGCAAATATATCCACGTTTGTGTAGAAATGTTAAACGATATGCTTAGTAGGAAATTTAAAATGTTGATAGCTTCCCTTTAGTAGCTACAGTTTATGTGTAAGTAGCAGTGTGCCCTAAACAAGTTTCTGGAGAAACAAGCAAGGAAGTCTAAGTTCGGTTGAAACCGAACCTTACATACCCAGCTGTACACTAGAAATGCTGTTGTTGTCTGTTTTGTGGGCTTAATAATGTTACAAGGCTGCGCAATAATAACTATACATATGGCTCTATTCTGAACTAAATTTTCTTCGAGTGATGACTCCCGAAACATAGAAAATTGCTTAGTCATAAAAGTGGCGCTGCCACGCCCATTTTTTAGAAATTGAAGTTTTTCCTCTTTACTGTTATAAATCCACTTGTGAAATGAAATACTATTGATATAAAGCTCTTTTTGCAAAGATATAGCTTATTTTATTCGCCCACGACCCTTTTAAAATTCTTTTATATAAAAGTGGGCGCGGTGCTTAACCGATTTCGTTAATTTTTATTCAAAGCGTTCCTTATAGCAAAGGCGACCTCTTTGCTGAATTTTGTTACCATATGTTTAACGATTTTTGATTTATGATTAATAATATTTGTAAAAATGGTTTTATCGCAAGTGGGCGGTGCCACGCCAATTTTAAAAAATTTTTTAAAAATTTTATCGAGAGTCTCAATGTCAGTCCACACGTCAAATTTCATCATTCTAGGTGTATTATTTACTAAATAATAAGTTTTTTGTGTTTTCCAAAATGTTATATATATTCAAAGTGGGCGTGGTTATCATCCGATTTTGCTCATTTTCAACACCGATCTATTCTGGGTCCAGATAAGCTCGGGTACCAAATTTGGTGAGATATCTCAATATTTACTCAAGTTATCGTGTTAACGGGCAGACGGGCGGACGGACAGACATGGCTCAATCAAATTTTTTTTCGCTACTTATGATTTTGATATATGGAAGTCTATATCTATCTCGATGCCTTTATACCTGTACAACCAACCGTTATCCAATCAAAGTTATAATACCCTGTGTACAAGTACAGCTGGGTATAAAAATATTTGGTTGAAGATTTTAGCAGCTGGCGTATTCCGATAATATTAAAATCATTGGTTTTAATAAACATGTTGTAAGTTCTTCCTTGTCTGACTAAAAAATTTGGTTGTACCATGAAACAACAAAGCAAGGACGGAGATCCGCTTTGACATATTTGGCATAAACTGTTATTAGCAGAGAAACAATTTGTCAAATCCCAAAAAAAATAAAAATAAAAATTTGTTTTGGAAATTTCAGATCATGTTCTTTCTTACTTTTCTTCAACTATCAACATTGGAGGGATACATATTTACAGAGCTATTAAAAAGTGTAAACTGATAAAGTGCAACTAAAAAAGTTAGACGAAATCTTAAATTTCTTTAAGGAGGCAGGCTTCTTAAAATTTGAACTCCTTACTGGGCGATAACCCTGCAAACTACTGCTGAGAAATTTATCCAAAAATAGTGATAGAGTCAAAAATCTTTGTTTTAAATAACTGTACCAAAACATTTTGAAATTTTTATAGAAACATTTTCCTCAGACCAAAGCCTTGGCTAGTGTATAAAAAGCACACCAAACTCTCCTTAATAGTAAAGAGGAGTTCACAGGACGCTACTTTACTATTTTGGAAGATGATCTTAAAAATCTTCGCAACTTTGATTTGTTACTCCTTTCTTAATCACTAAATGACCGCTTAAACGCTTAAACTGTTATGGCCGTCTAGAAATTCGCGCCGATTACTTCCTCGTTGGGTAAACTGATGCCAATTGGTCATACCCTATGGATTTTATGCAGTTTTCCACCTGGTCCTTCCAGCGAAATGGAAGCCACCCTCTTTCTCTGCTTCCAGAGGCAGGTGCCGATAAAAGTACTTTCTAGGAGGAACATTGCCAAAATAAGGCCTAGCCAGTGTAGTCGCTATTTTTTAATTTGTTGCACTATGTTGATGTCTGTCTAAAGCTCGTAAAGCTCATCATTAAATCTTCTTCGGCACTCACCTTCGCCAAATGCGCAGAGATCCGTAATTATTTCGAAGAATTTGCAGGACAGCGGTTCGAAGAGTTCCTTCCCATTGTGATTGAGATTGATTTTTCTCAACGTCATTTTGCACAGCCGTATATGATTTGCGAATAAAGCAAACTCAGACATAGCGAATTAAAGGCAGCCCATTTCCTACTGCCGATGGCGGCTTTGAAATCGACGAAGAGCTGATGTGTGTTAATTCTATTTTCACGAGTTTTTCCAAGATTTTACGCGTTGTGAAAATCTTGACAGGACCATATATGTTATTTTTAAGTTCCCCCCTAACATTTCGCCCCTGCGACTACTTCTTCTTTGTGTTATCTCTACTACATTCACTCCTTCTATTTGTTTATTTGGAGTGCAGATATATGCAAAGTCCCTTCCAACCTCGTGTCAGTATATTACTGTTCTAATGCTACAGCGGCTTCAGCGCGTCTTCCGAAGGCAGCACACATAAAATTCAGCCCTAGCCTTCAGAAGCTTGGCAAAACTTCTTTACCTATTTCAAGATACTAATATTGTTGAGCCTTTTTAACTAAACTTCATTAAAACTGCTTAGTCGAAGAATGGTAATGGTTTTTATGGCTTGTCTCGCAACATTCTGACTATGCTTAATATTCCTTTTTCAGATCCCCAAGTTTCGATTAGGAAAACCTGCGAACTATTACTAATTGTCCTCTTCGTTCATATTCTTTGAAACAAACGGAATTTCAGCATTTGCTGCTTCAAGAATTTATAAGTCGACCGGTGTATATTTGTTACCAACAGCTTTTTTCAATCCCTTCATTGCAGAAGCAATCCTTAAGGTTACTTCGAGTACAAGAGGTCCTCAGTCTTACGAAGTAACCTTTCAAGATAATCTATACATCAACACGGACACCTTGACCAGTTTGATATATCGAATCCTGTTTTTAACTCGATTGGTTTATGCCTCATTACAAGCTACCGTTACGTTAACCAAGTTAATATACTCTGTGAGCTTTGCTCAGCTGAATACAAAAATGTTACGTATACGCACTAGTGTCCGTCTTATAAGGTGGACGGTATGTAAATGGTCGCGTGTAATTGGTTGTTTTAAATAATACAACTTGCAAATTTTCACTTATTCGCGGTGTTATACCCTTCATTTTCGCAGGAACTGATGGAATTTACAAACTTTTTCCGAATCCGATCGGTTGCTTTCAGGACGGCGGGGTTTTCGGGGAGAAACTTTCCATGACGACAATACAAAAAAGTGCTTGCCACTTCCGATTGCAGATCCATATTTGAAATTGCATCGCATTCCTGTTTTTGACTTGTTACATGCGGGTTGTCAACCCATCGGTGGAGCGATTTCAAAATACCAACCTACTCCCTCACTCCAATCCACGCGGCATGTCGGAGCCGAGCTAGTTGGCTTGCTGGGCTCTGGGGTGGATTTTGCGCCGCCCCGTATTATCCACAACGTCCCACACAAAAAAACAAAAATTATCGATCTCCAATTTATATATACTCCAGGGATATCATGCCCCTTGATAGACTGTACTATCTGGGCCTAAAAAAAGATATTTAAATTAAAATCTGGTCGACCATTGTCCTTCTTTACGATCCCTCAACTCAAATATCTTATATATTCATATTCATATTTCACTAGTAATATGTATTCTAGCTCAATCACTTACGTGATACATCAACGTAGACCTAGTGTATACGCCTCTCGAACCCCTAAAAACCCCTACCAGGCATCTTGAGTTGCAGAAAAAGGCATCTGACTTCACTACGACAGTGCTGGAATCTTTTCTTTTTCTTTGCTTCTAACGCGCCCGGAATTCAGGTGACGACACCGACAACTTGAGACTTGTACTTCACACATTCACAAAATCTTGAAAACGGGAACAGCTATACTCCTATAAACTGCCCAGCCTGTACTCACTAGATTATAATTTCACGATCCGGTCGACGTTGAAGGCTTCGCCGTCTCCTTCACAATCATGCCACCTTAACTAAGTGCTTTTTCTTCTGGCGGCACTTCTTTTTTAAACGCAATTGTGACACTGTGGTTGCTGCACAAGCATCTTGTGAAGTGACAGTTGCAGTGACGCGATGCGTAACGGCGATGATTTTATCCTTCGTGGCAATATTGAATTTCAGGAAACGCTGATCGCGGTATCATTGAACGGTGGTGGTCGCTTTAGTTGTTGAAGGTGATGTTGCGGCTGATACCCGCGGGTGGAAAGGTGGCGCCTTTGGTTGCATACACAGTCAGTTTTGCCCGTCGTCCTACCTCATCCCACCAAATTTAACGGCGTGGCGGCTAATGTCTTGCTGACGACGTGGAATATTTTTTCCCTAATGAATACAAATTCTTGCTAAACTGATTTCTCAGGGTTCAGATATGTTTACTTACCATGCTGCTTTTTATGTAAATGTGGCTCAAGATATTTATAGGGATATCTTTCCCAGCCTTAAGGCCACAGGTACAGTAGTCGCTCATAAATTAGAACCTTTAGTAATTAGAATTTCCAGAAATTAGAATCAACATTTTCAATACATTACACGATCTGAAATTAGAATTTTCGATTCGTATTTTGTTTTTTTTTTTGTTGTAAAATAGATATAAAAAGGGGAATCCCCAATTTATTCATGTTACGCTCAGTAGTCGTTGGACTTTCGTCGCGGTTCTGCAGACTACATGCATGCTAATTAAAGATTAGTTATGAAGTTTTTGATTAATTTTTGGCTTTTCTAATGTATTTTTTTTTTATACTCAGTTGAGCAGAGCTCACAGAGTATATTAACTTTGATTGCATAACGGTTGGTTGTACAGGTATAAAGGAATCGAGATAGATATAGACTTCCATATATCAAAATCATCAGTATCGAAAAAAAATTCAATTTAGCCATGTCCGTCCGTCCGTCCGTCCGTCCGTCTGTCCGTTAACACGATAACTTGAGTAAATTTTGAGGTATCTTGATGAAATTTGGTACGTAGGTTCCTGGGCACTCATCTCAGATCGCTATTTAAAATGATCGATATCGGACAATAACCACGCCCACTTTTTGGATATCGAAAATTTCGAAAAATCGAAAAAGTGCGATAATTCATTACCAAATACGCTTTAAGCGATGAAACTTGGTAGTTGAGTTGAACTTATGACGCAGAATAGAAAATTAGTAAAATTTTTGACAATGGGCGTGTCACCGCCAACTTTTAAATGAAGGTAATTTAGAAGTTTTGCAAGCTGTAATTTGGCAGTTGTTGAAGATATCATGATGAAATTTGGCAGGAACGTTACTCTTATTACTTTATGTCTGCTAAATAAAAATTAGCAAAATCGGAGAACGACCACGCCCACTTTTTAAAAAATTTTTTTTTTAAATTCAAATTTTAAAAGAAAAGTTAATATTTTTACAGCATATAAGTAAATTATGCCAACATTCAACTCCAGTAATGGTATGGTGCAATAAAATACAAAAATAAAAGAAAATTTCAAAATGGGCGTGGCTCCGCCCTTTTTCATTTAATTTGTCTAGGATGCTTGTAATGCCATAAGTCGAACAAAAATTAACCAATCCTTGTGAAATTTGGTAGAGGCTTAGCTTTTAGGACGGTAACTATTTTCTGTGAAAAAGGGCGAAATCGGTTGAAGCCACGCCCAGTTTTTATACACAGTCGTCCGTCTGTCCTTCCGCTCGGCCGTTAACACGATAACTTGAGCAAAAATCGATATATCTTTACTAAACTCAGTTCACGTACTTATCTGAGCTCACTTTATATTGGTATAAAAATTGCCGAAATCCGACTATGACCACGCCCACTTTTTCGATATCGAAAATTACGAAAAATGAAAAAAATGCCATAATAATATACCAAATACGAAAAAATGGATGAAACATGGTAATTGTATTGGTCTATTGACGCAAAATATAACTTTAGAAAAAAACTTGGAAAAATGGGTGTGACACCTACCATATTAAGTAGAAGAAAATGAAAAAGTTTTGCAGGGCGAAATCAAAAGCCCTTGGAATCTTGGAAGGAATACTGTACGTGGTATTACATATATAAATAAACTAGCGGTACCCGACAGATGATGTTCTGGATCACCCTGGTCCACATTTTGGTAGATATCTCGAAAACGCCTTCACATATAGAACTAAGGCCCACTCCTTTTTAAAATACTCATTAACACCTTTCATTTGATACGCATATCGTACAAACAAATTCTAGAGTCACCCCCGGTCCACCTTTATGTCGATATCTCGAAAAGGCGTCCGCCTATAGAACTAAGGCCCACGCCTTTTTAAAATACACATTAACACCTTTCATTTGATACCCATATCATACAAAAAAATTCTAGAGTCACCCCTGGCCCACCTTTATGGCGATATCTCGAAAAGGCATCCACTATAGAACTAAGGCCCACTCCCTTTTAAAATATTCATTAACACCTTTCATTTGATAACCATATCGTATAAACAAATTCTAGAGTCACCCCTGGTCCACCTTTTTATGTCGATATCTCGAAAAGGCATCCACCTATAGAACTAAGGCCCACGCCCTTTTAAAATAATCATTAACACCTTTCATTTGATACCCATATCGTACAAACAAATTCTAGAGTCACCCCTGGTCCACGTTTACGGCGATATCTCGAAAAGGCGTCCACATATAGAACTAAGGCCCACGCCCTCTTAAAATACTCATTAACACCTTTCATTTGATACTCATATCGTACAAACAAATTCTAGAGTCACTCCTGGTCCATCTTTATGGCGATATCTCGAAAAGGCGTCCATCTATAGAACTAAGGCCCACTGCCTTATAAAATACTCATTAACACCTTTCATTTGATATCCATATCTTACACAAAAGTTCTAGAATCACCCCTGGCCCACCTTTATTGCGATATCTCGAAAAGGCATCCACCTATAGAACTAAGGCCCACTGCCTTTTCAAATACTCATTAACACCTTTCATTTGATACCCATATCGTACAAACAAATTCTAGAGTCACCCCTGGTCCACGTTTATGGCGATATCTCGAAAAGGCGTCCACATATAGAACTAAGGCCCACGCCCTCTTAAAATACTCATTAACACCTTTCATTTGATACTCATATCGTACAAAATAAATTCTAGAGTCACCCCTGGTCCACCTTTATGGCGATATCTCGAAAAGACGTCCACCTATAGAAATAAGGCCCACTGCCTTTTAAAACACTTATTACACTTTTCGTTTGACACCCATATTGTACAAACGCATTCTAGAGTCAACCCAGGTCCACTTTTATAACGATATTCCGAAAAGGCGTCCACCTATAGAACTAAGACCCACGCCCTTTTAAAATACTCATTAATACCTTTTACTTGATACCCATATAGTACAAACAAATTCTATAGTCACCCCTGGTCCACGTTTATGGCGATATCTCGAAAAGGCGTCCACATATAGAACTAAGGCCCACGCCCTCTTAAAATACTCATTAACACCTTTCATTTGATACTCATATCGTACAAACAAATACTAGAGTCACTCCTGGTCCATCATTATGGCGATATCTCGAAAAGGCGTCCATCTATAGAACTTAGGCCCACGCTCTTTTAAAACATTCATTAATACCTTTTAATTGATACCCATATCGTACAAAATAAATTCTAGAGTCACCCCTGGTCCATCTTTATGGCGATATCTCGAAAAGACGTCCACCTATAGAACTTAGGCCCACTCCCTTTTAAAATTATCATTAACACATTTCGTTTGATACCCATATCGTACAAACAAATTCTCGAGTCAGGCCTGGTCCACCTTTATGGCGATATCCCTAAATGGCGTCCATCTATAGATCCATGTCCCACTTCCTCTTAAAATACTCTTTAATACCTTCCATTTGATACACATGGCATACAAACACATTCCAGGGTTACCCTAAGTTCCTTTTACAACATGGTGATTTCCCTTACTTTATCTCCGCAGCTCTCAACTGAGTATATAATGTTCGGTTACACCAGAACTTAGCCTTCCTTACTTGTTTCTATGTATTTTTATCGATCTTTTATTTATCTTTAATAAAAAAATATATTTACTGTAATTGGAGTTTTTGTTTTTTGGTCCTTTTTTTTATTTAGCGTATATATACATATATGTATATTTAGTAAAAAACATGTGATATGTATTGCTCTGGATTGTTACCTCATGTTTTTTCGTTTTTATGAATAAAATTGAATAAGACAAAATTCCGCAAGAAACTCTATTGTTATAGAGATGGTAATATTTATGAACTTCAAGTCAGCAAGAAGCCCCACAGACTTGAATCTTTCTTTTTAGATTTTATTATTTTATCACGAAACCTTAAGTTTACAATCGGACTACGTGAAAAAGGGAGGAGTTAATATTCCAGCAGGCATTTGTACTAAGGTATATATTATTATTATTATTATTATAAATAAATATATCTATATGCATATGCCGTTGTACAGGTCATGTTGGTATGCATAATTTTGTTTGCGCTCAACAAAGGATTTTCTAAAGAAAACATTCTATTATAAGTCTACACTTGTGTAAACAACTGGTAAGATTTCGCACACGCACGCATGCGAGTATGTAAACCGCACTACCAGTTGTTTCTTTGTGGCTATCAAACTAGGAATATACAAATATGCGTATCTACCTGTAAAAAAAATGCATATGCCTGCAGCTGTATGTGTGCACATAACTCACATGGCAGTTACATTTTCATATTTCTTAACTTTGTTTTGGATTTGTGAATTATAAATTTTTTTTTGTCTGCAAAATTAAGTAAAACTATTTTAACATTCTTGTGTTGCTGAGATTCTTATATGCCTTAGACATAAAACTGTATTAATGTACATAAATATACACACATGAATACGTTTTCACTTTACAAGTTTTGACTAAAATTAGATTTTATAAGAATTAACACTTTATGTTCAAAGATTAAATAAATATTTTATTTTCTTAAAAAAAAATTGTTCAATTCTTCAATACAGAGATAAATCATGGTGAAAAAATTGTTTCTACAAATTGAACTCTTATTTCGAATATTTTTCAAAAATAAAAAAAAAAACAATTAGTTATTACACATTTCGTTCGAAGTCATTTTATGATAAAATTCGAAGTTGCGGTAAATAAACCAAAAGATAATTTCAGAAGCTCTGCAATTTTTTATAACTTCTTTGCTTAATTTTAGATGTGAAAGGATTTTTTATTCTTTTGCTAATTAAGATTCTTTAAATATGTAAATATTGTAACGAATTTACTGCAATTCCCCTTATTTGCAATCTTCTTCTAACGTTCGTATAGCTAAACTTTTGAATAAATAACTCCAATATTTAATAATGGAAAATGGCCTTTATTAAAGTACTTCACAATAAATAATACTGCTATTGCTCGCTAGATAGCGTCTTAATCGAAACTAGTAGATTTATTTATTCAACAATTTAGCGATACGAACGTTAGAAGAAGATTGCAAGTAAGAGGAATTGCAGTAAATTCGTCACAATTGGTGTCAGAAGAGGAATTGTTGAATAAATTCCGAAGACTTCGAATACAACTTGGACATGCCAAAGTTAAGTGAATTGAAGATCCAGCAACTGAAGAAGGAGTTGGAGAGCCGTAGATTGAATACAACCGGCATTAAACTAGAGCTTCAGGAACGACTACGACGGGCAATGGAATTAGAAGTAATTGACGTGGAAGAGTATGACTTTCATATTGATGGCGAGTAAACAACAGAAATGGAAGATACAGTTACGCAGACAGTTACGAGCACAGACTTGAACATGATTATGGCCACAATATCTGCTCAAATACCGACAGTGGCTTCTCAACTGGAATCGCAAGATACACGTTTAACATCCAAGATGGAAGCACAGGAGGCACGTATTTCAGAAATGTCATCGCTAATGTCATCTCAACTGGAATCGCAAAAGACAGATATAACATCTCAATTGGTATCGCAACTGGAAGAACAAAAGAAAAGTATAGCATACCAACTGGAATCACAGAAGACATATATAGCTGAGCAGTTGAAAGCACAAGAATCTCGCATATCTTCGCAACTGTCAGAACAGGAAGCAAGGGTGTCATCAAAACTGGCAGCGCAGGATGCAAAAATCGCTCAATTTCAGGCAGAAGTCGATGATTTGAAAGGCCGTATGGAGCAGTTACAAACTAATCGCCCAGCTGTTCCAGCAAGTAATCCGAAGGTAAAGACACCATCCTTTGACGGTTCTGTTCCTTTCCAGGTCTTCAAGCTACAGTTTGAGAAAACCGCAACAGTTAACAACTGGAATGCTGAAGATAAATTTGCTGCACTCTTCATGGCGTTGAAAGGGATTGCAGCTGAGATTTTACAAACCATTCCCGAGGGAGAAGGGAACTGTTATGAAGCATTGATGGGCGCTCTAGAGAGGCGATACGGAACTGAGCATAGGAGAAAGATATACCAAATGGAGTTGCTGAACCGCTTCCAGAGGCCAGGTGAAACATTGCATGAGTTTTCGTCGGATATTGAAAGGCTAGCACATTTAGCGAATGCGGACGCACCCGTGGAATACACTGAAAAGGTAAAGATTCAGAGCTTTATAAATGGCATACGGGACGTCGAAACAAAGCGAGCTACATACGCAAACCCAAAGCCAACATTCACAGAAATGGTATCACATACTCTGATTCAGGTAACAGCGTCGCTTCTGTGTAAGCCAGTTTTTAAAGCACGCCGTGTGGAAGTAGAAAGGCCAGAGTGGGTAGACGCAATATTGGAGGCGCTGAAAGGATGGCAAAAGCGGAGTGAAAGAGTAATCAAATGCTTCAAATGCGGGGCTTGATCACATTGCACGTTATTGCGATCTTGATCCTAGTGGTTTCAATAGCATGGGTGGTCTTAATAAAAAAGCTGGAGGGGATGAGCAAGAGCGAGTAAGATGTAGAGATCGAGGGCTAGCTCCAGCTATTGAATGTCTTGTGATATCTGTGTCGCAAATTGGTAGAAAATCGAGCAATCTTACCGTCAGAGGGAATGAGGATAGCAAAGAACGTGTATTGACTATAGATACGGGTGCATCTAATTCCTTAATCCGATTTGATTTGGTCAACAGGAGAGTAAAACCGTTACCTGGAGCAAGGTTGCGTACGGTCACTGGCGAGTATAACCAAGTCCAGGGAGAAGTGGTATGTGAAGTCTTGATTGGAAAGTTCACAGTTCTACACAAATTCGTTGTGGCGGAGATCGTTGATGAAGTCATATTGGATGTGGACTTCTTGGTTGACCATAACATCAAGATCGATATGCAGAGAAGGGTGATGTTTATAAGAACCAGGATATACCACTTAACTTCAGTTTGCAGAAACGGTTCAGTAGTAATCGAGTACTGGTGGTGAAGACTCGACAAAGACCACGAAAGTCAAAGGCAAAGGTTGATAGATCGAATGGGCCAAATAAAGCAAAATCAAAAGTACCTGCGAGAGAAACACTGGCATTGACAAAACCTAATGGACGCACAAAAAGGAAGCAACGAATTTCCCAGAAAAAAAGTGAGGATAGTTTCAAGAAGGAGCGCACTACTATTGTGAAACGTGGGAACGATACTGATTATGCGAAGCCAATCCATCAAGCGCAAGCTCTACGAAGTAGTTAATTGGCCAAACAACAGAATGTGAGGGAAAGGCCCATGGTAATGAATAGTAAGATCAAACACTGGCATGACAAGAACTTTAATTCGGAAAGTTTCTTGGAGGGATATCTGGTACTGCTGTACAACCCTCACCGGCGGAAAGGTGTTCCATCCAAATTTCGGCGCAGATGGGAAGGCCCGTACAAAGTTGTGAAGAAGATCAATGACATCATCTACCGCATACAAACCATTGGGAAACCACGAAGTAGAAGAGTGGTACATTTGCAGATACTAGCAGCGTTTAGATCGGGAGATTTGTCTGATCGGGACGATCAGACTTAGGTGGAGGGCAGTGTGACGAATATCAGTGACACTAAGTGATATTCTCATCACTAATCTGATACTAAGTAAATAAAGCCACAACAACAATGAATCAAGGTGCTACACTTGTATGTACGTAAACGAATAAATCATTATGTCTACACATATGTACGTACACGCAGCAGAGAAGAGACGCACAAACACATGCAGATATCTTATCCGAGATGCTCCCAAAAGTATGCAATTGTAATTGTGGAAGTGTCGCTCACAAATACACGCATATGAGAAGCTATATACGTGCATCTGTAGTTATAATTATATGGCGGTAACTAAGTAAATTCTGGAAGCGCCTAGAAAATGCAACGAGGAAACCGCAAAGTATAAATCACCAGCTGTAGAGGCGCTAGACGCAGTTTTCAGTTAAGCACGCTATCTGTCGGGCAATAGATCAGTTTTATTTAAGCTTTCAGTCAGTTTGGTTATTAAGCAAGCTAGTTGCACAGTATAAGTTTTATTGTGAAGTACTTTAATAAAGGCCATTTTTCCATTATTTAATATTGGAGTTATTTATTCAATAGTTTAGTGCTTCGAACTTAGAAGGGGAGCAAATAAGAGGATTTGCAGTAAATTCGTTACAATATTAAAATAATCTCGCATTGACTATCTGCTATGTCCTGCACGTTGTTGGTCGCAGAACAGGGCCACAAGCCGGACTATTTTTGTCCACAGCGTTACCAAAATTTGCTTGACGACCAAACCGAAAAACTTTAGTAAGGCACCAGAAATTATGTTACAGCATAACTGCGTTTTTTGGTAAATACTAGAAGCTTTCTTGGACCTTAGCTTAAATTCTAACTCGAGATCTGGCAACTCTGCTGCACCCCGTAACTGTAGCCTTAACCTCATGAGCGCAGTACAAGAATACGAAAGTGCTTAACGGTTTCTTCCTGCGTTTCACACTTCCTACACCTTCTTTCACTGGCGTGGCCTAACTTAAAATCGTATGACTCTAGAAGGTAGAGCTGTGGGCAAAATTGTGAGTCTAACTTCGTATAATTTCCTCCAATCTTAGAAATTTTTCAGGCCCGCGCTTCTGTCCACGGCCTGCTTGATGAATTATATGTAGCTACTGTCTTCTTTTCTTTCCTTCCTATCGGATGGAAATTTCTACCGCCGTTTTTCGATTGCTGCATCTTCCCTTGCCAGCTAGTCTGCCTGTTCGTTACCTTCTACCTCTTATTGTTTCCTTGCTTGTAATTTTTGAGATTACTGCCTTGATTGCCGAATGACTGTCAACCAATATATCGACGCGACTGCAGTTTGAGCACGCTTCCCCCAGAATGTCTGCTACCTTCTCCATGTCTACAATTTCCACCTGAAAGGCACTGCAGTTATCTGGCAAGCTGTGGGATCTTCTCATCCTAGAAATTTTGTGCTTTACTTTTCTTGTAGGATAATCCTTCAAACATAGGCATTTTATGCGTTGGCGGTTAACCCGGGTCCAAATTCCCAAGAACGTTGAGAGAACTGATTGGTAGTAGATATCTAATGTTTATTATGACTTAGATATCATCTGCATACGCCGTGGGTTTGACTGGTGCTTTGTCGAACTGTCTTAGCGATTCCTTGATGACCAGCATCTATAGAATTGGTGATAATATCCCACCCTGCAGCGTTCCTCAGTTTTGTGGCCCCGCAAAGACAGCCGATCTAATTTGTTAAGGCCTGATCTACTTTAACCGAGTTGAGGCCTTTGATGATTATTGAAAGACCCGGTCATATGCAAAAAAAAATCTAGAGTCTATAATTTTTTTCCAGGGCTTTTGATGCAATCATGACCACTCTATACAATGCAGTGACTTGCCCTTGATGGAAGCATGTTGTGTTAAAGAGAATAATGCTTTATTCGTATTATATTTTATATATACATTTCCGTGTTCTATATACTATATTCTCTATTGCGTTTTTTCCACCTTTTCCACCTTTCTCCCTTCCTTGTCAAAGATATGTGTTTTGTAATATAATGATGTCTCTATGTCAGCCCACAACATTTAATTTAACATAACTGATAACTCAACTACCGGCGCTAATGGTAATCATAAGTTGTTGTTGAACATTTTGTGTAAACAATTTGTTGGTCTTAACATGGTTCACTTTAATGCACGCAGCTTAATAAGCTGATAAAATGGATTATGTTAGATACATTTTTGAGGAATCGTTGGTTGATGTTGTTTGTGTAAGTGAAACATGGTTTAGTGAAAATACCTCTGATCTACACACTTGTATTAGTAGCTATAACGTCATTCGGAATGACAGGAAAGGTAGGAAAGGGGGTGGTGTGGCGATCTATTGTAAGAAAAATCATAGCATTAAGCCTCTTAGTATGTCTGTTTACTCAGATATTGACTTTATCATTTCTGAGGTCTCTGATGGTCTAAAAAAAGCTTTAGTTTCTTGTGTTTATAACCCGCCTAAATGTTTCACGTTAGATTGTTTTTTTACTGCCCTGTCCGTGTATATAATTGATTATGAATGTTACGTCATTAGCGGTGATTTCAATGTTAATTTACTTGTAAATGACTCGTATAGTAAAAAACTGTGTGATCAAATTTCAACAGCTGGTTTAGTCATAGTAAATGACACAATGCCTACGAGGTACGCTAACAACTCCAATCCCAGCTTATTAGACTATTTTATGATATCTGACTTGACATATATTCTTAAATTTGACCAGCTTTGTTTTGTATCAGACCATGACCTAATTTTTTGTACTGTTAACGTTGGGTTTAATCGTCCTGAGCCATATGTTTATGTATATCGTGATTTCCGTTCTGTGGATACCAAAGTGTTGCTCAGCGATTGTTCCTGTATTCCTTGGTACGATTGTTGGTATTTAGATACGGTAGATAAGAAACTTGAACATCTTAACCAAAACATAAATGTCACATTTGATCGTCATGTCCCTACACGCACGGTCCATGTTTTAAATAAATCTTGTCCTTGGTTTAGTAGAAGAGTTATTTGTGCAATAAAAAAGCGCAATAAGCTGTACGCCAAATGGAGAAAGTCCCGAAATGATGCTTCATGGGCTTTGTACAAAGCTGCTCGCAACGAAGCGACTGCCGTAATTAGGCAGTCCAAAAAGAATTTCTTTCATAGCAAACTGGATCCTTCTCTGCCATCAAAAGCGCTTTGGCGTAACCTTAAAACCGTAAAGGTCCATGGGAGAAATAAGGTGGAATGCAGTATTTACCCTGACATACTAAATAATTCTTTCATCGGTTCCAGCAACAACTTCAGCTCTGTCTCTCCTGAGAGGATGCCTGAACTTTTCAATACTTTTATTACTACGTTTGAGTTTAAGTGTGTTAGTGAGTGTGACGTAATAAAGTCTATCTTGTCTATAAAATCGTGTGCCGTGGGTAATGATGGGGTTTCGTTAAAATTCGTAAAAATTGTTCTTCCTTTTATTGTAAATCCTCTGACCCACATTATTAACCACTGTTTTACAAGTGGTTGTTTTCCTTCTGCTTGGAAGAAAGCAATAGTTGTGCCTGTGCCTAAGAAACCGCTTGCTGCGGATCCTTCGGACTTCAGACCGATTAGAATCTTAACCATCGTTCTCAAAAGTGTGTGAATCTTTAATGGCTGAATAAATATCTAATTTCGTTAGAGAAAACAACTTGCTCTCACCTCTACAGTCTGGCTTTAAGCCTAAACACAGTTGTGCCACTGCTATGGTAAAAATCATGGATGACATCAGAGGGCCATTTGATAATGGCGACCTAACCATTCTTTGCATGTTGGATTTCTCTGAGGCATTCGATTCGGTCAGCCACGAGCTATTGTGCTGGAAACTCCGTCACTTCTTTGCCTTTTCTGATAGTTCCATTAAAGTCATGGCTAGTTACCTCCAAGGTAGGGAACAAAAGGTAAGAGGAGAGAAAGCTTCGTCAGAATTCAAATCCATTAAAGCAGGTGTTCCTCAGGGATCAATTCTTGGTCCTCTATTAGTATGTTTGTCAATGATGTGTTTTCCGTGTGTAAGTATGTTAACGTCCACGCATATGCTGATGATATTCAGTTGTACCTTTCTAATCGTGTTGGCCTCGTTGAAGACTTATGCTTCAAAGTAAACTGTGATCTGTCTGCTCTTTTCTGTTGTGCTAAAAACAATGCTTTATGTCTTAACGCTGCAAAATCGTACGTTATGCCGATATCCAAAATGAAATTGACCCTGAAAGTATTCCATCTTTAAAGATTGGCTCGCAAGCACTTAGTACCACTGACAAAGTTAAACATTTAGGCTTTGTATTAAATAACAAATTAACTTCTTTCGACCACGTTAATAAAGTAGTCCGCAATGTTTATGTTATACTGCGGACCTTACGCATATCGGCACCGTTCACACCACAGGAAACTCGTCGCAAGCTTGCAATGCAGCTAATTGTACCCCAATTCACATACTTTGAACTTGTGTATACTAAACTTGACTCGGAGTCCGCCAACAAGATCAATGTAACCTTCAATAATGTTAACAGGTACGTGTATGGGGTAGGTCGATACGATCACATATCACCCTAGAGGAATAAAATTCTGGGATGCAACATCCTTAATTACTTGGCTGCCAGAAACTGCATGTTCATGTTTAAACTATTAGAATGTAAGTTCCCCAAGTATCTTTATGACAAACTGCATTTTACCAGGTCTCAAAGAAACCGTAAATTGGTGGTTCCGATGTTCAAATACTTAGCGTCTAGCAGATTGTTTTTTATTAGCGCTGTTAGACTTTGGAACGCTATTCCCAAATCAATTAAAGTACGGCTGAATAATAGAAACTTCAAAAGCATTATATTGAAATACTTCGCAGATGTTGATATTTCTTCTATATTTTGACTAAAATACTATTTCTAAAATAATCTTTATGTCATCTAATTTCCTTGCTTCTCCTTTCATTGTTTTCTGTACCTCTGCTATTCATGTGTCTCGATTAATTTGTAATAGTTATAAGATTAATTTAAGTAAGTGCATATATTAAACGCATACTTTTATGTCAGTAGGTAAATTTTAGTTTTCTTTAAATTTTTATATTGTGAACTTCCCATTTACATAAAATGTATTAGCATAAGTTTTTAATGTCAGTTGATGTACATATAAAAGACTTAAGTTCTTAGTTGTACAAATTTGTTAAATAAATGAAAATAAATGAAATGAAATTTTTTAATCTCTCGAGGATTTTTAGCAGAAAAGATGTCAAACTAAGAGGCATGTAGTCTTTCGTGTGCAATTGACTAGTTCTTCCCGCTTTCGATATGAAGACCACGCGAGCCGTATAACTCTAATACTTTTTTTGTTTTTTGGAAAGCCCTTTAAAAGACTACTGCCTTCTCTATCATATCTTAAAAATGCGCGTGTAGATTTCAGCATCACAAAAAAATGTTTGAACTCTCACCGATTGTATTGAGTGCTTTGATGGACGGGTTATGCCTACACAACTTTGATGATCAAAGGAATCGAAGGCGTTGCTAATTGAACTCAATATTTATAGGAAGTTTGCTTCCAAAGGCGCTTTTGCAAATCTACGCAGCAGCATATGTATGTATGTTTGTATTAACATATGTTAATTTATTAAAAAATATATACAAAAAACAAAACCGCACAAATACGCACCTACATACACACACACACAGCGAGTACCTGCAAGCACTTTATATTAAGACCTTCATTTGAATTTCATTGAAAGTCAAGTGAAAAGCCAAGCAAACAACAAGTCACTCATGTCATTGAAGCATAAAGAACGCAAAGATATAGCTTTCCACCCACAGAATTTTTAAATTTTCTACTCTCTCAATCGTCTTCACTTTCTGCTTGATGCTTCTTCTTGCTTTTTAATTTTCAGCAATATGCACAACGTTACCCTATTCCCTACTTTTAAGGCTAGCAAAAAAAACCTTTGTCATGCAAATGAGACTTGAAAAGAGAACCGCAACCGCAATGCTCAATGCTATAACCACCAAACACGAAAACAACAACAAAACTAACCATCTCGAATGAGTAAAAAAAGAAGTTAACAAAAAATGCAACCTTCACAGCAAAAGTAAATGCAAAGAAGACACGACAGTTGGACGTAACGGTAACAAGTAACAGCATTTGCTATACATGCATACATACATATGTATCTACAATAGAACAATAACAACGAAAAATGCCAACTGCCAACTCGAGTCGAAATGAACAAAATAACAAAAATGCTTTGGATAAACCGCTATACAACTATTAGTATGAATATGCCGTCAGTCAGTCAGTCCAACTGTCAGTTGGTGGCATGGGTGTTGGCGTAATATCACTGAGCTAGTCAAGCAGAAATAAAAGTGCTCAAAGTAGCTGAAGTGGCTTGCTTACGCTCGCTTACGTCCTGCCGCTATTTCCTCTGGCTTTTTTGTTTTTGTTTTTAGAGAATATACACAACGCAGCAGGTAACTAAGTCGGTTGTAAGTAATGCAAAGTTTTTAGTGCAATGTAAGGTGTAAGCGAGTGAACTCGCATATACCTTTTCGCATTTTACGGTTACCGCCACTTTATACTTGTAGTGAGACTCTCAAAAAGATCCTGTTGGTTTCACGTGCACCTCATTTTTCACTTGCAACATTTACATACTTTTGAGTTGTGTTTTTGAGATGTTTTTGGTTTTTATTGTAAGATTGTTGGTTTTGTTATCAGCATAAAATACACTAAATTGGGCTAAGCTCTTTGGGGGTGCATAGTAATGTGTGGCACTAAACGTTTTGTAACATTTTTGGCACAATTTCATTCAAATAAATTAAGGTTAATTAAGATAGCTTTTATTTTATCTATAATATTGTATGCCCTTTCTCTTGTCATTAAATATTCTTGTAAGATATTACGTTGGAAAATTTGTTGCCAGCTATCTTTGGCAGCGATAACTCTCGCCATTTGAGAGCAACAAGGGAGTTCAAGTTTTCCTCTACCTCCCTCTACCAACTCAGTGGAGATCTCTTTTACTTTGCCGCCGAACTGTGGTACCGACTGCAATATTTTCTTTGTCGGAGTGCCTTGATTCATTTCTATTCGTTGTACTTCCGTCATGTCTGCTCATACAGATAAATATAATCCAGAGAAATTTTCTTTCGAACACCCCAAGATCCGTCCAACCTTCTTTAGACACCGTTTATGATCCCGAGCCATATATCAGGACAAGTATAATGAGCAACTTGTATAACATGATTATGGTTTGTGGAGAGAGTACTTTACTTTTCAGTTGCCTACTCAGTCCAAAATATCAATTCTTGGGAAGACATATTCTGCTTTTTATTTCTAAGATGATATTGTTTTTTCTGTTAATGCTGGCTCCCAAATAGACGAAACCCTTTACAGCCACGATTTTTTCTTTAATAACATCGAATACTTAGTTTTGTCCGTATTCTTTGTTTTTGCCGCATCACTACTTTTTTTGTTTCATTATCTAATGCAGAGAAGGCAAAACTCGCAGCGCGTTTGATAAGGTTCTGTTGCTAGAATTACCTTCTCCCGCATTTTGTTAAAGAAATAGCACAAAAGGTAGTCGACTTTTCTGAAGCCTCGTTTGGTTTCAGATGGCTCGAAGGGGGCCTCTTCAATCCTAACGAAAGTGATGCTGTTGCTTAACGTAATTTGACATAGACTTATAAATTTTGCAGAGGGCTTAAACTCAGACATAGCAACTACTTGTCTCATTGGCAAAGACTAATTTCAAACCGTCAAAAAGATTGCGAGTTTCGATTCTCTAATTCCGAGTATTTTCCAGGCTATGTTGCATCATAAAATTTGATTGATATTATCTATACTAGGTCTGAAGCTGCACTGATAACGTCCACTCCGTTCGTTGACTATGGGTTTCAGTTTTTCGGTCAGTACGGTAGAAAGTAACTTATACGCAATATTAAACAAGCTAATTCGCTCATCCGACCATATTTTGCCTAGGAGTTTTAGCTTACTCTTTACCAAATCCTCGCCCTAAGAGTTTGCACAGCTCGGCGTCCGTCATTACTTGGAGCCTTGTGATTTTCCCCGGGATATTGGCATTCTCACTTCATAATAATTTTCGCACTAACATCGTTCTGCACCATGTTTTTTTCTGCAAGACATATCTCTTCCTTCTTTGCATCACGATAATGCTCCAGTATACAACGCGTTGCAGTACGCCGTATGCAGCGTGATTCTTTCGATAGCGTCTTCCTATAGGTAGGATTCTTCTTTATCGAGACAGAGAAATATTCCCCATCGTACCATTAATTTTGCGAGCTAGCTGGAAGCCTATAGTGTGGGCAGGAGTAGAACACACCTAAAGTATTTACGTATATACAGATTTTAAAATTGTAAAGTGATTGTATATTGAGCTACCATTCTCACTTTCGACCTCAAAGGCGTAGCCAATATTTTGCACTCTGTGCACCAAAAGTAGTTTTAGCAACTGTGGCTTGCTGCCTTTGTTCAACAATCCAGCAGGTAGCGCTGGGTGCTTTATTTGGAATCTGACACGAAACACCCATTATCAGTACTTATAGGTAGGTTTCTTTAGCTAAGCCAGCCCAATCTTCACGGCCCAATCAAAAACGATACATTTTAAAATTTTAATATAAATAAAAAACTTTAAAATGCTTATTTAATAAAGCTTCATGAAATTTATTAAGGTTGGTTTTTAGAAATTTTGCAAGTTGCGCTGCTATTATTATTATTATTATTTGAGTTAGCCCAAATATAATTAAGCCCAAAAAACAACGAAAACGTTATCAATTACATAGTATTTAAATCTGATTTTTCCCAGTGCTAGAGTCTTGAAACCTGCGACATTCTTCCGCACTCGATGACAGTACAACACGAAATAAAATGCTGTCGCTAGGTGGAGGTGGCGCCGAGAAAGTGGAATTTTGAAAAAATGATCCGAATTTGGAAACTTTACGTTCGTGATAATTAGAAAACTCATACGACATTATGAATATTGTGATCAGTTCTTATGTACTATTCTGATGAGCTGGAGATGTGATTGAGAGGTCAGCTCCAGTTTAACGCGCATAGCGATAAGCTACTCTAGGTTTGGGATGTGTTCATATATAAAGCACGCATAGCCAATATCTCGACGGCAATGCATTAAACGAGGGGAGCACTTCGAATAGGTGGCAGCCGAGTTGTACATTTAGAAATTTCTTGCTGAACTGTGGAATCTTGCAATTCATTTTAAGGCACTTCCCATTGAAAAAAAAAAATCGTAAACATATCTGAAGAACCTTCGACAGATAAACTTCACTAATCATAGCAAAAACCAAATGAAACATGTCCTCTCCCAACTTTCAAAAGGAGCCTGCTTTTGGACAACGGAGCGATACACACTTGGGCAACGGTGTTGTAATGTATTGGACAACAATATATTTAACATGAGTGCACACATAGGTATACCAGAAAACACATACAGTGTAACTATTAACTATGCTCTCTCTTATACTATATACCATAGGCTCGTACTCACTGGAATATATACATAAAATCACATTTGGAGCACTGCTCAATTACTTGAAGTTTAGTCGTAAGTTTAGTCTGTAAGCAACGTGAAATGAATAAAGATCATTACAGTGGCGACGAGGCAATACAGAACTCACAAAATCATACGACAGCAAGTAAAATGGCCGTTCAAATTATTGGTAGTGTACCACATTATAGGCACGAGGATAATAATCGGAATGTATTCCGTCAACAAATGAACCAATTCTTTATCGCAAATGAAATTACGGACGATAAAAGAAAAAAAGCAATCTTTCTAACGTCAATCGGTGAGGGATCTTATATTCTCCTGCAAAATTTAATGTGCCCACAAAAGGTAGATGATGCAGCGACGACGTTTAAAAGTTGTGTAGAGGTTATGGATGCGCATTTTAAGCCACCGGCGTCAGCGTTTGCAGAGCGGTATAAATTCTATGAGGCAAAGAAAATGACACCAGAGTCCATAAACGAGTGGGCCGTCCGGGTAAGGTCGTTATCATTAAATTGTGAATTTGGTGCATGTTTGAGCCACGCACTGAGAGACAAATTTATCATGGGGTTGGAGAAAGGTCCAACGCGTGACAAAATTTTCATGGAAAGGATAGCGTGTGATTTTAAGAAGGCGGTGGACATTGCGAACACCATCGAGTATATATATACTCAACGCCTCGGTGACTCGATTAAGCAAGAACCGCAAGAAGCATTGAACTATGTACAAAGCAAGGGCAAAAAGGTACAGCAGCAGCAACAGCCACCGAAGCAGAGCAACGAACAGCGACGGCAACAGAAACAGCCGCAGTCAGCGAACAAAGGCAGCAAAGAAAAACGCGGACAGCAAAGACAAGGGAAGCAGTGCACGGTATGTGGAAAATCGAACCATGTAAGCAGAGAATGCAGGTATAAAAACTTTAAGTGTCATAACTGTAAGCAAATAGGGCATTTAAAAAAAGTGTATACGGTTAGGGAAACACAACTAAAATTTGCGGAGGATTGCGAAATGAATTTGTTCGCACTGCAATCTGTAAACGATGGTCCAATAAAATTAACTGTTCACCTGAACAAAATGCCTATTAGTATGGAGTTGGACACAGGTTCGGAATTCAGTATCCTCTCGGCCGCACGGTTCACAAACTTAGTTAGCAGAAGTGAGCTTGTAAGTACAAACGTTATATTAAAAACGTATAATGGCGTAGCAATATACCCTGTTGGTAGTTATGACGGACTGGTGCAGTTTAAAGGCAAACGCGAAGTGGTAAAATTCTTAGTAGTTGATAATGGGGGACCGCCATTACTAGGCAGGAATTTTTTAAGAGCGTTTGGGTTAAATATCGCTAATTTAAACTTCACACTGCCCAGCGAAAGTATAGGAGTGCCTAGGGTGGTGGAAAAATTTCCGTTACTGTTCGATGGAACTTTAGGTTGTTTCAACAAGGGCCAAGCGAGGTTGCAGTTGATCGAAAAAGCGACACCAAGGTTTTTTAAGCCAAGGCCGGTACCGCTGGCGATCCAAGCAAAGGTGGAGAAAGAAATCAACAACCTAGTAAAATTAAAAGTCCTTGAGCCAGTGGTGTTCTCCGAGTGGGCTACACCGATAGTGCCTATTCTCAAAAAAGATGGGGGGGTTAGAATCTGTGGAGATTTCAAAGTGTCGGTTAATCCAAATTTAGTAGTAGAACAGTACCCGTTACCGAGGATTGAAGATCTCTTTGCGAAACTTCATGGGGGCGAAGAGTTTACGAAACTCGACTTATCTACGGCTTATCAACAAATTGAACTTAACCCCGAATCACGCAAGTTGACTACAATCACGACAACAAAAGGACTTTTTCAGTACACGAGGCTAGTGTATGGGCTGGCATCGGCCCCAGCAATTTTTCAAAGAATGATAGAAGGTCTTTTGATGCATTTAGAGGGTGTAGTAATCTTCTTGGATGACATATTAATCACGGCTCCGAATAGGGCAACACATATGAAAAGGCTTGAGGGAGTTTTGAAAATACTAGAAAATGCCGGATTAAAATTAGCTAAAAATAAATGCCAGTTTTGCTGCAAACGGGTAGAGTACTTAGGGCACATCATGGACAAAGAAGGTTTACATCCAAATCCGGCAAAGACGCGCGAAATAGATGGCATGCCGTACCCAAAATCAGTTAAGGAACTTCAAGCATTTCTAGGCGTGGTTAATTTTTATCGTCGCTTCTTACCCGATGTAGCAAAGACATGTGCCCCGCTGTACATGTAAACAAGTAGCAAATACAGGACGTAACTTAAGTCGATTACTATATGAAAGTTACTTTGCGTATGTCGGGCGACTTTTATAGGAATGCAACGTTACCCTAACAGTTGTAAAGCCTAGTGTTCAAGGAGGAATTTTAATATAAATTTTTAAGTGACCTGTCATTCAACTACGAACATGTAATTTCACACACATTTCACCGAGACGATGCAACGAAAGGGGAAATTAAAAAAGAAATTGAATATTTTTAGACAGTTTTTTATATATTATGAATCAACACTACTACAACACAGAAACTTTCTCTTTATTTGGATTAACAGCTTAAGTTCAGTAGCGTTTTAAATTAACCCTAGTGAGATAATTTTGCTCTCAGTCTCCCGCAATCGTAAAGAGAGAACATTCTCATTCTCAGTTTTCTCAGCTTCCATTACCAGCTTGTCAGTGAGCGGTGTTTTTCAGTAGTAACTTTTTTGTTTGCTGAAATATATTGTATATTGTTTTTTAAAAATACGTCTAAGGGACGTATCGTTATCTTTCACGTGACTACGGGACATGACTAATTTTATATGTAATTTTTGCCTAAAATGGTAATTTTAGATAATATTTTTTTAAGTATAGTTCAAACCAGTTAATTCATTCAACTGAAGTACAAGAATATGTATTGAATTTAAATTTTTTTGCTATTAACTGAGGTCCTTCGAAAAAAATGATTTTTGTAAGGACAAGTCCAAGACAAATCAAACCTAATTTTTAATATATTAAAAAACAATATTTTTCTTAAAACAAATATAAATATATATTAAATAAAAGATTAAAAAAAAATGTTAATTTTTTTTTATATTTTTAGGGTCCTTAAACTTGAACACGTCTCTCAAACGTACGTTATCTTTCTAGGGTAAAAAATAACGTTATCTTTCTAGGGTTAAATCAACGCTACTGCTGCATACATCTTGTGCATATGTAAATATTTATACGCTTGTTTGTACCAGTTTTGACTGCGCGCTCTTTATGTTTAGCTCATCTACCTCTACATGGGCTTAATAATACCAAAACCTTTCCAAAGGGAAATGAAATGATTGCCACGCGATAGATTATTGAACCCATTGGTGTAGCTCTCTATATAATGATGGTGGTACAAAACGCTAACAATTATGGAGGGACAGCTTTTCTTGGAACAGAATATGCAAAGGCTTAATTTTCGTATTGAATAAACCTGAGCTATGAAGCAATTTAAAGTTTTCTTCATACATGTATTGATAAAAATAAAGAGGTCTACTAATATGCTTTCTTTGGATATGTAAATGTAACATAGCTTATTTACATTAGCGATTGATCAATAATGGTCGTTGTGATTAACCTGTGGCCTTGGGTCCAGATGCAAGGATAGGGCGGTTATTTTTCCCCCTCTAATGCGATCACAGCTAGGTCTTCAAAGCAGAAATTACTTAGCATATACGAGTATAGGTGTTTTCTTCCCATGACTGCAGCTCTAAGCCTGCTCTGCGGCTAAACTGTAAATCCGTGAGCACGGAGTCTAGACAATTTTTATTTAGATAAGAGCCATGGCTACTGTTCCAGCGCCACATCAAACGAACCTTTTTCAATAGTGGAGAGGATCTCTCTCGACGCCACTTTACTATTGTTGTTATTGTCGCGATGAAGGCACTACCCGCAGATCTTGGGGAGTTTTATAGATGTTGACTGTCCTTTTCCAGATATAGATCCGGTATGTTCTGTTTACAAGCACCATTAAGGTACCATCTAGACTCATCTCGGGAAAAATTTAATATGACTGCATGGAACCTTCTAGGCCATCTCGCTCTCAATCCACTAATTCAATGCGGAAATTGCGTTCACCAGAGCTTCGCTTGCTAAATGTGTATGTACACTCATATTTATTTGCAACTGGAATCGCTTCACGTAGGTGAGGCTTCTTTCTGCTTCCCATTCTTTAAACATATTTTGATCATAGTTAAAACTGGCAGCACAATTGAGCGGATTGTATTACAGCTTCTCTACTTCGCCTATGTTCTTTGTTTTCCGCTACAGATTTTCGAGGTCTCTTCACTTCTCGTCCTTGTAGCGTTTAAGTGTTATTGTCGTTAGGACTCCTCTTTCTTATACGCATATTAATACTGTAAGCGCCTTAGCACATTTTCCTGAGCTGGGCAACACATAACCATTTGCAGGATGTATTATTGGCCCCTCTCTTTGGATCTTGATACACGAGGAACCTTTCAATCCCACCTTATTGTATTCAGGTTTTGTCGGTGCAGCTTGTTTTGGGTATCCTCTGACTTTACCACACGCTGCATCCAAACCTTGTCCTTTTGTATCGTGGTGATCAATGCACTATCCATCACCTTCAACCTTGCGCTTTTTTGTCTTTGAAGTTCTGGAGCAACTCTATGCAGCAATTCTAAGTCACATTATTAGTACAGGTTATCAGTTTAAACCCATTGTACCATAAAGCTGTTTGCCAGTTTCATTCCAATTCCATTCATACTTTTGTGGTTTTGAAAAACTAAATGGCTTTAAAAGGGTTTGACGTTTCACGGTTTTTGTTTAATACTGTAAACAAAAATTACGATTTAAGTTTTGAAAAATGAAACAGGTAAAACGGTTACAGTAAGAGTTTCGGTTACACTCCCGTGTTGTTTGAATTGTTCAATGTCTAACGATTACTTTCTTGGCTAATAAAATTGAAACGGATTAATATGTTACAATCATGGTTTTGGAGTTATTTGTTGGATTTTTGAGTAGTTAAATGCCCAACCGTTAGGGATAAAGTTCTGACAATGAAACGTGCTTAAACGGTTGCAATCGCAGTTTTAATTTAATTCTTTCTCGTTTTGCTATAGTTCCTTGTGCAACAGTTACAGTTTCAGTTCTGAAAAGTTGTAATACAATAACGTAACCCCTGTATTTCCTTATTCACTTAAACCTGAACCTCCCTGTACTTAATTTTCTATAGCATAGCCAACAACCACTTGTACTCATTCTTTTATAACATAGCCAACAACCACCGATAGCAAACCAATGAAAATCACAATAATGGTGTGTTGGCTTCTCAACCAGTTTGCGGCACCACCCATATAAACAACGAATTTGCATTTTTGCAATTCAGTACTCGCAGGTGAGCCAGCGGGAGTGGATGTCTTTTTTAAGACATACTTTTCCCTCCCGCTAGCTAGCGTAGTGGAAGGGGCGCCGTCATGACACGGGTCACCCTTCACTTAGGTAAGGAAGACGGGGTGGATGCCTTGTGCTACTTTGCCCCCCGCGCCCTCCTAGGTGTTAAGTGGCCCGACGCCTTACTGACCATACAACCCCTCCCCCTCAATCCTAGCTTCGGTTGGCTGAGTGGCAGGGGCGCCGTCATGGCGCGGGTCACCCTTCACTAGGGAAGGACGACGGGGAGGATGCCTTGTGGTATTTTGCCCCCCGCGCCCTCCTAGGCGTTGAGCGGCCCGACGCCTACATGACCATTCCAAGCCTTCCACTCAGCACTGGTTTCGGCCGTGAGCCGATGCGTGCGCACAGGGGGTACCGCTGTGCCGTTAAGTTGCACTTCCCCTCCGCCCACGGGTCGACCCACGGTGTATCGGCTGGTACAACCCCGCCCCTTACGCACCTTCTACTAGTGTGCAAGTAGGGAGGCGGGGGTGTTCAGCGGTGAAACCAGCACTAACGAGTCCTCGCAGTCTCTTCCCCAGGTTACCGACCGGCCTACTATCGATTCTGCCGAAGACTGCCGTTCAATCCGATCCCGCCGATACCGTCAACCGACCCCGCCCGGAACGAGCCGCCGCTGTCTAGGTAAACCCCATCGCCAGCCTACTTCTCCCCTCACCACGGCCATGGTACGCGCTCCGTACCCCACCGGCGCTGCCGTAGCATAGTCGCCCCTCTGGTACCGCCGCTGCTTCCATCCCGCCGGTTCTACGCCGACCGTTGGCCGTCCGCCATACTACCGCCGTGCCCATCCCGCCTTGCTGGTGCCGCCGCTGCCACACCAACCCCTGGCCGTTCGCCGTCCTATCACCATTCAGCCGCCGCTACTATGGCGACCTTTGGCCGTTTGCCATCCTACCGCCGTTAAGCCGCTGCATCAGTCCCGCCGCTGCTACGACGACCATTCGTCGTTCGCCGTCATACCGCCGTTAAGCCGCTGCTACAACGACCGTTTGTCGTTCTCCATCCCACCGCCGTTAAGCCGCTGCTTCTATCCCGCCGCTGCTTCCATACCGCCGTACCAGTCCGTCCGTTACCCGAACTTTCAACGGCCCTACCGAACCTCCTTTACTCCAACGACTGTTAGCCGCCGCTTCGCCCCCTCACCATCTTGCGACGGAAAGGTGCTGCCCGCCTAATATCTCCAGCCGTGTGTGCGTGTGTTTGTAACACATAAATATCGTGTATTTATTCAGTACGGGTTTGTGGGACCTTTACTCGACTCTGGATTGACTGAGCGTTATCCCAGCCTTAGACAAAACCCACGTCATAAATGGCGCCCGATCAGGGACCCTCCTCCGCATATGACCGTGGAAAAACAAATACAACAACCACCAACACTGTCGGGGCGGGTTCGACGAACACACCATCAGAAACAACAAACACACCGGCCCCGAAGTTACGACGCTGAATACCGACTCACTCAATTGGATCTACTTACTGAAAAGGGAGAGGCTGATAGAGGAGTGTAAAAAGCATAGCATTCCCGTGGAAGGCCAAACCGTAGCCGATCTACCCCGCGCACTGAGCACGTACGTGCAAGCAAAACGCACGAGGAAATCAAGTGAAGACCTACTGAAGGAGTTGGAGAAGGAAGTAGAAGAGGACGAAGGGAAACCAGTTAAACTACCAACACCGATACTAAACATTACCCCGACACAACCGACCAAGTCAATAACCGCAATCCAGGTACAAAATTCCCTCTCGCATGCGCATGAGAGAGAACGCGCGCAACCGAAACGAGACGAAATGAGCACCAGTGAGATAATGAATACCGTCCGACATTGGGATCTGCATTTTTCAGGAGAGGAGTCGCAACACGAATTTCTGGAGAGAATAGAGGAGTTCGCCGAACGTTACCGCATCCCCATCAACCGGCTCCTCCTAACGCTGCCGGAACTGCTACGTGGCAAAGCACTCCAATGGTACCGCATCCGTAAGCAACAAATCAACCACTGGAGCGATTTCCGAAGGGAGGTGAAATTTTTTTTTCTGCTTAAGCGTCATCTTCAACATTTAGAAGAGGCCATCCGAAAACGAACGCAACAAGGCCGAGAAAAAGCCAAGGACTACGTCCTCTCATTGGAAACGCTGATCCGCCAGCATCCGACAATGTGCAAGGAAAATCACCTCGAGCGAATATACGATGGCCTACGCGTTGAATACCGTCTTTTCGTCAAGCGCAGCGAGTTTAAGACGATCGATGAGCTCCTGGAAATAACGAAAGAATATGAGCTGCTAAAAAGCGAGGAAGCGAAACAGGACAAAGAGGCGATCCACAGCCTGTATCATCTTCAAAAGGAGTACGATAGCAAGGAGTGCTGCTGGTGCTGCAAGGAACGCGGACACCGCCGCTTCCAATGCAGGGGCCGCTGGAGAATATTCTGCTCTAGGTGTGGTCAAGACAACATCCTCTCCAGGGACTGCCTATGCCCTTCGACCAACCAATCCACCAACAACAACAATTCCACGATGCCGTCAAGTTATGTCAGAGGAAGCCGCCAAGCATTATTTGTCCGGCCACAGAAGCCTATTGAACCACCAATCTGCGATCCCGCTGCCGAAATGAAAGTAGATTACCGTTTCTATATACTGATAACCATCGAGGGCATGAGCGTGCGCGCGCTAGTGGACACCGGCTCCACCCTTTCATACGTCGATGAGTCAATACGAAATCACCTGGAGAGAAGCAACATCAAACCACGTCTTAACAGGCGGAGCGTCCAATTGGCAGACCAGACGTGTGTCTATAGTTCGAATTCCTACACAGCAAGGATTACGTACCAAGGACGAACGACCAACACAATGATGTCCGTCATCCCGAACCTGGCAGAACGGATGATCTTAGGAATGGACTTTTTACGGGAAAGGGGAATCACCCTCACGCTAGATGGCCAGCCATTAGAAGTCACCTTGACCAGAAGGTTAGCCGAGTTAAACACACTATGTGCAATGACCAGCTGGGAAAACGCGAACAATGGCCAAAATTCGGAGCAGGAAACTTTTTCAGCGCCCTACCAGAAGCGATCGAGAAAAACCGTTAGCCCAATTACCGCAGCCCAACACCATCCGTAAGAATAACCGACCGCTGAAGCAACACCTCTACCCCCGTTACCCGTCTATACAAAAATACAACTTCAATGAAGAGTACCCAAAAAGAGCGCCGTAAGCAATATGCAATGCGCTCTCCCGCCGCCCGTTACAAAACACCGAACCAGACAGATTTTACACAATAAAAAGCGACAGAGAAGAGCCCGGTGAGATTATTGGCAACCGTGCAATATCCGCAGCCATGGGAAATAGTAACCATCGACTTCGTGTCACCACTACCACGTTCCAAGCAAAGAAGCAATTACCTCCTCGCCATGATCTACAAGTGCGTGGAGATAATCCAGGCGCGCCAAGCAAAAACGGCAAGCGTGCTCAAAGCGCTACAAGAAAAGGCCATACACTTACTTGGTTGTCCGAAAACCTTCCTCACAGACAATGGGAAGCAGTTCGGCGGAAAAGCGTTAGCACCATTCCTGAGCGACCACCGCACATGGGATTAGGAGATTCCACAAACGGCACTTACAATAAACATGGTCAGAAAAGAGGGTACAAAAGCATCTGCACCAGGCATAAACTTCGGCGAAATAAAACGACGCCAGAGCGGGTGCATACGGAGGAAGCAGTACCAGTGGCCAGCCAACGGAAAAAAACGCGAATGGGACCTATTGTTTTCGGGCCACATTTTACCGAATACCTGATAGCCATGATGAAATCACAACCCGAGGAAGATGGAAGCGAAGAAGAAGAATATTATGTATTATAATGAATTGTATGAAATATACTCTGTTAGTTTTACGAAGAATGAAATGTAATTATTCTTACGTTATACAAATGACTTGAAAACATAAACTCTGTTAGATATAAGTGGAATGACTCTGTGTATTTTTGAGAAAAAAAAAGGAAAAAAATAATTAATAAAGTGCTTTGCCCACATGCACACCAGGTCTTATACCTAGACCATGCCTGGAGATCCATCTTTCCCCACCGCAGCTTTCCGTCAACCGAAGTGGTAGGGGGACTGTAACGTAGCGTTACAATAACGTAACCCCCTGTATTTCCTTATTCACTTAAACCTGAACCTCCCCGTACTTAATTTTCTATAGCATAGCCAACAACCACTTGTACATATTCTTTTATAGCATAGCCCAAAACCACTGATAGCAAACCAATGAAAATCACAGTAATGGTGTGTTGACTTCTCAACCAGTTTGCGGCACCACCCATATAAACATCGAATTTGCATTTTTGCAATTCAGTCCTCGCAGGTGAGCAAGCGGGAGTGGATGCCTATTTTAAGACATACTTTTCCCTCCTGCTAGCTAGCTGAGTGGAAGGGGCGCAGTCATGGCACGGGTCACCCTTCACTTAGGTAAGGACGACGGGGAGGATGCCTTGTGCTTGTTAAAAAAGAGATTAAAGCTTTTATTCTCTCTAATTTCAGCAATGCTGACGTAACCACGGTCTGCCTCGAGCTAGGAAGTAACGAAATGCGGGTGGTCTCAGCGTACATGCCACGCAGGGACTTAGCGGGACCACCACCTGCGATACTGGGCGAAATAACCGCTGGAGCAAGGCGGAGAGGTGTTGGCGTGTTTACCGGTGTCGATGCTAATGCCCATCATAGCATCTGGGGAAGCTCGGCTACCAACACTAGAGGTGAGTCTTTATTTACTTTTATTGTAGATGAGGGACTTTGAATATGTAATAGGGGGAATGGCCCGACTTTTATTACTGCGGTAAGGGAGGAGGTCCTGGACCTCACCCTGGTTAGTAGAGAACTGGAAGGTCGGATATCTGGCTGGAGGGTTCTCAACGAGCACTCCTTCTCTGATCAGGGATATACTCAGTTCTCGGTGAACGAAGAACGTCCCGGTAAAATATCTTTTAGGAACCCTAAAAGTACTAGTACAATACAAGTCCCAGGTATTGTAGGAAGCTGGGAGAGCTATTGCCTGCGGCGCCTACCGTTAGTTCGAATCTGAGATAGACGTCACCTCGGCAAGCAAGAGCGCCTTTCAGCTGTCCTGCCCATTGAAAATTTACAGGGGGAAGGGCAAGCCGCCCTGGTGGTCGAATTCTCTTGACGACCTAAGAGCGTCCAGTCGGCGGCTCTTCAACAGAGCCAGGAGGAGTAAATTACCCTCAGACTGGGAGCTCTATAAGGTGAGTCTGGGGATATATATATATATATGAAATAAGGATAGCCAAGCGAGATGCATGTCGAAGCTTCTGCGAAAACGTAGCAGCCTGCAATGAATCCGCGAGGCTTAGAAAAATACTCTCTAGGAATCCCGCTCCTCTGGGGTATCTGCGAGATAATGGTGAGTACTGGTCGATGAGTAGCGAGGAGTCCCTAAGGCTTTTACTGGACAATCATTTTCCCGATGTCCCAGTTGCGCAGGGATATTCGCCTGCATGGTCGATGGTCGTTGGCCATGCAGAAGTGCCTGCCATTCCAATACGGGAAAGTCAAATAACCTGGGCTATAGGGTCGTTCAAGCCCTATAAGTCTCCGGGCCCAGATGGAGTCATTCCTGCGCGACTTCAAAAGTCTTTGGGGATTTCATGCCGCTGGTTGGCCATCATCTATACTAACTGCCTCAGGCTTAACTATATCCCGATATCTTGGCACTGGGTTAGGGTTATTTTCATTCCGAAGGCCGGCAGAAGCTCTCATGTATCAAGGATTTAAGGCCAATCAGTCTCTCGTCGTTTCTTCTTAAGACGTTTGAGCGGTTGATTGAACTGTACCTACGGGAAAGGATACCTCGGTGGTTACTGTCGGCTTCACAGCATGCGTACTGCAAGGGCAGATCGACGGAAACGGCTCTACATTCGATTGTAAAGCAAATAGAGGAGTCCCTAGAACACAAAGAGTATGCTCTCGGTGCCTTTCTAGACATCGAGGGCGCTTTTAACAATGTCTTACCGGGGGCAATCGAAAGAGCTCTGGTGGGTTTAGGAAGCGAGGCGGCTCTAGCTTAATTTATTAGCAAACTTCTATGCGGCAGAATTCTCGCAACGGAGTGTGGAGGGGCCATAATTATGAGGTAGATGTGCAGGGGTACGCCACAGGGGGTTATCCTATCTCCTCTCCTCTGGGTTGTGGTAGTCAACGAGTTTCTTGTGTAGCTGGAAGCCAATGGTTGTCGGGTGGTTGCCTATGCAGATGACCTCGCTATCTTAGTCAGAGGCAAATTTCTGGGCACCGTGCGCGATGTTCTGCAGGGCTACCTGGATACTATGTCTAGGTGGGCTGAATCATGTGGATTGGCGGTCAAGCCGGGAAAAACGGAATTGGTTCTTTTCACAAAGAGATATAAGTTGCCCGATTTCAGATCTCCCCCGATTGGAGGGGTACCGTTTTTACTTTCTGATAGGGTTAAATATTTGGGGATTGTTTTGGACAAGAAACTGTCCTGGAGACCCAATGTGGAAGATCGGGCCAGGAAGGCCGCCATTGCCTTGTACTGCTGCAGAGGGACTATCGGAAAGAGATAGGGACTCTCGCCAAGAGTAGTACACTGGCTTTATGAGATGGTGGTCAAACTTATTCTGCTATATGGGGTGCTGGTCTGGTGGAAAGCACTGGACACGGCGAGCACCACAAAAATGTTAGTGTCAGTGCAACGAACGGCGCTGATCGATATCAGTGGCGCTTTTAGAACAGCACCTACCTTGGCACTGAACATCATGCTGAACATATACCCAGTAGATATTGCGGGAAAGGCGGCCGCGGCAAGGTCGTTGGTCAGGCTTCGTGATATGGGATATGGACTTTCTGACCGCGGACACTCTAGCCTTCTTACCAGTTTCGACTTTATTTCGGACAGAACGGACTATTGTATGCCGATAACTGCTCCCTATACAACCTTTACCCCGGTCATTCCAGAGAGAGAGGAGTGGGGAAGAGGAATTATCTGGGGCATGGATGGAAAGATTGGTGGGGGGTCTTTTGTCAAGAGCTACGGTTAGGGAATTTAACATCTACTCTGATAGCCAAGCAGGTATCAATGCCTTGCGCTCAACTACAGTGCAATCGAGGATGGTCTGGGAGTGCCTGACCTCGCTTGCGATTGCATCGAATTATTTTACAATTAAGATTATCTGGGTCCCGGGCCATAGTGATATCCCGGGTAACTGTCAAGCAGATATCTGCAGAGGTCTGCTGAAATAATTGGGTTCACTAAGGCTCACCTATCAATGGTCATTGGGGTTTGGACGGGGCACTGTCCCATGGGTATCCATGCGGTACGTCTCAATATACTGGAAACTCCATCCTGCTGCAGCTGTATGGAGGATGATGAGGTGGAATCTCCAAATAACTTTATGCTTGATTGCCCAGCTTTTGCCAGAACTAGGCGAAAGTACTTCGGTCGCGACTCACTTGGATCTCCCGAGGATTTATCCAAAGTTGAGATCGGTATCATTCAGAGCTTTATCGTTGCTACCCAACGATTCTCTAAGTAGCTAGATCTAAGTCACCGTTAATTTTGGTGTATGTGGTATCACAACGGACCTTCGTGTTGTCCAAGTGAGCTATCCTTATCAGGGCAGCTACCAGCCAACCTATCCTATTCTACTAAAACTCGTTTGCCCACATATGCCTTAAACAACCATAGGCGTCCGTTATATATTCGGAAAAACAAGTTGAGCCTAGGCAGGAACTAGAAGTAATAAGTGACATGAGTACAGTATAGTATAAATTGTCTTATCTTTCAAGGACGGCTTTGAGTCCGACCGATTCTAATCGATTTTTTTTTATACCAAGAATATTGCCTTCCACACCGAAGACCCTGGGTTCAAGACCCGGTCAAAGCAACATCCAAAATTTAGAAACAAAGATTTTTCAATTTTAAGAAGTTCTTCTAGGCGGCGTAGCCTTTCGGCTGTGATTTAGCAAACACTCCGAGTGTATTTCTACCATGCAAAGCTTCTCAGCGAAAACTTATTTGCCGTGCATATGCCATTTGGAGTCGGCATAAAACATGTAGATCCGGTCCCGCAAACTTGCAGAAAAAATCAAAACGAGCAGGACGCAAATTGGAACGGAACATTGGCCTATTTATTTTATTTAAGAATCTCAAAACATCACTCCCCATATCGACACACACACTACGCGAAATTTAGCTTATATGCTGCTATTGTTTTTGGTGGTCCTGTTACATACTCACCTGTTTTGTATTTGCCAAAAGTCTATTGTTAGCGTCAATCAAAGACCAATTGGCATCTAATTGTAACTGCAACACAATGCAACAACTGACAACTGACAGTCGAGTATTGCGGTGGATGTTGCAATAAAATGGCGCAGTGTAGTAGAAATTAAATTATTCGTCTAATGGTAAGTTTTTTTTTGTTCGTGTGTGCTTTGCAAATTGAGCTTCGATTGAAATTTTATTTTTAATTTTTCTCCATTACCGCATATCTGCTATGTGGCATATATGGTAATGGTTTTGGTTGACTTGATTTGGTATTAACACACTCATATTCCACTGGCTGATTATAACGCGGTCCGTTATAGCTACGCATCAAGCTTTGTGACAAATTTGTATATTAGATTGTAAATGTGAAATTTTCAGTGAGTATTTCTCTTTACATTTACAACAGAAAGTCAAAAATATACAAAAGAAGCGTGAGAAAGATCAACGCCCAACAATACTTTAGATGCCTGAAATGCCAGAAGTTTTCTATTGAATTTTTGCTAGGGTGCTATACATTTTTATGCAAAGTAATTTGTATCACAATTGCAAAAAAGCTTACAGTAAGATCTTGTTTCAATGACAATACCGCAGGGCGCTAGACAGCTGCAGTAACATCACAAGCAGTCGTTCGACCCAATACCACTACAAGCCCTCCTGCAGATAAAAGGTCAATGCAGTTAAGCGCTTGCATGTATTTCCTACTTAAAGAATCGCCTACAACGAACCCACAAAACTTCTCAAATTTTATATAGTTACATATATTTAATATAAAGGTTTATTTCAGACTAAATATCTGCAGTGCGGATTTCGGTATAATGAGTCTGTACCACATAATTTTGTGTGAAAACTACGCTTTCCTTATCGTGATCAAACCCACCACTTTTGATAACCGCTCCAGTGGCGACTTCACTTTTAAACTACTTTTGGTTATTCAGAGTTCTGGGAGTTACTTTAACCTATGACCCATACCTGCATCTGTTGCCAGCGTAGCTAAAACTAGAAATTGCTCACCTTCAGCTTATAATATTCATCGGTCAACGATCCCCGGTAAGCATACAAATCATAAGAGGCGATTCAACTTTACAGACCGAAGCGTCAAAGGTCTAGTATCAGAACATCCTAATACCGGATAGTTTCAGATTCATATCCGGCAAGCAACCACTCCGGCGGTGACTCCGCTTCCAAATTATTTTTGTTATTTCAGAGGATAAGGAGAGATTGTAACCTGCATTTTACCCTTACGTCTGCTGCTAGCTTATCTAAGGGGACAGGACTCATTGGCCTTCAACGTAAACGTGTCATCGGTCAACGATTCTCCTATATTTTAATAACGATTCAATGGTTATCTATTTCGGCGCGCTGATTTACCGATCCACCGTGTATTTGGACACCGATTCACCAAAACCGGTCCATTGGATAGCTGACCGCAATTTAACATTCTTAGATCCACGCCCCTTTACCTTTTAACATATCGGTCACCGATAATTGTTAATAGTTATTCGGACACCGATTTCATGGGTGAAACTGCCCTCGACGCATTACTAACCCATTCAAGTATTATTCGGCAACAGTTCACTATTCATCAGTCCATACTTCCCTAAGGTAGATAGTCCTTTGCTAGTTGCAGTTCTGGAACATTCCGGTAACAAGCACTACTAAGGTGCCAGCCTAATCAGCCCATCTCAGGAACAATTTAGTATGACCAAATTGAATTTTCTAGACTAACCCGCCCCAACCCCTAGTTCCATGAGGAAATTCGTTCACCATAGCTTCGACTGCTAAAGAAAACGGATTCGCTACGGGTAGATCATATTGACAATTGGGTTGGAGAAGCTATATATTGCGCTGAAATCCTTTGAAAAGTTTGACTGATTACTGTGCATCAGGTTTTGCCCAGGTTCTTAACTGCACAATTTATATACCCTCGCGGGATGAGTGAGCTGAGGATCAGTGTCATTTGTAGGGAGTTTAATATCTACTCGGACAGTCAGATGGATATAAAAGCGCGGAGTGGTCGAGAGTAGTCACTGAGTGCCTAAAATCTATCACGGTAGCAGCAAACAAATTTTCTTTAAAATTATTTGGGTGTCCAGGCATCTCTTAGCCCGAGACGGTACATATGAGTAGTTTCATAAAGCAGCACTCTTTCCAATCATGCGCTAAAAACAAAAAAGCGATGGGTGGCACTGCAGCATGAAATTGCAAAATAAAGCACACACTAATATATAAATAAATGTACAAACATATATGCAACAGCGCGAATAATACAATTTCAAAATCCCAATTTGTTTATTTCATTGCAGAAAAATTTCATTCTCAGTTTTTCACACTCAGTCAACAAATGCACATTCAGCGCAACGCCTGACCCACACAAACATTTTTATTTTATTCTCCCGTTTTTGAAAACCAAATTGACTCCAAACAAGTAAGGAAGGTTAAGTTCGGGTGTAACCGAACATTACATACTCAGTTGAGAGCTATGGTGACAACATAAGGGAAAATAACCATGAAGGAAAATGAACCGAAGGAAACCCTGGAATGTGTTTGTATGACACGTGTATCAAATGAAAGGCATTAAAGAGTATTTTATGAGGGAGTGGGCCATAGTTCTATAGGTGGACGCCATTTAGGGATATAGCCATAAAGGTGGATCAGGGTTGACTCTAGAATGCGTTTGTACGATATGGGTATCAAATGAAAGGTATTAATGAGTATTTTAAAAGGGCGTGGACCTAAGTACTATAGATGGATGCCTTTTCGAGATATCGCCGTAGAGATGGACCAGGGGTGACTCTTTTTTTTTTTTTTTTTTTTTTTTGCGGGGAGGCTGAAAAATGCCTAATGCACCATAATTGCTGCCGTCGCAGCAACCGTGTGTCCGTAGACTAAAAAACAGCCCCGTTCTGGAACCGTCGCCCACCCCGGCACCACTTTCGCATTACTTCAGGGTGGCGTTCCATATTTCTCATTTTTTAAGAGCCTACTGTTGTCCCTGCGTCCAGGTTCCCGCTATTTGCTCTGAGTGTCCATTTAATCACCACTGCTTCGCATGCGCATTTCTCTGCGCTCCCTCTCAGCATCCATCAGGCGTGTCATTACTATAAATGCCATTTTGCTCACTGCAGTCCAGCATTCTTTCCTGCTGCACATATGTGAAACTAAATTTCTCGTGGTAGGTTCCTCCCCAAAGACTCCATGCAAGGTGAGTCTTTCTTCGTGGAAACGGGGGCAGTAGAACATGACGTGTTCTGCGTTTTCTAACTCTGTGGTACACATTGGGCAATGAGGATCTTCCTCTATCCTACGCTTCCATAAATACTCTTTGAAACCGCCATGTCCACTCATTATTTGCGTGAGATGGTAGTTCAGTTCGCCGTGCTTCCGCTCATTCCATTGAGCTACGTTCCAAACTAGTGTGAATGTCCAACGCCCTTTACTCGAGGCCTCCCACCGTTCTTGCCACTTAGCTATTGTTTGTGTCCTTGCTCTTTTCTTGTCTTCTTCAGATGGTCGCTCGATATTAGTGTTATACAGATCGGCCATTTCGCTTGCCAGTAAGTCCACTGGGATTTTCCGGGTTAGAACCAGGCTCGCGTCGTCGGACACCGTCCGATAAGCACTTGCTATTCTTAAAGAAGCAAGTCGGTACGCTGCTAATATATATTTTTGATGGGTCTGTTTATATCCATACCACACTGGTGCTGCGTATAGTATTATTGAGCTGGTTACTGTGGACAATAGCTGACGTATAGCTTCGCTCGGACCACCAATGTTAGGCATTATTCGCATAAGTGATCCATTAACTTTGGTAATTTTCTCCCCCACCGCTCTGAAGTGCTCTTTGAAAGTTAACTTAGAGTCAATGTGCTCTCCTAAGTATTTTAAGGAATCCTTTGAGGTGATTTGATGATCCCCGACAGTTAAGACTAACTCGTTCGCCGACCGTTTGGAGCTTACTAATACCACTTCCGTCTTTTGGCTAGCCAACTCCAGTCCTGTATTGGTCAGCCATTCCTTTATTCTTGCTACGGCGTCATTACATAATGCTTGAAGCAGGTCCAGTTTCTTGGCCACTACTACCACTGCAATATCATCAGCATATCCCACAATTTGCGTGTTTTCTGGTAGATCAATCTTTAGCACCCCGTCATACATTACATTCCAAAGCGTTGGACCGAGAACAGATCCCTGTGGGACGCCTCCTGTGATTTTGTACTCTTTAGCTCCTTGATCCGTGTCAAAAAGAAGTACTCAGTCTTTAAGATAGCTACCTATAATTCTGCGTAAGTAAGCTGGAGTGCCGAAGCTTTGCAGCGCTGCCATTATCTGCATCCAGTTCGCAGTGTTAAAAGCATTCTTGATGTCCAACATAATCAGTGCACAGAACTTCCTTTTATTTTGGCCTCCAGAGATAGCTTCTCTAGCTATATTGACAACTGTTTGTATTGCATCTACGGTGGATCTTGATTTGCGAAATCCATATTGACTATTCGATAAGCCACCTGGTCTTTCTAGAGTCAGCTGCAGGCGCTCACTAATTATACGCTCGAAAATCTTCCCTAGGGAATCCAGCATACAAAGTGGCCTATATGAGGATGGTTGGTCCGGCTGTTTACCACGTTTCAGCAATAGGACAAGTCTTTGTCGTTTCCACGGGCGAGGGAACACGCCTTCTTGCATACAGGCATTAAAAAGATCAGTAAATAATGTAGCCCTAGTTGTAATCGCGGCTTTAAGGGCTATGTTTGGTACTTCGTCGGGTCCTGGGGATTTGTTATCAGCAACTCTTTTTGCAGCGTCCAGCACCTCTTGCTCTGTAATTTGCGGAATTTCCGTACTTTCGAGATCCTCGCTTGTATAAGTCCAGCGATCTTGCGCCGGGAAAAGTGTTTCAACAATAATATTCATCAGTATCGGGCACGTAGGTTGCTGTGATATCGGTCCTTTAACTTTGGCCATCACAGTTCTGTAGGCTGATCCCCAAGGATCTAGGTCGACATTATCCAGCAGTTCCCTAAAGCATAACTTCTTGCTCTTTTTTATGGCATTTTTAAGTGCCTTTCTTTGTGCGACATAGGTGCTGTGTAGCTCTGCATATCGTGGTGATGAGCGTGCCCTCTGCGCTATTCTTCGTGCTTTGTGGCATTTTCTACGCTCTTCCGCAATTTCGTCATTCCACCAATATACCGGAGTGCGCTGTGCTTTTCCGCGACTTCTGGGCATGGCAGCATCATATGCCATACATAGCAACTTAGTGATTTGAACCGACTGGTCTTCCGCATGCGATTCTCGTACTATGGCGTCCTTCCAGATAATGTCAAATATTTGTGGGTCGAAAAGGTGCTGTTTCCATTTCCTACTTTGTCGATGTCTTGCTGCTACCGTTCGTGGAGTTTCGAGCAGCTCTACGCTAATAGCTTTATGGTCGCTGTGTGTGTAGACGTTGCTTATGGACCATTTTGCTCGTCTTGCTATTTCGCTGCTAGCGAAGGTGAGATCTATAATGGATCGTCTGGTACCTGTATCGAAGGTATATATCCCTGGTTCATTTAGGAGTTCTAGCCTCAATGAAGTAAGACTTTCGAGGAGAACTCTCCCTCTTTCGTTGGTTCGTCTACTTCCCCACACAGATGACCATGCATTGAAGTATCCACACACTAAAAGCGGGTGTTTACCTCGTGCTTCAATGGTGATCCCGTATATCATGTCTTCGAACTCTGCGATGGTCATGCTCGGAGGGGCATAGCAACTGAAGACGTATATACCGTTGATTTTTGGCCACGTGAATCCTGCTACCGTTGGCGTCATAATTTCCTGTGGGAGAAATTTCCCTGGTGCCCAAATTGAGGCTTTCCCTGCTGAATCTGAGAGCCAACCCTGCTCCTGGCGATTTTTGTATTGTTCAGAGAGTACCACTATGTCATATCCTCCTTCATAGACTGTTTGGGATAATAGCTCTTGGGCTGCCTCGCAATGGTTTAAATTGAGCTGCAATACCCTCATGAGACAGTCATTTTGCTGCCCTCTCGTTGTGGGCATTTAAAACTGCCTGCCGAATGTTGTCCCCCACATAGCGCGCATTTCGGTGCATTTTCGCAACTTGCAGCCTTATGACCTTCCTGGCCGCATTTCCTGCATAGGCTAGACCTATCTACAGTCTCCTTACATTTCTGAGCTATATGCCCGTAGCCCCAGCACCTATAACAGCGTTTTTCTTGCTTGAGCTCTCTAATTCGGCAGGAAACCCATCCTACCCGGATTCTTTGCGTATTAAGAACCGCCTTGGCATCAGCCGCTGTAAGGCTTATAAGTGCCGACTTCGTGCCACTGTACCCTGTGCGTATGCTTTTTATGGCAGCCACATCTGGAAGTTTGATGTTGCATTGCTGGTGGAGGGCGTTGCAAATCTCCTCGGGCGTAGTAATCTCATCGAGATCTCTGCACTGTAGCGTGACCATTTGGGACTTTGTTATAACTTTAGCCGAGTCCTTTAGTACCGCTTCAATTTCTGCTTGGTACGCGCTTGTTTTCCCATCTTGCGATTTTTTCAGCTCTAGTAACAGCTCTCCTTTCGCCGTTCTTCTAATCGTTTTGACGTCATCACCCAGGGATTTTAATTCGTCGCATCTTCTCACTTTACGCAATATGTCGGCGTACGTCGCATCCCCCGCCTTGGAAATGATGATTGCATCCGGCCTAGCCTTAAGTGATTTTTTCTTGCTCTTCTTTTTGGCTAAGTGCCACTCTCCCGTCTTTTGGGCTGCAGTTTCCTCTTTCCGCTCTGTCTTTTCTTGCGTTTCTTGCCGTCGTTTGTGTCCACCCACGTGCCCTGGTAAGACATCTTTTAGAGTAGTAGTGGGTTTTACCACGTTGTTCTCCTTGGTCGAGTACGAATTATTCCTCGGTCGCTTTCCTGGGGGTGATGGACTTCTATCCTTGGCGCATTCGCTTGCACGCAATTTATGTTCTAAATTCTTTACCTCTAGGGCCGACTCGATGTACAGCACTTTTATTACGGAGGCCAAGCGCTTGATTTCCGCGTGTATATTATTACGCCCTATGAAGAACTGCATCAAGTCCTCAATCGCCTTGCCTAGCTTGGTCATCTTTTTCTCTCCAGGGGGGTTTTGCTGATTTAACGCAGCTGACGCCTGCTTAATTAGCTCACTTAATAATGGTGTGCCCGTTTGAGCCTTGCTGTCGGAGTTCTTTTTGCAAAGCTTCGGTGTAGCACCCGGCGACAACGCTCCTTGCTTGCTTTCGGCCTCCGCTCCTTTGGGTTTCGTTACCACTTGCGACGAAATGTTAAGGCCCCCAGCCGATGGGCCACGCCCTTCTGGAGAGCGAGCTAGCTTCCTTCCTACAAATGGATTGAACGCCATTTCATTCTCCTGTGTTTGGTTTTTTATTTTAGTATTGTTGTTGCTCATCATTTATTTAATTGGGTCCCCACTTGAGGCCGCTATCTTGGTCCGAGTGTGCAGTTACCTATATAGATCCCGTGGTTGTCTATGCGAAGGCAGGGAGGCCACGTGAAGGTTGACGCAGTCCCTCATGAAGACTGCGTTCAGAGCCAGATCAGTATTAATCGGGAGGATCTCAACCGAACCTGCACCACCAACTTAATGATGACGGACTTTGAACGTACCCCAAGGCCTGCCAAGGTTTTAACGGGACGGAGACGAATGGGACATTAACCGGAAAGTCATTTCGACGGTGTGTCAAGCCGTGTACTGAGATTTCCGAATGCCACATTCGCCAGCCCTTAACAAACATATCCGAGTCGTTGATTCCAGTATACCTTAATTAAGACCTTACTGGGCTCAGTCTTAATGTGACAATCACCTTAAATTTACAAATAATTTACCTCTTTACCTTCCTGAGTGTGTATCCCACGTCGTATAGTTGCCTCCCAGGGGTGACTCTAGAATGCGTTTGTACGATATGGGTATCAAATGAAAGGTGTTAACGAGTATTTTTAAAAGGGAGTGGGCCTTTGTTTTATAGGTGTTCGCCGTTTCGAGATATCGCCATAAAGATGGGCCAGGGGTGACTCTAGAATTCGTTTGTGCAATATGGGTATTAAACGAAAGGAGTTAATGAGTATTTTAAGAGGGAGTGGGCCTTAGTTCTATAGGTGGACGCATTTTCGAGGTATCGCAATAAAGGTGGACCAGGGGTGACTCTAGACTTTGTTTGTACGATATGGGTATCAAATGAAAGGTGTTAATGAGTATTTTTAAAAGGGAGTGGGCCTTCGTTTTATAGGTATTCGCCTTTTCGAGATATCGCCATAAAGGTGGACCAGGGGTGACTTTAGAATTTGTTTGTATGATATGGGTATCAAATGAAAGGTGTTAATGAGCATTTTAAAAGGGAGTAATCCTTAGTTCCATAGGTGGACGCCGTTTCGAGATATCGCCATAAAGATGGGCCAGGGGTGACTCTAGAATTCGTTTGTGCAATATGGGTATCAAACGAAAGGAATTAATGAGTATTTTAAGAGGGAGTGGGCCTTAGTTCTATAGGGGGACGCATTTTCGAGATATCGCCATAAAGATGGACCAGGTGTGACTCTAGAATGCGTTTGTACGATATGGGTATCAAATGAAAGGTGTTAATGAGTATTTTAAAAGGGAGTAATCCTTAGTTCCATAGGTGGACGCCGCTTCGAGATATCGCCATAAAGTTGGGCCAGGGGTGACTCTAGAATTCGTTTGTCCAATATGGGTATCAAACGAAAGGAGTTAATGAGTATTTTAAGAGGGAGTGGGCCTTAGTTCTATAGGTGGACGCATTTTCGAGGTATCGCAATAAAGGTGGACCAGGGGTGAATCTAGACTTTGTTTGTACGATATGGGTATCAAATGAAAGGTGTTAATGAGTATTTTTAAAAGGGAGTGGGCCTTAGTTCTATAGGTGGACGCATTTTCGAGATATCGCCATAAAGATGGACCAGGTGTGACTCTAGAATGCGTTTGTACGATATGGGTATCAAATGAAAGGTGTTAATGAGTATTTTAAAAGGGAGTAATCCTTAGTTCCATAGGTGGACGCCGCTTCGAGATATCGCCATAAAGTTGGGCCAGGGGTGACTCTAGAATTCGTTTGTCCAATATGGGTATCAAACGAAAGGAGTTAATGAGTATTTTAAGAGGGAGTGGGCCTTAGTTCTATAGGTGGACGCATTTTCGAGGTATCGCAATAAAGGTGGACCAGGGGTGACTCTAGAATGAGTTTGTACGATATGGATATCAAATTAAAGGTATTAATGAGAGTTTTAAAAGGGAGTGGTGGTAGTTGTATATGTGAAGGCGTTTTCCAGATATCGACCAAAATGTGGACCAGGGTGACCCAGAACATCATCTGTTGGATACCGCTAATTTATTTATATATGTAATACCTGCCAAGATTTTAAGGGTTTTTTATTTCGCCCTGCAGAACTTTTTCATTTTCTTCTACTTAATATGGTAGGTGTCACAATCATTTTATAAAGTTTTTTCTAAAGTTATATTTCGCGTCAATAAAACAATCCAATTACCTTACCATATTTCATCCCTTTTTTCGTATTTGGTATAGAATTATGGCATTTTTTTCATTTTTCGTAATTTTCGATATGGAAAAAGTGGGCGGGGTCATAGTCGCATTTCGTTCATTTTTCATACCAAGATAAAGTGAGTTCAGATAAGTACGTGAACTGAGTTTAGTAAAGATATATCGATTTTTGCTCAAGTTATCGTGTTAACGGCCATGCGGAAGGACAGACGGACGACTGTGTATAAAAACTGGGCGTGGCATCAACCGATTTCGCCCATTTTCACAGAAACCAGTTAACGGCATAAAATCTAAAAATTAACCAATTTCAAAAGGATTGGTTAATTTTTGTTCGACTTATGGCGTTAAAAGTATCCTAGACAAATTAAATGAAAAAGGGCGGAGCCACGCCAATTTTTAAATTTTCTTTTATTTTTGTATTTTGTTGCACCATATCATTACTGGAGTTGAATCTTGACATAATTTACTTATATACTGTATAGATATTAAATTTTTTGTTAAAATTTTACTTTAAAAAAAAATTTTTTTTAAAAGTGGGCGTGGTCCTTCTCCGATTTTGCTAATTTTTATTAGGCGTACATATAGTAATGAGAGTAACGTTCCTGCCAAATTTCATCATGATATCTTCAACGACTGCCAAATTACAGCTTGCAAAATTTTAAATTACCTTCTTTTAAAAGTGGGCGGTGCCACGCCCATTGTCCAAAATTTTAATAATTTTCTATTTTGCGTCATAAGTTCAACTCATCTACCAAGTTTCGTCGCTTTATCGGTCTTTTGTAATGAATTATCGCACTTTTTCGGTTTTTCGAAATTTTCGATATCGAAAAAGTGGGCGTGGTTATAGTCCGATATCGTTCATTTTAAATAGCGATCTGAGATGAGTGCTCAGGAACCTACATACCAAATTTCATCAAGATACCTCAAAATTTACTCAAGTTATCGTGTTAACGGACGGACGGACGGACGGACGGACGGACGGACATGGCTCAATCAAATTTTTTTTCGATCCTGATTATTTTGATATATGGAAGTCTATATCTATCTCGATTCCTTTGTATATGTACAACCAACCGTTATCCAATCAAACTTAATATACTCTGTGAGCTCTGCTCAACTGAGTATAAAAAACGTCAGAAAACATAATAAAACAAGTAAGGAAGGCTAAGTTCGGGTGTAACCGAACATAACATACTCAGTTGAGAGCTATGGAGACAAAATAAGGAAAATCAATCTGGGGTAACCCTGGAATGTGGTTGTATAACATGTGTATCAAATGAAAGGTATTAAAGAGTATTTTAAGAGAGAGTAGGCCATAGTTCTATGGATGAACGCCATTTAGGGATATCGCCATAAAGGTAGACCAGGGCTGACTCTAGAATTTGTTTGTACGATATGGGTATCAAATGAAAGGTGTTACTGAGCATTTTAAGAGGGAGTGGGCCTTAGGTCTATCGGTGGACGCCTTTTCGAGATGTCCCCATTAAGGTGGACCAGGGGTGATTCTATAATGTGTTTGTACGATATGGGTATCAAATGAAAGCTGTTAATGAGTATTTTGAAAAGGAGTGATCCTTAGTTCCATAGGTGGACGCCGTTTCGAGATATCGCCATAAAGGTGGACCAGGGGTATCTCTAGAATGTGTTTGTACGATATGGGAATCAAATGAAAGGTGTTACTGAGCATTTTAAGAGGGAGTGGGCATTAGGTCTATAGGTGGACGCCTTTTCGGGATATCGCCATTAGGGTGGGCCAAGGGTGACTCTAGAATGTTTGTACGGTATGGGTATCAAACGAAAGGTGTTACTGAGCATTTTAAGAGGGAGTGGGCATGAGGTCTATAGGTGGACGCCTTTTCGAGATATCGTCATTAGGGTGGGCCAGGGGTGACTCTAGAATGTGTTTGTACGATATGTGCATCAAACGAAAAGTGTTACTGAGCATTTTAAGAGGGAGTGGGCATTAGGTCAATAGGTGGACGCCCTTTCGAGATATCGCCATTAGGGTGGGCCAGGGTTGACTCTAGAATGTTTGTACGATATGGGTATCAAACGAAAGGTGTTACTGAGCATTTTAAGAGGGAGTGGGCATTAGGTCTATAGGTGGACGCCTTTTCGAGATATCGCCTAAGGGTGGGCCAGGGGTGAGTCTAGAATGTGTTTGTACGATATGGGTATCAAATGAAAGGTGGTAAGGAGTATTTTAAAAGGGAATAATCCTTAGTTCTATAGGTGGACGCCTTTTCGAGATATCGCCATAAAGGTGGACCAAGGGTGACTCTAGAATGTTTGTACGATATGGGTATCAAACGAAAGGTGTTACTGAGCATTTTAAGAGGGAGTGGGCATTAGGTCTATAGGTGGACGCCTTTTCGAGATATCGCCATTAGGGTGGGCCAGGGTGACTCTAGAATGTGTTTGTACGATATGGGTATCAAATGAAAGGTGGTAATGAGTATTTTAAAAGGGAGTAATCCTTAGTTCTATAGGTGGACGCCTTTTCGAGATATCGCCATTAGGGTGGGCCAGGTGTGACTCTAGAAAGTTTGTACGATATGGGTATCAAACGAAAGGTGTTACTGAGCATTTTAAGAGGGAGTGGGCATTAGGTCTATAGGTGGACGCCTTTTCGAGATATCGCCATTAGGGTGGGACAGGGGTGACTCTAGAATGTTTGTACGATATGGGTATCAAACGAAAGGTGTTACTGAGCATTTTAAGTGGGAGTGGACATTAGGTCTATAGGTGGACGCCTTTTCGAGATATCGCCATTAGGGTGGGCCAGGGGTGACTCTAGAATGTTTGTACGATATGGGTATCAAACGAAAGGTGTTACTGAGCATTTTAAGAGGGAGTGGACATTAGGTCTATAGGTGGACGCCTTTTCGAGATATCGCAATTAGGGTGGGCCAGGGTGACTCTAGAATGTGTTTGTACGATATGGGTATCAAATGAAAGGTGGTAATGAGTATTTTAAAAGGGAGTAATCCTTAGTTCTATAGGTGGACGCCTTTTTGAAATATCGCCATTAGGGTGGGCCAGGTGTGACTCTAGAATGTTTGTACGATATGGGTATCAAACGAAAGCTGTTACTGAGCGTTTTAAGAGGGAGTGGGCATTAGGTCTATAGGTGGACGCCTTTTCGAGATATCGCCATTAGGGTGGGCCAGGGGTGACTCTAGAATGTTTGTACGATATGGGTATCAAACGAAAGGTGTTACTGAGCATTTTAAGAGGGAGTGGACACTAGGTCTATAGGTGGACGCCTTTTCGAGATATCGCCGTTAGGGTGGGCCAGGGGTGACTCTAGAATGTTTGTACGATATGGGTATCAAACGAAAGGTGTTACTGAGCATTTTAAGAGGGATGGGGCATTAGGTCTATAGGTGGACGCCTTTTCGAGATATCGCCATTAGGGTGGGACAGGGGTGACTCTGGTATGTTTTTGTACGATATGGATATCAAATTAAAGGTATTAATGAGGGTTTTAAAAGCGAGTGGCCCTTAGATGTATATGTGAAGGCGTTCTCGCGATATCGACCAAAATGTGGACCAGGTGATCCAGAAAATCATCTGTCGGGTACTGCTAATTTATTTGTATATGCAATACCACTAACAGTATTCCTGCCAAGATTCCAAGGGCTGTTGATTTCGCCTTGTAGAACTTTTTCATTTTCTTCTACTTAATATGGTAGGTGTCACACCCATTTTACAAAGTTTTTTCCAAAGTTATATTTTGCGTCAATAAGCCAATCCAGTTACCATGTTTCATCACTTTTTTCGTATTTGGTATAGAATTATGGCATTTTTTTCATTTTTCGTAATTTTCGATATCGATAAAGTGGGCGTGGTTATGGTCAGATTTCGCCCATTTTTTACACCAAGAAAAAGTGAGCTCAGGTAAGTACGTGGGCTAAGCTTAGTAAAGATATATCGGATTTTGCTCAAGTTATTGTGTTAATGGCCGAGCGGAAGGACAGACGGTGGACTGTGTATAAAAACTGAGCATGGCTTCCACCGATTTCGCCCATTTTCACAGAGAACAGTTACCGTCATAGAGTCTATGCTCCTACCAAATTTGAGAAGGATTGGTAAATTTTTGTTCGACTTATGGCAATAAAAGTATTCTAGACAAACTAAATGAAAATGGGCGGAGCCACGCCCATTTTGAAATTTTCTTTTATTTTTGTATTTTGTTGCATCATATCATTACTGGAGTTGAATTTTGACTTAATTTACGTATATACAGTAAAGATATTAAATTTTTTGTTAAAATTTGAATTTTAAAAATTTTTTTTTAAAAAGTGGGCGTGTTCTTCATCCAATTTTGCAAATTTTTATTTAGCACACATAGAGTAATAGTAGTAACGTTCCTGCCAAATTTCGTCATGATATCTTCAACGACTGCCAAATTACAGCTTGCAAAACTTTTAAATTACCTTCTTGTAAAAGTGGGCGGTGCCACGCCCATTGTCAAAAATCTTACTAATTTTCTATTCTGCGTCATAACGTCAACCCATCTACCAAGTTTCGTCGCTTTATCTGTCTTTTGTAATGAGTTATCGCACTTTTTCGGTTTTTCGAAATTTTCGATATCGAAAAAGTGGGCGTGGTTATAGTCCGATATCGTTCATTTTAAATAGCGATCTGAGATGAGTGCTCAGGAACCTACATACCAAATTTCATCAAGATACCTCAAAATTTACTCAAGTTATCGTGTTAACGGACGGACGGACGGACGGACGGACATGGCTCAATCAAATTTTTTTTCGATCCTGATTATTTTGATATATGGAAGTCTATATCTATCTCGATTCCTTTATATATGTACAACCAACCGTTATCCAATCATACTTAATATACTCTGTGAGCTCTGCTCAACTGAGTATAACAAGAAGAAATATGCCAAAGCATTAGCAACAAAAAAAAGTTTGATAGAAATGGAAAGCAAATGCAATTTCAAGTGAAATTTAAAGGGAACGCTACCGAAAAAAACCATTTTAAATTGATGAGAGCATACTGAAAAACATTAAACACACAAGCGAGTATGAAGTTTGGGGAATTCCAGAAAAAATTTATTCCCAACAAAAACAAAAAAAAAAAAACAAGTTGAAAAGTATTTGGTTTATCTTTTGTCGTACTAGAAAATTTTTAGAACTATCTACCGATAGTTTCGGGACTATTTCTAGATAACTTGGGGCCTTGTCGATATTGTTTCGTTGATTTTTCGGAACTAATTTACGTTTATGATAGGATCATTTCGGAAGTATATTTCACGCTCATTGCTGGATAGATTTTATGCTATTCCGGAATTAGCTAGAAACTGTCTAGGGTTATTTGGGGGCTATCTATTTCGCTATAAATTCAAGACGATTTTGATATATATTTTTGGGGTCATTCCGAAAACGTTTCAAGATTGTTTTCGAAAATATTTCGAGTTTATGCCACAACAGTTCCGGAATTGTTTATGTTATTATTTTGCAATTATTCCAGAATGGTTTCGATATTATTTTGAAGATTATTTCCAGTTTCGGAATTGGTTTCGGGACTGTTTGCGCAGTCATTTCTAGAATATTTAAGAGTGATTTTATGACTCTTTCTATATTACTTCAGTTCCATTTTGGCACTACCTATTGTGGGACTGCTTTCGGGATAATTTCGGTATTATTTCGGAATAAGTGCAGAGCCATTTCCCGATAATTTTAGGATTGTTTTCGGAATCTATTCGGGCTGTTTCAGTTGTCATCTCGTATTTGTTTTCAAAAATATAGATCAATATTTGCACTGGAGCGAGTAATATTTTGCCATTTAACATTTAAATTCCTCATGAAGGCTACATTAAAACCGATTAAAACCGATTAAAACCGATTAAAACAGATGTGAGATAGTTTTGTGAAATTATATGTTCTGGGTCACATGTCAGAGCCATTGAAATTTCGATAAAAGATATAAATAAAAGGGAAAATCTTTTGATAGAGACGTCCCAGTGTGTTGAAAAGTATCCAAGTTCAGACTAAACTATAAAAACTTAAAATATTGAAGTGAATTTGAAAACTGTGCAAAGTCACCTAAAGTCCTAAGATGATTCAGTAGAATTGACCCCGATATCGTGCAAAACCAGTTGTGAATTGGTTAAGAAAATGGCCCAACATAGTTCTGGGATATTCCAGAAATAGTCCACAAGTGATCTCGAAATAATCCAAAACTTATTCCTTAAAGTAACCTGACCTGCTGTCAGCAATCCAGAGATCAAATTGTAAAAGACTTTATTTATTTGGTAGCCAGCATTAACACAAGCAACAACATCAAATTTGTCATCCAGCAAAGAATCACTCTTGCCAATAAATGCTTGTTTGGAATAGGTAAACAATTATATGTAAACTCTTCTCTCGATAAACGAAAATCCTGCTCTAAAAGTCACTTATAGTTCCCGTCCTTCTACTTATATGATGCAGAAGCACGGACCACAACAACATCAAATGAGGCGGCTCTGGGAGTATTCAAGAGAAAAGTTCTACGAAAGATTGGCCGAATTCTACGCATTGGCGACGGCAAGTACCGAAGAAGATTTAATGATAAACTATACGAACTTAATGATAAACTATATCAGCATTAAGTAACTAGTATTCCTAAACCAATCCCGATGCGTTTCAGCCGCAGAGGTAAGTCTATCTCAAAATAAAGAGGAAACTACTCTGGAAAAATCCTGAAACTACAACGATACTATTTTGGAATGATTCTGAGATAATACCGAGTCGGGGTCATTGCCCCAGAGGCTATTTCGACTTACTATCGTAAATTCTTGCAAGTAGGAGGCAGCAGAAAAATTATTTCTAAAAAATGAATTTCCAGTTTTAGATAATATTTTTTAATTTTATAATAAAATAAAACAAGTAGGGAAGGTTATGTTCGGATGTAACCGAACATTACATACTCAGCTGAGAGCTTTGGAGACAAAATAAGGGAAAACCACCATTTAGCAAAATGAACCTAGGGTAAAGCTGGAATGTGTTTGTATGACATGGGTATCAAATGGAAGGTATTAAAGGGTATCTTAAAAGGGAGTGGACCGTAGTTCTATAGGTGGTCGGCTTTTCGAGATATCGAGATACAGGTGGACCAGGGGTCACTATAGAATGCGTTTGTACGATATGGGTATCAAAGTTAATTTAAAATGGAAAATAACATATTTTTAAACTTCGACGAGATATCGAAAAATCAATACAATAATTATTATTGATTGAGTTAATAGCAATTAGAGCGCGAGTGATCGGGCCATTAAGTGCGTAATTAGATCTAAACTGGTCAATTACAAACATAGTATATTGGCGCAAAGTCCGTGATGGAACATAAAAGTTCAAAGACTCTAACAGTATCGGGCAATCAATATTGCCATTAGAAATATCATAAATAAGCATTATAGATGTAATTAATCTTCTACTTTCTAATGTGTGAAGATTGATTTGCTTACACCTAGAGATATATGGAGGAAGAGGCAGATCGAAGTTTATATCGTATAAACAGTACTTCATGAAAATTTTTTGCACACGTTCGACTCTCTTATTGTGTACCTCATAATAAGGACTCCATATTATGGAACCATACTCAAGCCTTGACCGTACAAAGGCATTGTATAATAGTTTTTTAGTATTTGGATCCTTAAACTCGGATCCATTTCTTTTAATAAAGGCCAGTAAGGAATATGCTTTGGGGATAATAAACTTTAAGTGCTCGGTGAATGTAAAAGACGAACCAAATACAACACCTAAATCACGAATTTTATTCACCCTAAGTAACGGCTTATTAGAGACCTAGTAAGACGAAATCAATTTATTACATAATTTGGAATAAGTTATGTAATAACATTTGTTGGCATTCAGCGCAAGCTTATTTTTACAGCACCACTCATTAAAATTATTTAACTCAGATTGTAGTATGAGAGTATCAGACTCGTTCTTGATTCTGAAAAAAATTTTCAAATCATCAGCGTAAAGGAGATAATTGCATTGCTTGAAACAAGCACTTACATCATTGATAAAGAGAATAAAGAAAAGTGGGCCAAGGATACTACCTTGGGGCACACCTGAGATTGCTACGTAAGGAGATGACTTTACGTTGTCAATAACAACAAAATTTATCCTATTGGATAAGTATGAATAAACCCATCGTAAAAATGTTGAGTGGAAACCCATTTTTCGCAATTTAGCCACGAGAGCTTTGTGCGAAACTCTGTCAAAAGCTTTGGATATGTCCGTATATATGCAGTCAACTTGACAACCATGAGTAAAAGACGAGATGCAGTAATTCGAAAAAACGACCAGATTAGTTACTGTTGAACGCCCCTGAACGAAGCCATGCTGACATGGGCAAATATAACGCTTAACTGCGGACGTTAACTTAAACATCACCGTTTTCTCAAAAAGTTTTGAAATCACGGGGATCTTCGATATTGGCCGATAGTTTGTGACTTCAATTTTACTACCACTTTTATGAATAGGTTGAATAAAAGTAGTTTTCCATTCATCCAAAAAGATACCAGACTTTAATGATAAATTAAATATATGCAACAAGGCTCTGCAAGGGAAGTTACACATTGCTTCAGGAAAAAAGATGAAAATTCTTGATAATCACATTGCTTGGAGCGCTTGATCGTCTGAATACTTAAGATAATATCATCCATATCTAGAACTAATGAGGAGAGGTCGAAACAAGACGTTATCCCATTCAACATATTCTCGTCGTCATTCCACAGATCATCAATAGCAAAGTTTGCTTTAAAAAATTCTGCAAACAGATTGGCTGAATCACTAGACGATGATGAAATTAAATGAAGAAGGGCGGAGCCACGCCCATTTTGAAATTTTCTTTCATTTTTGTATTTTGTTGCACCATATCATTTCTGGCGTTGAATGTTGACATAATTTACTTATATACTGTAAAGATATTCAGTTTTTTAATTTAAATATTTTTTTTTAAAGAGTGGGCGTGTTCGTCATCCGATTTACCTAATTCTTATTTAGAACACATATACTAATAAGAGTAACGTTCCTGCAAAATTTCATCATGATAAATTTTAAATTATCTTCTTTTAAAAGTGGGCGTTGCCACACCCATTGTCAAAAATTTTGCCAATTTTATATTTTGCGTCATAAGGTGAACCCACCTACCAAGTTTCATCGCTTTATCCGTCTTTGGTAATGAATTATCTCACTTTTTCGGGTTTTCGAAAATTTCGATATCGAAAAAGTGGGCGTGGTAATAGTCCGATTTCGTTCATTTTTAATAGCGATCTGAGATGAATGCCCATGAACTTACGTACCAAATTTCATCAAGATTCCTCAAAATTTACTCAAGTTATCATGTTTACGGACGGACGGACATGGCTAAATGAATTTTTTTTTTCGCCCAGAAAATTTTGATATATAGAAGCCAGTATCTATCTCGATTAGTTTATGCCGCTACAGGGTACCGTTATGCGAAAAAAATTAATATACTCTGTGAGCTCTGCTCAGCTTAAGATTTTACTTTTATTTTATTAGTCACAATCATTTTGATTCCTAGTTTTATCAAAGTTCAGTTCAGAAATTTTCAAAATATATAAGCAACTAATTTTTCCAAACTTTTTCTCTGTTCTCACTGCCTTTTCATATAAAATTACCCCTACTTTTTCCTTGTCGCACTTTTCTGCTTGGTGTCCATTTGCGTATGTAGAAACTTTGCGGTATCGCTACCACAGCAGCTGCACACCATAAATAAACACCAGTGCAAATAAGACGAACAGAAAGAATCTGTTATTTTTCCGCTTTTCTGCGCAATGTTTGCCACATGCCGCATACACCACAATCAAGTATTATGTTACCGTTAAATATTGGTCTTCATATCGTTGTGTTGAAACATATCTACATATTCGTACTTATACACGTACGCCTGTGGCTATGGTGAAGTTGCAACTTGATAGCCACATCTGCTTGTGAAACGCCCCAGCTCAAATGCAGTTCGAATATGAGTTTGTTGTAGCGTATTTTGATAATATTTGATATTATATCGCTTTTTTGTCTACATTATAAAAGCACAGCGCAGATATACTACGCTTAATGTGTAAATGCACATACTGTGGCGAATATTAGCAGCTTCGATACGTTACTATCCTGTTAATAATGAATGCTGTACAATAATAACAGCAAAGCAGGGAGATGAGAAAACAGCCACATACATGTATACAGCAAAAAAGAGCGCATATTACTCAGACATATACATGGAAGACAACAGCGAATATAAGACGCAAAGTTATGAGAGAAGTCAATAAATAACTAATCGAGGAGGCTGTTGGGGAAAAGTCTAAACCCTGGAAGAAATATGGTAAAGAGAAAAGTGAGAGCATAAAAGCAGCGCCAGCAAAGGCATAGCAATCAGTTTCATGCTATATGTGGAGCAAGCGAATACATTAAATTATAAAGATTAAATATTCATAGGGGGAAACATTGCAAGCAAACATACACCACGCACATCGTGGGGGTTCACCGTGCATGACCTAGCAAAGGTGTTTACCGATTCGGTGTTTATTTAGGCTAAAACCTCGTTACGTTAAGCTAAATCAAACGGCTGCTCCATCTTGGAAGCGCGGCTAGATCAAACAGTTTTTTCTACAGTAGCCAAGTTTGCGAAAACTAACTGCTCAGCATTTCGTTATGGTCTCTTATGTTAAGTTATTTTACCTCGATATGTACATGATGGCGGCCACCGAGGTGTAATGGTAGCGTGCTCCGCCTATCTCATCGTATGCCCTGGGTTCGCACCCCGGAAAAAGCAACATCAAAATTTTAGAAATAAAGTTTTTCAATTAGAAGACAATTTTTCTAAGCGGAGTCGCCACTCGGCAGTGTTTGGCAAGCGCTCCGGGTGTATTTCTGCCATGAAAAGCTCTCAGTGAAAACTCATCTGCCTTGGAGATGCCGTTCGGAGTCGGCATAAAACATGTAGGTCCCGTCCGGCCAATTTGTAGGGAAAATCAAGAGGAGCACGACGCAAATTGGAAGAGAAGCTCGGCCTTAGATCTCTTCGGAGGCTATCGCGCCTTACATTTATTTTTTTTTTATGTACATGATGATCAGGGGTCATAAAAAAACCCCCCGTTGCAGTTTGGAGTGAAGAATTTAAGGCCCTGCGGCCTTTTTAGTGCGTGTTTTTTAGACGAGGATACCAGACTACCGTCGCATAGCACATGATAGGCCGGCCGATTTCTTTATATGATGTTAGCAGCGTTTCTTTATCTTTTCCCCAAATACTGCTCGCAAGTGACTTCAGGTTCTCGTTGTGGCTTTATACTTTAGTAATAGTATCGAGGACATGCACCATAAAGGTAAAAGTGTTATCGAATGTCGGTGATACTACCAGGTTGCAAGAGGTGAAGAACCCAATTTGTATTTCGGTTTCTCTCTTAAACTGGACCGACGCTTGCGGACCATTCAGATTATTTTCCATAGTTAAAGTACCAAGTTGAAATTCCTAATTTCTATAGGATCAACCTGTCTCGCTAAATCACGTTCTCTTGAAAGGTTTACAGCTTTTAAATTAATAAAAACCTGTCTTTTTAGGTGATGAAATTTACTGTACTGAGAGGAGGTGTGATCGGATTGAAATGTTACCACGATAAGTTTAATTTACAAGTCCTACGCTTACGATAGAGATATCTGGCGAGCTATGACCATTTTGTACGATTCAAGTCCGGGCGTCTTCATTTATTGTGCAGAACACCGTATACTTTATTTGATCCTCCAGCATCTCACCTCTATTGGCTGCTTATAAATCGGAATGCCACAGATCGTGGTGGACATTTAAATCGCCAAGAAAATGTGATTTTCACCTGTGAGAAGGCCATTGATATCTGGGTATTATACACTGGGGCAGCAGGAGGTATATAGTTGTGGTTGATTTCTAAATTGGAATGACCTGAGAGATATTCCTTGACGTTACAGGGCACTATCCATGCGGACGGTGTCGGTATAAATATATTATACTACACAGAGTGGTCATTGTAGCCAGGGTAGGTCTGCAAAACAGAATTTTTTGTGGGATTAGTCTCTTGAATCACAGCTATAACGGATTTTGTGCCACTTCATCAAGTCGTATATATCCGAGATCTTCCCAGCTTATCCCTTTGCAGTTTAACTGCAGTATTCTGAAAACAACTAGGAAGACATCGCCACTCTCGGGGTAAGAGACGGGTGGTTGCTATGGGCCGGGGATGGGACGTCTTAAGAAGAGTGCCATAGTATCCGGTGTTGTTGGGTGTGTAGCTTATCAGCACGGTGAATCAGAAGCGCCCGTCGGGGAACTACCGTCGCAGAGCCTAGTCAATCAAGGAAAATGGCGTCGTCCATGGCAGGAACTGCACAGGGCAGATGTCGTTAACGTATAAATTCTGTACTGTCAATCCGTGAGCAGGGTGACTGGATTCTAGAATGTGTTTCCCTGACATACCCGCGCGGTGGTGCTGAAAAAGAGAGAACAGATGCTTCAGGGATTGCAGTTATGGGTTGGAGCGTGAGCTGCTTCTGCCGTAGGATGCGTAAAGCAGCGGGTGGTATATGTCGGTGATCTTCTTAGCTTACCACTTCGCAGTATATATTCTGTACTAGCAAACGGTGCACAGGGTGATAGGGCTTAAGAATTTGTTTCCCTAACCTACTCCGCTTCTGGTGCCGGAAAAAGGGGGAAGACGGGGCTGGGGCAAGTGCTCGGCATTGCTTCAGTCCATGACACGGAGATTTTAGTGATGAGTTGAAGTGCCCGTGTGAGCCAATGGCGCCTCGGGGTGCGAAAAGCAACGGGTACTTGTTGTGGTTTGCTGAGCAGGGGTGCTGCTAGAAAGTAGTGGGGGCATGTATATTAGAACGATTTTCCGTCATCCCTTGTCAAATTTTATTTCAACATTATGCCATCACTTAGGCGCAGATTACGGAACGTCCTGGGGCGTTGGCAGAAAGAAGTCGCAAAAGAACAACCATTCTTTACATGTGGCACACTCATATGAGTGGGACCATCCTAAAAGATTCGTTCCCAGCACACGCAGCAAAACCATTTATCTGAGTAAGGCTAAGTTTCAACACCTTCCCTGAGCAAGAGGATATTTAGCAGTCCCTCTCCAAGGATCTGCTCTGAGGATGACAATTTGTAAGCGCTATGAAAAAAGGGCACGAAAATGGAAAAGGACACAAAATTTCGTCGGATTGCTATAAAAACAACCTCGAATGTAGCAAGTGCGGTTTGGAGAAGGAAACTATATTTGGCATATTTTTTGCGTTGCATATACCGTTCGGAATCGGGATAAAATACATAGCATGACGCAAATTGGAAGAGAACCTGGATCTAAATCTCCTCTGAGGTAAATCGCGTCAAGTATTTTTTTTATGGCATCAAACGTTTTATGGGGACGGAACTTTCAATAAAACTTATGTACTTTTAACAGCCATATCTCTAGCTGTTGTTGCTGTTGTGACAGTTCTTCGCCCCCTCCAATAGTGCAACCACTCACAAATTTTCATCAAGATCCCCTATCGGGAGTCCAAGGAAATCTACAGTTTCAAGAGGGGTGGATCACAGAGAAAATGGTGTGAGAGGCCTTTTTTCCTACATTGCAATTGAAAAGATTGTAGTGTCCTGTGGGGACATACATTAGGTTTGTCGGGGTTGATTCTGGATAGGTAAGAGCTTAACCTATTACAGGATCTAGATCGAAGTTGAGCCTTAGTAATGCGCGTCTCCCTAGGGAGACTTCTTTCCTCTTCTGCGAGTTCGGAGTGTTTAACTTTAAGGACGGGGTTCGCCGAGCACTTCATAGAAGTCCGACGCATTTTTGTGGATATCACTGAGCACCTTTTTGTGTTCTTCTTCTACATACAGCTGGTATCTCAGGTGGCGTATTTCCTCATAATGCTTGCAGATATGACTTCTTAAGACACTGGGAGGCGGGGCCTTTTTAATAAGATATCTGTTGGGATGCCCAGGTTTCTGTATATTCAAGAGAAACTGTTTGTTCGGCATTTCATTTCTCTCCCAAATGAGGAGTACTCTCGCCTCACTATGAAGATGTTGCTCTGGGGACATAAAAATACAGCCCATCTCACTTCGATGATAAGTGTTTTGACAGGCCTCTATTTTCTTCCAATGAGTAACCTCAAGGCTCAGCGATCCCGATCGAACGTCACACGTAATTTGATTTTGACCTTTTCAATACAAATATATCGTTGACGATGCTGTAAAAGTAAAAGCTGCTAACTCCGTCCACCAAAATGTCACAGTAGAACGAAAAAGCTATATTGCATGACAAGTTAAATGTATTGAATTTTATGGAGTTAGCAGCTTTTCATAACTTTGTTGGAGTTAGTGATTCTGGACGATAAACACATACTTTTCTTTTAAGATCATATGCAGAAATCGTCTCCCACTCCACCATTATCAAAATATCGGTTTAACCTTCATAAGTTCTTCAAAATTATTGACGTTCAAGTTCTTTGGGTCAAATTTGACCCAAGCGGCAAAGTTGTGGTATAGAACTAATTTAATAATAGCATATTATATTTGGCTAAAATTAATAAATATTTTATACTTTTAACAGTATTTATTTCAATCTTTTTCTTTTTGATTTCGCAAAACTAAGCAAGAAACACATATTTAAATATAGTGTATGGAATAAAAATATAATATGAATTATTTAAATTCAAGAAAAAAATAAAACTGAATTCATGGCAAAATTATATCTAGATAATTAAAGTTTTTAATTATTGCATCGGTTATATAAAACAATCGTTTTAGAATTATCCTTACATACAAAGGCTTCGCAATTGGTACAGACTAATCCAGTTTTATTATCTGACTTCTAGCATATTTGGAATCGACGTCTTTTTGTTGTACCTTTGTCTAGTCTTAACTCCGATCTTGTTGAAATAGACGGCTGTTGATCGTGTTGATCCAAATCTTGAATTCTCTTAGCGATTTCCCGATAAAATTTAGACCTAACAGGACACAACTTTATCTACCGTATCTACACCACCTTTACACTTGTTATAATCCAATACTATTTGAGATTTTTTGTCTTCGCGATCACTTACTTCTGCGCTTTGATGCAAAGTGCTAAGGGATGTAAGATAGCGAGGTGGTGTTCTCTGTAAAACAAAATGTCGAAGAATAAAAAGGTCTACCTTCAGTTGGCACTAACTCTGACGGAAACTCAGGCATATATTTGCGAATGGTTCCAACTAAAGCAATGTGTTTTCCATTAGTTTTTGTCCAAGTTGATTAAATGTGAAAAAATTGTCTGCAGTCATAATGTCCCTTTAATTCTAGCTGTCAAATCATGACATGGCTCCTATATCTTTGCCTGTATACGGTTGGATACTCCAGGCATAACTAGTCATCGCATCACAAAGAACCTAAAATTGTATCCTATGTTTTGCTGGTTTTGAGGGTATGTATTGTCGGAATGGACCTCTTCCCTAAATGTTACCAGCTGCTCATCGATTGTTACATTTTGTGAAGGGTTATAAAGTTTGGGCAACAAGTCAACCCACTGATTCTACAGTTCACGTATCGGTGCAAACTTGTCTACCATTCGCCGTTAACTCCAAGTGTCTCTATTGTCGAAACTTATTACTCTGACTTTGAACCTTTTCAATGGCATAATTGCTCTAAATATAGTTCTTCCTCTTTTAGGGTGCCGTAAGCTTTCGTTACTTTAATTATTTGACCGATACACTCCAGCTAACAAAAGTAAACCAATAAATGCTATCATTTCAATCTCGTCGATGCCGGTCCAATCATCACCGAAAATACGTTTTCCTTCAAAGTTTGTGCATCTCAAAATAGTGCTCATCACAGGAGTTGGGAAGAATAATCGAAAGCTTGACATCTCTTCCTCAGTAATTCTTGAAGAGGGGTAGCGAGTCACACCTGGATTTGTATTGTTAACATTTTCCATGGGGGATCTTCCATATCTATTGTTTCAAGGCGCCTTTGAATATCTTATTTGTCCGTTTTTTGAAACGAAGTCCTCAGTGAAAATATTTTCGTTATTACTTTGACTATCATTTTTACTATCTGACGATCAGCGTATTCAATGTTATCTTCACTTCTGAACAAGATTCCTCTTCGTCTGATACTTCATTCAATAGGACCTCTATTTCACTATCTCTTATTTTCTTTGAAGTCATTTTTCTTAGCGTTCAAATTTATTCGTGTTACTCTTTCCGTGTTTATTTTACTACTGTATAAGTATTGCAAGCAAACATTTTTAGTTCACTCACAAACCAAGAATCTGGGGATTCCCCGATATAAAAACACAAACGCAATAAAAGGAAGCGAGACAAAATATATCTATAAGGGTTTATTTTGAATACAAAGACGTTAGAAAAGCGGAAGTTCGCCAAAAAGATTATTGAGCAAGACAAAAATAATAGTGCGTTTACAATGGGTCAAACTTGACCCGAATACCCTATTTGTAAAAAATTTTATATCAATAAAAGCAGTAAATATTTGAGTTAAAAATCATTTGTACATTTGTGGCTTCTAAATTGAATAAATGTCATAAAATATGAAAAACTATATCCTCAAACTTTTCCGGAAAAAAGATTCTCTTCCTAAAATGGGTCAAATTTGACCCGAAGACCTTATAAGGGTTAAGCTAAATGCGGAGCTTTTAGCGCATCGTCGACAATCTCAATTTATGCTCGAGCTATGGTGTTAATGGACTGAACTTTGTTGATCTTAAACATGTAGACCATCGGCGCTTGGTAAATTATAGGGTAAAAGTATCAATAATTTACTCAGTACTTGGAAAAATGTATCGAGTACTTTTAGGAAAAGTATCAATACTACTCACTCATTAATCGTATCGTTCTATCACTATGCACAAGTACTACTATCTGTTAATATTCATTTTTAAAGAATTTCGTAAGAATGAAGATTACTACGAAAGTCATCAAATCATCTGCATTTAATATGATATTTGTGTTATATAGCAACCAAAAAATTGCCTCTAAGCAATCAGAAAATAAAATTTACTGCTAAGTACTCGTAATTGCAACACATGAATAATTAATTACAATACAAATTGGACTTTAAATGCATTAATTAAATATTAATTTATTATTTAATAAACAATTATTACGCTTGAGGCAAATGAAATTATCTAATGTAGCAATTTACGGTATGAATATGAATGATTCATGTAAATATTTATGAGATGTACTAAATATGTATGTACATATGTATGCCCACATACTAATCTAGCTGTTATCTGTTTATGTGTATAAATATTGTACTAATACAGAAACAAAAATTCTTACATTGTATAGACCTACCTACAAAAATCTAGCTTTAGTCTGACAGTCTGCCAAAAAGTACTTAACATTTTTGTGTAAGTAAACAGAGCATAGAAAAAGATTATCCAGGCATGAAGCTATAGTGCTGTGCAGCTAAAAAATGATTTATCATGCACCCGCAAGCAAATAAATTTCAATAAACTCGTGCGCATGTGGCAAACATAAATATGCATACCAACATATAAATAAATTTACATTAGACCGTTCGAGAAAAAAGTTTTCATGTAAAAAAAACTTGTAGAACATGGGTCCACAGGGACGGATAAAAAAACGACGACGGGGAATGGGCACACAGTAGTGGAGAATTCCTTGAGGCGCTACTTAACACAAACTTTCCATCAGGAAATGATGTGGAAAAGTTGTGTTACAACATCTACACTCCAACTACGGAGTAAACAGTAGCAGCTTTGGTGACAAATACCAAAATTGAATGGGTGACAAAAACGTTTGCCGGATCCAGATAGTATATTCCATGCTATGTTGCAGACGGAGGGTGGAACGATTGTGGAGTGTCTTGGGTAATCTTTTGAGGGTTGCATAAAAATGATTCACGCCCCGCAATTTTGGATAACGGCTCGAGTGGTTTTCATTCGGAAAGCAGGAAGAACCTAGAGAGATTAATAAATGTTTATGTTAAGTAGAACCTGAATGAAGCGTTATTTTCTTTAGCACAAAATGCTTACACCAAGGGCAAATCAGGCGATATTGCATAGAATGGTAATGAATATAGAGAAATTTTTTAAATATCAAATTGAATTGGCTCTATGTTAAGCTGCAGAGTGATCACGTCGCAATAAGGTCTTTGCAAGGCCACAAAATCTGTAAATACGGGAACATCACATAGTGAGTATAATAACCAACGCTATGGATGCTGGTCGTCAACCAATTGCTTAAGGTAACCCTTCAAGAAAAATACACCACAAAACATCTAGGTGTTACAGTAGTTAAAGTGGCAATTCTAATGGGGTCTTTTTCGTGGAAAGCCACAAAAAAAGGTACGTCTACCAAAAATCAAGAGAAGACATGCAGATTATCATTGATAAGCATAACGGGAGCCCTACCCCAACAGCAGCACTGCATTCCATTCTACAGATCCCGCCCGCAGAGCTAATGGTCAAAAATATAGCGTCCGTTAACAGCTATAACAAGGCTTAAGGTCTCGGGAAAGCTCGAGGTAGGCATCATGGCCATAGCATCATAGCGCCATCTCATATAGAACCGGTAACTTGAACCCGTACCTAAGCTTCGAAGGACAACTTAAGGCCAGTCGGAGTATTGGCGTAAGTGTGCAAAAATGGCGGAACTTACTATGCAGGGTCTGTAGATCTTCCAGGCTTCTACACCACCAGTGTCTCTTGAGGAAGCGTGCTGAAACTGCAGTCACGTCAATAGGTATATTGATAGGCGGCGACCAAGGCTATCATCGAGATGTGTCCTGGAATACAACGGTCAGATCACATCTATAGAGGGTTCCCGGCCATAAAGAGATAGAAGGTAACGAAAAGGCCGATTCGTTGATACATAAGGATGCAGCTCTCGTTTTTCAGTGTTCGTATCCTGCGCTCGAAGGTCAAGCTACTAGAAGCGGCAAAGTTACCAGATATCGAGTCAGCTATTAAGCTAGGTCCTTGAAAACTTTTAGTATTCGCTCAGAGGACGGAAATATCTATAAAATAAGTCCGGATAAAGAAATCTGGTAATATTATGGACACATTTAGTCTATGTGAGGTCTTTATGGATCGAAAGGTTCCACCTAACCTTACATTTGGGATCACAGTACTTTCACTAGCGATATGCACTTATTATTTTGACTGTCTTGAAGCCGAGTGCATTTGTCACTGTTATAACAATGGCATATAACGGGCCACTTTTCTCATACTGATAACTTTTGCATACAGTTAATTCACTAGAGTAGGCACCTTGTCGATGGTATAAGGCCTTATTGCAACTGCATGGCTGCGTAGTTTAGGAACTGCATCTGCGGCATTCAATCTCATAGGAGGGCGCCGGGAGGTCGGTGACGAAGGGCTGTCACCGCGTAAACGGGCCGCGCATATTGCATTATTTGCAGCCAGGAGGTATATTCGGCTGTATTCCAATGGAGCTTTGCCAATACCGGGAAATCACAATGGCCTTTTCACAGTAAGGGGGGCTGCTTTAGTTGACAGCTTTTCCCTGTATTTAATATAAGACCACTGAGTCCACTTTGTCGGGCAAAATGAAAAACTCAATACCTTGCGGTAATAAGGAAAATTAGAGGGGAAGAATGAGGCCCCAAACAAAGAAACACAAAACCGCAACTTTCGATGCGTCGATGCGTTGATCTCGTGGATCAAAAGCAGTGGAAGGTCAACGAGTTTTAAGATGGATCAGAACGAAAAAGTATAGTGGAAAAGATCTGCGGGTGTAAAAGAGAACTCGCAGTACCGTGCAGAACTAAGAATTGTCGAGCGCTTGGGAGCAATGGTCGACTCAACAGGGCTCAAGCGCGAGTGCTTGAAATGGGCCCGTGAGCCAGTAGAAATATTTTGAAGGCAGTTCAACAAGTTTTCTGCTGGAAACATTCGCTACTGCAAACGGTATGACGAGGAGTAAGCTGCAAGCGGCAATGTTCAGCTGAGGGCAACAAGCCTGCTTTTAATAAGCAGGAAGAACCCAGTTCCAGTGGATCTCAAGCTATTAGATAGATAGACCCCAACAGCGTGGCAGCAACTGCTTTGAAAGCAAAAATCCCGAAAGCTGCAAGTTAGAGACAAGACGCGAAAAGTGGCAATTCGCAAACAATCGATATTAAATGAGAATATAATCCGAAGAAAGGTAATGCTAAGAATCCGCCTTTGTCTGTGAGGCCAAATGGAGGTAACAGCAAGACTCCGGCTGCTCCCGAGAGTATGAGTGATGTGGCAAAGCAATAACTTACTGTGGAGCTTGTTGATCGGCCCTTTTGAACAGATGTCCGCTGAAATATGGAAATCGTATAAAAGGAGCTTATTAGCTTTATGCCCAAGATGATGCGTGAAGAACGAAGTAAGCGCCATACAATCTTTGACTCGGCGGGTTAGGTACAACCGTGTTAAGATGAAAGCGTGGAACAATATTGCGAGCTTGAGATGGCTGCAAGAAGTGGTTCCAAACCTCCAATGACAAGGCACAAATTCGTGATTTAAATTGGTGAATAGAGCGCATATCCCCAATATACCAATAGTCAAAGTATAGAAATCATGCGTGATAAAGTTTGATTTTAGGCTGCGCTTCTTCAAAGTCAGAAGCCGGTATCTCGGCCAACGGACGAAGGTCAGCACTACGTCTTCTAATTAAACAAGCAGATGGAGGGTGTATTGTACACGCTGCTTGAGAAAATGTCCTGGCGCACAGGAAAAACTTATCTTCGACGCAAAAGAAATCCCAGGGATGAAAATCCTAACACGCCAGAAGCTGGCGAAGGATGCTGCGGCCTTAAAAAGGTACCCTCAACACAGCCTTTACCACTCGGCTAGAAAAGTCCAGAGGATAATGGAGAGGGCCTCAAAATCCTTTAATCAAAAGAAAAGAACACTTAGATTTCAATCGTCGGATATGCACTCGTCCGACCATATATTACATTGAAGTTGATGCATGCGTTTACCAACTCCTCGCTGCCGCATTTGAATAGCTCCTCAGTCGATCCTTTAGCGCCCCCGGCTTTGCTATTTTTCAAACATGTTTTTGTTATTATGACTTCGTTATAGTCGGGTGGGGGAACAATGATTCCACCATCATCATCGCTTGCGGGCCCGCTTTCATCACCTATCCTGGGTGTTTCATCACTCTCTCCATTTATGAATACAGCGAACTGTTCCCACCATAGTCCAAGCACTCTCTGGACATCGATTACCAGGTCGACGTTTCGGCTTTAACAGGAGTGTATTTTTTATACTCAGCTGAGCAGAGCTCACAGAGTATATTGACTTTGATTGAATAGCGGTTGGTTGTACAGGTATAAATAAATCGAGTTAGATAAAGACTTCCATATATCAAAATCATCAGGATCGAAAAAAAATTTTATTGAGCCATGTCCGTCCGTCCGTCCATTAACACTTTAACTTGAGTAAATTTTGAGGTATCTTGATGAAATTTGGTATGTAGGTTCCTGAGCACTCATCTCAGATCACTATTTAAAATGAACGATATCGGATTATAAACATGCCCACTTTTTCGATATCGAAAATATCGAAAAACCGATAATTCATTACCAAAGACGGATAAAGCGATGAAGCTTGGTACGTGAGTTGAACTTATGACGCAGAATAGAAAATTAGTAAAATTTTGGACAATGGGCGTGGCACCGCCCACTTTTAAAAGAAGGTAATTTAAAAGTTTTGCAAGCTGTAATTTGGCAGCCGTTGAAGATATCATGATAAAATTTGGCAGGAACATTACTCCTGTTAATATATGTATGTTTAATAGAAATTAGCAAAATCGGAAATCGACAACGCCCACTTTTAAAAAAAATTTTTTTAAGTCAAATTTTAACAAAAAATTTAGTATCTTTACAGTATATAAGTAAATTATGTCAACAATCAACTCCAGTAATGATATGGTGCAACAAAATAAAAAAATAAAAGAAAATTTCAAAATCGGCGTGGCTCCGCCCTTTTTCGTTTAATTTGTCTAGGATACTTTTAATGCCATAAGTCGAACAAAAATTTACCAATCCTTGTGAAATTTAGTAGGGGCTTAGATTCTCGGTCGATAAATGTTTTCTTTTAAAAAGGGCGAAATCGGTTGAAGCGGTACCCAGTTTTTATACACAGTCGACCGTCTGTACTTCCGCTGGGCCGTTAAGACGATAACTTGAGCAAAAATCGACATATCTTTACTGAACTTAGTTCACGTACTTATCTGAACTAACTCTGAATTAGTATAAAAAATGGCCGAAATCCGATTATGACCACGCATACTTTTTCGATATCGAAAATTACGAAAAATGAAATAAATGCTATATATATATACCAAATGCGAAAAAAGGGATGAAACATGGTAATTGTATTGGTATATTGACGTAAAATATAACTTTAGAAAAAAACTTGGTAAAATGGGTGTGACACCTACCATATTAAGTAGAAGAAAATGAAAAAGTTTTGTAGGGCAAAATCAAAAGCCCTTGGAATCTTGGAAGGAATACTGTTCGTGGTATTACCCGACAGATGATTTTCTGGATCACCCTGGTCCACATTTTGGTCGATATAGCGAAAACGCCTTCACATATACATCTAAGGGCCACTCGCTTTTAAACCCCTCATTAATACCTTTAATTTGATACCCATATCATACAAACACATTCTAGAGGCACCCCTGGTCTACCTTTATGGCGATATCACAAAAAGGCGTCCACCTATAGAACTAAGCCCCACGCCCTTTTAAAATGCTCATTAACACCTTTCATTTGATACCCATATCGTACAAACAAATGCTAGGGTCACCCCTGGTCCACCTGTATGGCGATATCTCGAAACGGCGTCCACCTATGGAACTATGGCCCACTCCCCCATAAAATACTCTTTAATGCATTTCATTTGATACACATGTCATACAAACACATTCCAGGGTTTCCCTCGGTTCATTTTCATACATGGTTATTTTCCGTTATGTTGTCACCATAGCTCTCAACTGAGTATGAAATGTTCGGTAACACCCGAACTTAACTTTCCTTACTTGTTATTTCTTGTATTAAAGCGTAAATATAAAATAAAAACTTTGCGCATGCGTTGATGTGTCGAATTTAAAAATATGTTGCAATGGCCACGTTAAGATGATACCAACAAAGTTACCAGGTTTATAAATATATTACTTACTTAGAAGAAGTACTAGCGCAAGTGGTAGTTTGAATATTTATTAATATGTTTTTCTAGTTTGTTGTTATTTACATCAATTACACATGGCGTAATAGCATTTAAAGCAATGGTGTTCGTGAGCTTGTTAACTTTGTATCATATTGTTGCCATATTATTTTCTAATAATGACTCCAATTACCGAACATCCATGTACATACATATGTACATATGTATGCATGTCGAATAATCCATAGTGTCACATGTGCGATAGCAATAACAACAACAGCTAAGTAAACAAGTAAAGGGCCCATTACTGATACTTAGCACAGACTTGACTTGACTTGGCGTAAAATTGGCAACTTAGCCACGATTATACTCCACTTAGCGCATACAATCTGGCTTCATAATAAGCTGTAATTTTATTGTGAAATATTTGCTACAAAAAGTGGTAATTTTTGAACAAAGTTAATTTTGAGTACTACAATTAATTTATGAGTGTAAAAATTAATAAATAAAATAAAAATAAATGTCAATTTGTATGACAAAATGAAATGGAAACAAACAAATGGCATCTCCAAATGTAAACGTCACTTAGAACTTACACAGAAAATCAAAATTCAACAGACTTCTAAGTCAAGTTAAGTGTTGGTAAGTTTTGAGTAATCAGTAACATGCAATGTTCATTTAAAAGAACTGTAAGTGACAGTTCTCAAGTCAAGCCAAGTCTATGCTAAGTGTGAGTAATGGGCCCTTTAAGGTGTCTAAGTGCGGGTGTAACCTAACATTATATACTCAGCGTGAGCTTCAACTGCACCTTTCATTTCAGATAAATAGCATTTCTACATAACGCGTGGCATCGCCCATTGAAAAAGAAATATCTCCCCATTTTCCCTTAAAATAAAACTTGATAGGTGAAATATCATTGATTCAAAACTATTTTTTGCTAAATTATAGCTTATTATTCTAGTAGTCTTTAACCGATCCCGTCCATTTTTACTAGAAATATTTTCTACTATAGGGAAAATTTGTGCGCACAATTTTATTAAAATCCGTCAATTTTTCTTCGAATTATAGCTCCCGAAACATAGAAAATTGCTTAGTCATAAAAGGGGCGGTGCCACACCCATTTTCAAAACTTTTAAAGCTTTCCAATTTAATGTTATAATTCAATTTAGAATGTGAAATTCTATTAATACAAAGCTCTTTTTCGCTAAGATATAGCTTATTATTTTCGTCTACGACCCTTTTAAAAATATTTCCGATTTCGTTAATTTTTCTTCAAAGCATTCCTTATAGTAAAGGCAACCTCTCTGCCGATTTTGCTACGATAGGTTTAACCCTTTTTATGATTAATAATATTTGTAAAATTGATATTATCACAAGTGGGCGGTGCCACGCCCATTTTAAAAAATGTTTTCAAATTTTTATCAAGAGTCTCAATATCAGTCCATACGTCAAATTTCATCACTCTAGGTGTATTATTTATTAAATAATCAGGTTTTTTGTGTTTTCCAAAATATTATATATATAAAAAGTGGGCGTGGTTATAATCCGATTTCGCCCATTTTCAATACCAATCTATTCTGGATCCAGATAAGCTCGATTACCAAATTTGGTGAAGATATCTCAACATTTACTCAAGTTATCGTGTTAACGGACAGACGGACGGACGGACGAACATGGCTCTAGATCTATCTCGATTCCTTTATACCTGTACAACCAACCGTTATCCAATCAAAGTTAATATACTCTGTGTGCAAAGCACGCTGAGTATAAAAAGGCAATGTTAAAAAAACGAGCAAGCCTAGAATTAAGTAATTGTAATAATAGTAGCGGTAACATAACTCGCCCAACCGAATCAGCACAAACACATGCTTACTATATATGGCATACACACATACATACATAATACATACATGCATATGCATAAGCACTAAAAAAAGCCTTGTAAGCTAATATTCATGCGTCTCATTTTGCATGTGCGAAGAGCGCAGCGATTACAGCGCCAACAATATTAATAATATTGTAACAACAGTTAGGCCACAATGCCAGATGTTACCAGATTACATATGCATTAGCCAGTTTTAGCTCGCATAAAATAAAGTTGACAATTGCGCATTTGGTAAACGCACCAGATTGGTTGTGTGCATGCAAGTGTATGATGTAGTTGGTATCCTTGACAAGGAAACAGATTTAGATTTTCAAAGTGGGTGCTCATCCGGAAATGCATGACATGCACCTAATACATCTATATCTAAATTAAATTGCATACAAAGTTACACATTCATAAAGATACCCACAAAAAAACTTGGAGGTACATTTATCGATTTGTTAGCAAAAAGTTATCGACTATCAAAAAGTTTTAGATTCGTAATTGAGATGTTATCAATATATCTTGGGAGTGTTACCAATTGGTTATTATCAAATGGTATGATCGATATATAATAGATTTGTTATCGAAAATCTATAGATTTATTATGAAAGAAGTATCGATTAGCTATCGAAAATTTCTCGATTGTGTTTTTCAGAGCTATCGATTTGTTGCCAGCGCATTACAAATTTATTATCGGCGAGTTATCGTCTTCTTAACTGCATGATATCGATTTATTAACAATGACTCATCGATTTCTTGTTAAACAGATACAAATTATAATTCATATAAAATTGATAAGCCATCGATAAAAAACCGAGGAAGCACTTCTAATAAAGCCAGATATTATTTCTTTTTGGTAAATATACAGTTCGCTTCTGTTCTTAAATATCTCGGCTGCTGCGAATCTTTTCGAGGTTCCAGGTTTTTCACCGCTTTTTCTTGGTTTCTGTATCTGCATTTAAGTGGATACTTCTTTTCTTTTGTGAAAAAATACTTCAAACCACTTGAGTTTCATTCAATGAATACGAAACCAAATTGATCACATGATCAACAACGGCGAGCTAGCTCCATACGCGCTCAATAAGCCGAATGCAGGCGCGTAGCCAGAAGTGTCAGTAAATAATAATTATCTGTAAATATACACATATTTATATTTTTACATATTACATATTTATACTTTTATTTATTTGAAATTTTTCTTTCTTTCTACAAAACAATATTTATTTTTCTTGTTTGTTTTGCCATTTTGTTTATGATTTCTTCATGAGTTACTTCAATAGTAGACTAGATGTTGAGAAGAGCCAGCCAATTCATGCTCTCCTGGCCCATTGTATTTCTTAGATGAGTTTTTAACCTTCGAAGGGAAGAGAAAGAGCGTTGGCTAGGAGCAACGGAAACTGGAAGCGTCGCAGAAATTTTTATATATCGATGTACCGTAGAGAAAAAAGACACGGAACACTTATTTAATACATCAATGAACGTGCTTGGCCGCTCCTGTTGTTGTTGTTGTTGTAGCGATAAGGTTGCTCCCCGAAGGCTTTGGGGCGTTTTATCGATGTGATGGTCCTTTGCCGGATATAGATCCGGTACGCTCCGTTACCACAATACCATTAAGGTGCTAGCCCGACCATCTCGGGAACGATTTGTGTGGCCACATTAAACCTTCAGGCCATTCCCTCCCTCCCCACCCCAAGTTTCATGAGGAGCTTGGGGTCGCCAGAGCCTCGTCTGTTAGTGAAACAGGATTCGCCGCGGATAGGCGAGGTTGACAATTGGGTTTGGAGAAGCTATATATTGCGCTGGCAACCTGAAGGGTTGCCCTACACAGCCCCTTGAATCTGGTATTTTAGTCGCCTCTTACGACAGGCATACCTAGAGCGGGTATATTCTGATCCCCTAACCCGCTGGGGTCTTGGTCGCTCCTCCTTTGCGATTGTCAAACAATGCCTGAAAACGTTTTGCTATGTTTTTTATTATGGCGTAATACAAAAAAATATTCTTGATAATATTTTCATTTGATTTACTTGATGAGAGATTTCTTTCATTGCATTTTTATTGAGAGGTGGGTAAAGCCGCGTCAAAACCGCACATGTTTTTTTAATTGATCTGTAGAATTTCAACAACGAAGCAAACATGTATAGGTAATGTCGATACAAATTTACAATTTTCGAGACTCCTCTTCGTTTGCAAGAAAACATTTTTTTGTTAATGGAACATTTTAGTGAAAAGTTAATAACTAGCCTGTATATTCTTTTTATAGACAAAACATTTGCCTACTCTCAAAAAAAAATTTATTGCAAAAAGCCTGTGAGTTATTAAATTTTCCTTAAAATATTCCTTATTTTTTTTTTAAACACGCGACTACAAATAACTTCTCTCAGTGTGAAATATTATTTAATTTTATTCCTTCGCATTTTCATTATTGCTATTAATGCTATTTTCTTAACAGGGTTTTAAAAGTGAATAGAGAAATTATTCTAGTACAGACGTATATTTTTTAATTTTCGGAAATTTCGGGGGAGGGGTTTGAACCACCAAACCCCCCCCCCCCCCCCCCCCCCCCCCCCCCTCCCCTTCAATACGCGCCTGGCCGAATGGCTTAAGTTGAGTGAGTTGGTGAGTTTTCCTAATACACAGGGGCTCATTCGTGGTATATCAATAGAACTGTATAATTGCTATTACTATTTACTAGAAACTTGCTAGTTTCTAATAAAGTGGATTTAAGTTGGGTTAGGTACCGCTTATTCTCATCCCAGTATTCAATTGGTATTCGTAATCGCAGTGAAATCAGATAAGATCCAGAAAGGTCGTATATAGCTTAATAGTCGATGAAGTTCTGGTTGAATACATTAACAAATTGCTGTGCAACAGAACTCACGCAACGTATTGGGGAGTTTAACATCTTCTCTACTCTGGTGTGTGATAGTAGATGAGCTTCTGGTAGAGCTAGACGCAAGTGACTGGCGAGTGGCTGCCTACGCAGGCGTACTGCTATGTGGTACTGTATTTTATATTTCTGGGAAGCCTGCGCTATGTTTTGCAGGGCTATCTGGATACAGTGACTATCAGCTCTGGCAAAAAGGAACAGAAGATATAATATCCATGCTTTCAGAAATGGCTCGCTAGTTCTTTCTGAAAGGATAAGATATTTAAAATTATTTTGATAGGGAAATTGTTGTATATGCCCAATGTGAAGAATGGGACTTAGAAGATCGCCGACTTTTTGTACTGCTGCAGGGGGGCAATCAGTTAGATCACGGGCTCTTTCTAAATGTAGTACACTGCCTCAATTGGATAGCAGTCAAGACCGTCTGACGGGTTATTTTTTTGGTGGAACATTCTGAATAACACCGAGCTTGACATAAAATAAGGCGGCTGTTCTTTTTCGCTGGTCAAACTTAGCCGTTCTCAGGAAACTTTAGCATTTTTATCATCTCTGACCATATCTAAGCAAAGGCGAGTAAGGAAATGAACATTTTCTTGGTCAGTAGGCGAATAGATTGTTAACGGTTGTGTTGAAATTGGATGGGAAAATTTGAGGAGAATTTTTTAAGCAGCGTTTGGCTGAAAGCGCTTAAAGCTTCATTTGATACACATCTATACCTTTATACTATGGTAAGAGGATACATCACCAACTCAGCTAGATATGCGGCCATAAATGACCTGAGTTATTATTGCGCCGAGGTGTTTTGATTTTTGGTTCATTAGGTAGGCAGCTCTCACTAGGATCTCTTAGCGTGCATGGACACAATTGTACAGAATGAAGATGGCTGTAGGGACTTAGGATATCAGCTTGTTAGTTAGGGTTTGCTTTTGTATAGATAGGCTAGTGCAGATAAATTAGGTTAATTTGTAATTTTAATTATATTTTAACAATAAATAATAATAATAGTTAGGGCTTGCTTTTGTATAGATAGGCTTCTAGTCAACCAAGCAAGCGCTGAGCAAACATTACCAAGTGTTTCCAAGTGTAGTGAGCCCCTTTTGGCTGGAAATTGATAGCAGAGCGTCGGTCGTTCGGTTTTTTAATGAGCTGAAATCGTTACAAAAAACCGATAACCATTAAAAAAAATCAGGAAAGTCTGAGAATTGACAAAAATCTATTTTTTAAAAAATACGACGTGATACAGACATTTCCTCGAGTCTGCATGCAAAAATTCAGCTCGATTGGATCACGGAAAAAAGGTTAAAAATCGATTCAAATTCAGACGGACAGACGGACACTACGAGCTTTATACTTTATACATAAAAAAAAAATTCTGACGTGTACATGAAAATCGCCGATACACGCGTATTTTTATTTTTTCTCACCTTTCCGAAAAAGTATATTTGGTTCATAGGACAGAACTAAAGTTTGTTTTTGTAACGCAGTGTTATAAATGGTAAATGGGTTTTCGACACATCACTTTATAATTAGAGTCTATTAGGAAGGTGTCAACATATTGGAAACCCGCAACTGCTTCAGCTGCAAAATGAGGCTGGATCACCAAGTTTTATACTTACTGTCAAGATTTTTCGAAATGATTTCAGTATCATCGGAAGACTTATCCAGGGTCCTATTCAGGATGATTTGTAACTACATCATTGCAATGTTCGTCACCGCTAATTTATGCGGTATTACAACGGACCTTCATGTTGTTCAAATCAGCTTTTGCTGCCGCGGTGGCTACCAATCAATCTAATTTGCACTTAAGAAAACTGATGTCTTTTTAGTGGGCTTTTTCGGTAGCTCGTCGACAAGACAGTATCCTAATACATCTCGCCATGACCCGTCACGAAACCCCTTCAATTAGTATTCCTGTTGTGAAAAGTTCTAATCATCGGTAAGCGCTATTCATCGGACAGTTGCATTAAGATTATTAGTTTCTTTCGAGAAACGCTCTAATTTTACTGTAGCCTCATAATTAAGGAGATTTAAGACCTTTTTAGTAAAAACCACAGAACTTGTTGTCTTTTAGTTTGAATTCATCTGTAAAGAAGGGCGTGAACTCTGGGTTTTGAATATACTGGCATCAACGCATTCGTTAGATTTGAACGAATTTATTGTCTTGATAAAAGGTGGGGTGAAATTGATATTGATAGTGACAGTCACATTCAGTCACACTTCAACCTAAATATTTAGCTGCCAAATTTATTCGGAAAAGCGAAGTTTAAAAAAAGGGGTTAAGTTGAAATACACTTTACCAAGAGTGTGAATATAGAACTGACAAACTAACTAAACGGAAATTCTCTCAATGAGGTAATAAGCCAATTTCTGGCCAGATCCATAAGTTGAGCAAACTCTTTGGTGGGATCACACATACGCGCATGCATACATATTTAAGAATGTATAGAGAAAAGCGCACAAATGGCAAGAATAGCATATCGTAGCTTCAGCCATTTACCACTATTTATACCCCACAGATTGCAATGTATGTTTATATTATTGAATGTAACAAATATATATATGAACATTAGGGCGGGTCGTATTGTATGGGGAAAAAACTTCAGGTGCACATCTAGTTTCTGAATCTATGGGTCATACTGAGTAATATTGCCCATGGGACCATAGGTTTGAAATGAATTTCGAGCCTCCCTAATTTTGTTAGAAAATTTTATATCCCAATCCGAATAGCGGCTTTCACATTTATTTCCATGTATTTTTTTTGTGAGAGCCGCTATTCCGATTGGGATATAAAATTATCTAACAAAATTAGAAAGGCTCAAAATTCATTTCAGACCTATGGTCCCATGGACAATATTACTCAGTATGACCCATAGATTCAGAAGCTGGATGTGCACCTGAAGTTTATTTCCCCACACAATTTGACCCGCCCTAACGAACATATATTTATATGCAAATCTGCAAAAATTTATTCACATAAACTCAATGATGATCCCATACAACGGCGATTCCTGTTTCAATTTATTATGATTGCCTTGCTGCAGTGGAAAGCAATTCGATACTCATTTGGCGTAGGTTTACAAACTCAGACATGTGCATATATAGATATGAATGTATCGCATGCCACATATCGCTCATTTACTTCATAGTGTCATAATTCAAAAAGCACAATTTTCCAGGAGAGCCATTCAAAGATTTCAACTGCCATATGTTGCGCATATAAAGGCATATTTTCATTTTTATAGCACGGGGTAAATTTTTAACTGATCACAAAGATTTTCTATACAAGATAGATCATAATATTGGGTACATTTATGTGTTATTAACTCAAAAGTCATATCTTTTGAGTTATGACACTATTGAAGTAAATGAGCGATATGCTCAACAGATAACACGTATGTATTTATATAACCTAATACCACAGGCTTATCAATACAGCATGCGCTAATTGAAAATTTAGATTTTTCATATAATTGCTTTGAAATTGCATGGTTGGTTAAGCAACATAAAAAATGTATTATTGCGTCCAACATAAGGCGCCAATGCTTTTGTCTGATCAATACTCTAACAGCGGGGTTAAGGAAAGTCCTAGCAAAGGCAAATAGAGTTCAGAAACGGGGTCACGTTGTAGTGAAGAGTCCATTGAGGCGCTTTTCGACACACATCTCTCATAGGAAGATGATCCAGCAGAGTCAGCAGAGAGCACTTACAACACAAGCACGGATAGTGCTGGGCGGTGAAGTTCAATTATGTGTATCCCAAATACTATAGGCTCATCATTTCTGCTCAAAACCTTTAACAAGCTGATATACGTGAACCAAAAGCCACATTGAGAAAAACTAGTTCTGCACAACACAACATGTGTACACTAAAGAAAAGTATGTAGGTTTGACCATACATAATGTGGTTATTAACGAAGCTAAAGCCCTGTTGTATCAAAAGTATGTTTTGGGGGTAAACTTAGAAACTGCAGGAGCTTTCAACAATATATTTAAATGGACGATCTTGGATAGTCTTAATTACATTGAAGTACATTCAGCAACAATGGATTGGTTGCATGTTAAATTGCAGGGAAATTAATTCATATATATATAAGTATATATATGACCACGAAATCAGTGGACAATGGCACGCCGCAGGGCGGTGTACTATCACCTCTGCTTGAATATATATATGTGAATATATATGATCTTGTTAATTAAGACGTACGAGGCCCCAAATTCAACAATACCTATGCTAGGAGGGGTGACCCTTCCCGAGAAACATTCCACAAAATATCTAGGAATAATTTTATATAGAAAGTAATCGTGGAAGCTCCAAATTGATGAAAGGGTGAAGAAGTTCTCAACAGCACTTAATGCACGTGGGATATATCACCCTCCCTTTGTCATTGGGTATTTGCGGCGATTGCAAAGCCTATCCTATACTATAAAATTCTTGTTTGGTGGGAAGCCAAAAAAAAAATGGGCCTACCTCAAACAATAAAAGCGGGAATGTAAGCGCTCAATATTTAGCATAACAGAAGCCCTGAAAACAACCCCGACAGCTGCACTGTATGCCAAATTAAAACCGCCACCTGCAGACCTAGTGGTAAAGAACATAGCGTTGACAAGTGCGACGAGGCTCAGTGTTAAGGCCAGCTAGAGTTCAGTCCACAGCTTCATCAATTACTGTACAAACAGAAAACCTTATCACGTAAATGCGCTTCGAAGGAGCTTCAAGAGCCACAATAGAGGCGCTCGATTTGTGCAAGAGTGTAAAAATTGCTGGCGAAGCGATATACGTGTAGAAAGATTGTTCGAAAGTAATAGAAAGAGTATGTTCAGAAGTGTTCTGTGCTCATCTGGAAACAACCACATTCTACAAGCTGCCATACTTCTAGAAAGCAAGCGATTACTGGAACTAATCTGGATAAAAGTATACATATACAATGGGTCCCAGTGAATAGATAAGAATGAAAAAGCGGATGAGTTAGATAAAAAGATCGCATCTCTCGATACATACACCGTAGACGTGCCAATCAGATTGGGCGAGATTAAGAAAAGTTGAGAGCTGCATATTATTGTCCAAGCGGGAAAGGTTTGAACCCAAGTATGAGGCTGTAAAGTGCCGAAAATCATGTGTGCAACCTTACACTGTAGACTTATAAAAGGTATTCTGACTGAAAACTATCTTACGGCGCTTATGCTTTTAAATAAAGCCTAGGCAGTGATGGCGGATATATAAACTGTGGACTGTAAGCATAACCGATCGAGCACGTTTTCTGTTCGTACCCTACGCTTGCCAATATATGACTCCAGCTTAAAGGAGTGATACAGAAATCAGATCTATAATCAGCAAATGCCATAAGTTTTAAAAAGATTCCTGTATTTGCCAAGAAAACGGAGCTATTTTTAAACGGTTTGATTTAGCTTGACTTGACAGGCCGGTCGGCCGTTGCGAAAGAACTTTGTAATTAAAATTTAAGTAACTTCCCGATAAATAAATGCTTGAAACTTGGAATATAGTTCAGAACCTGACAAAAATGTGATAATAAGAAAAAAAGCTCCGATAGGTGCCGCATAGATCGAAATATTTGAAAAGATCCATATTTTTGTTCCGATTTCCCCATATTTGGAACACATGATACATACAAAAATAGAAAGCGAACTATGAAAAAAATCGACGCTAGGTGGTGCAAAGATCGAGATATTCAAAAAAATTTTATTTGTGCTCCGATTAGGCTCATATTTGGAACAAATATTATATACAGTCCTGTAGAAGTGACATCAAGATACTTTGTAGTTCGAGGAGCGACAAGCATACGTGGCGCCGAGTCGAGTAAAGTCTTTGGAAGGATTATGTATTGAGGAATTATATTGTAACAAATTGTCAGGAAAGAGTCCCTGTAATAATGAGTCACTAATAATTTAAATAGAAAGAAAATAATAGGCAATTAAGTAAAGACTAAAAACATGAAAATAAAATAATAATTAAAAATTGTTTAAGTTAAACGGTTTTATTGAAAACAATATTTTCAGTAAGTAATAATAATATTAAAGCCTAGAAAATAATTACGTAGGTCCTAGGTACTAGTCATCATACTCCTCATCAATTTACGGAGTTGATCAGATAATTAAATAAAAGCGTTGGGGGCGCGAAATCTGACAGGGTATACATATGAAAATTTTTTTAGTAGTTAACTTAGGTTAACTGTGGTCCATACAAAGGGACCCACCCTAATGTACCTATACCTACGAAAAATTTATTTAAAGGAGAAACACAGTCATGTGTCTGGTTAATTTTTTCTTGTTTTCCCAGTAATTAGTCCTGTTGAGCTTTTACTTGAACTTTTATATTATTTTTCAAACTTTTTTTTTTTTTTTTTTTTTATTTCCTTCTGGTACTTAAACTTTTTCTTGCTATTTTGATCCACTGCCGACAGAAATTCTGGGAAATTGGTTACTTGACAGCAACAGTTTTTACCAAAACATATGTGCATATATGTATTTAATCAAATAAATAACCAATACAATGATGTCTATCGATTTATTCTTAGCTTTTGGACATTAAAATCTTGCGAAAATTGGCTAGCGAAGCTACAAATAAACAACTTTTCATTGCTAGGCATTGTTTCAGCTCGAATCCTTTGTTGTTAATGTAATCTTGTAGAACATCAAAGTTAACATGTCAAAGTCGTTAAGAAGATTTAAGTTATGTCCGTTTGTCATTAATGTGCCAATGGAATGACCAAAGTAGGTTTTAAGCAGTAAAACTTGAAAAAATTCGAAAATCCGGATCAATACTTTTGTTAAACGGAATAGTAAATATTTGCTATATAATTTTTTTCCTTTTTTTTGTGCTGAGTTTCGATAGGTTTGTACCTATTGAAAGGTTTTTCCATTGTACATATGTTAAGGATTTTCACTTTGTTTTACGCTTTTTATTATATAGGATTTGTGCCTTAAAATTATTTCCAGAAAGATATTCACGATGAGAATGACGAGTTGAATTGATTTAGTCATGTCCGTTTATCTGTTTGAACGCAAGCTAATTTCTCAATTTTTCAGATATTCAAAACAAAAAAAAAAAAAATAGGTCAATTAGTATGGTTTGTATCTGATTCGATAGGAGATCTGACTAATTCCGGCTGCAAACCTGACAAGAGAACGTGACTTAGCGAAACAGCTCAACCCAAGTAACCCTCACATGAGGAATATTAAGATATTACTGGAGCCATCAGAAAGGCTAAACCCTTAAAACCAAAAGGCGCCGTAGCCATTTCAATGCTTAAACTCTTTGTCGGTGGGGGAGTAAGCTACTTGACGCACATTTTTAACTTGTAGTTGAAATCCTTTGTCATTCTCGCCAGTAGCGAAAAAGTGTTGACACCGTGCTGCTTCCTCATTTCACTGCGAGTCTTCACTTAACTACATAACAGAATGGCTTCCGCAAACTGCAAAGCATTACCATCGCGCTTAAGGGTTAAAAATCCCATCTTAGGACGTTGGTCGTGTTGCTTGACTTGTTCTAATATTTTGACACAGTCAGCCGTGGCACACTACTTCAAGATATATATGGTTCACCCCTTCCCGCGTATTAAAAAATATGGATCGCAAATTATCTGAAAGGTCAGCAAGTGTCGGTTCAATTTAGAACCGAAACCTCAAAAACTAGAAAAATAAAATAGTGGATCCCACAGGGTGGTTTCCCATCCCCATTTTTGTTAAATTTCCACATATCATAACTGCCTTTTTCACCAGGAGGAGCTACTTTCATTTTCTATATCGAAGCCATTTCTAAAACAAATAGCTGTCTTCCCAGTATTTCTGATTTCTACACCTCAGTAGAACTGTTTACGACACGGAAAGATCAGATGACGCAAATATTGAAAAATTATATCGTTGTCGTTATGCTATGGACTGTCAGTCACCCAAATATCTTAGGGTAGTATTCAATAACACTCTTACCTTCAAGGCGCATGCCTCGGAAATTGTATCTTAAGTACAAAGCTGCAAAAAGTCTGCAATTTTATGCCGGCAGCATGTGGGTAAAAACTAAAGAAACGTTGCTTTATACTTACAAAGCAATGTGCTACGCTATGCCGGTCTGGTCGCCTGGTCTATAAAAACAAAAACTCAAAAACCTGTAGGCCTGCGAAAATGCTGCACAAAAAACTGCCCGCGGTATCTTCTTATGATCCCTGAACATCATTTACATAGTAAGGCTAAAGAGCTTAACATAAAAAAACATAATCAAACCACAGTTTTTGCTAAATTGTCACAAGCCTGAACATCACAGAAAACAACTGCATCATCTATTCCCTCCTTCAAGAGGGATAAAGAAACATCTCCGTAATGATGAGATCCTGCACCTGCATGATTCGGATAAGCATAAGGAATTCCTAAGCTTAATCTACACAGACGTAGTAAACACCTTTGTTGGTCGCGCCCAGTGAACCACGTTATCAATACATACTGGGCAATCCTTGCAGAAAAAGCAAGTATATTAGCGAGAGAGACACGAGTCACCCTGACTTAACTTCATATGGATAGTAAAACACGTTAAACTCTTATTTGTCCAGAATCAACCCCAACACACGTAATGTATGTCCTGCATGTGATGTGCAACAAATGACACCAACCATCTTTTCAATCGTATTGTGGAGCCTACGCTGCAACAGCAACATCCATTTGGTGCAACCCTGAAGAAACTGTGAGTTTTCTCGGACTTTTGTTACAGGGCTAATAATGAAATTTGTGAGTGGCGGCAACAATGACCGGACTCATCGCCTAGTTTTCCAATACTGTTAATTTAACGGGCTCGTCAGTTAAGCTATGGTGCAGGGGCACGAACACCCTCTGGCTCAGAAGATAAGTATACTTTGACAGCAGATGTCATGTGAAATATAACTTAACCCTTTCGACCATCCAAAGTTTGTAAGTTCCTAAATCTCGTATAAGTTACTTAAAGTGGCGCAAGAAAGCCCCAAACATTAGCTTATGGGGTTGTTTACATTCTACCGTTATAAACATTCACGTTTTTAGACATATTTTTGTTTTTCTAATTAATTTGTCGACAGATCTCAAAGAAACTCGTGCTAATTGCGTTCTTGTACTTAAAATAATTGTTTGAAATCGGAACCTGCATTTGGTTACGGTAAGTTACAAAATATGTATTTAATTGTTTATTTCCAAAGATTTTGAAATATTTATTTACTTTGGGACGCTTATGTCCCTGTAGTATTTTTTGATGGGACACTAATGTCCCAGTAGATAGTTTTCGACCCTATATAGGTTTAATGTTAATTTCTTTTGGAACTGTAAACGGCAACAAAACTAAGTGAAAATGAAATCGCAGATATCCTTTCAGATACTACTTTTAGTAGTGGAAGCGATAGCCTTCACGATCCCTCAGAAAGTAACAGTGACACTGAAGTTGATTCAAGTGACTCAGAACAAGGCTACTCGGATAAGGAGGTTAACCAGAACGATCAACACCAGATAGCAGTTGTTTCTTATGTCACTAGAGCAGAAGTTTTTATTTGGATATTTCCTAGTGACTTTTTCCTACCAAGAAAATTGGTCACCAATAGCCATAATTGCAAAATCGCAGAGAGCATTTCATACCTTGCAACATCATATGATATATTTCGTCAAATCTTTCCAAAAGGGTTGTCACAATATATTGTACAGTGCACAAACGAAAATATAGATATAATGCGTAAATCAAAGGCTAAGCGGCAAAGAATATCTTTTACAGATGCTGGGGAAGTTTATGTAGTGATTGAATGCGTTTTTGTAAAGTATATTGATCATAGGTCAACCAAATGGTGGAAGAAAGTTTTTTGTCGCGTTGTAATGATGTGTGCTGTGAATGCGTGGGTTATTCACTTGGGGGTGCATCGAAAAATCTTTCTTTTCTAGACTCCATAATACAACTTGCAGAGTTCTTTGTTGCAAAATGTAGAGAGACCATCGACTACAAAAGATCTCGTCGGCAGGGAAGGCGATAAAACAGCTTGAGGAATACGAAAAACGTTGGCGATCATTTGCCGATCTAAGGAACTACCAGACGTCGGTTTGCCTCATGCGCCCGGAGGAAAATTGAGAAAAGAATGAAAACTATTTGCAAAACTGGTAATTTGTATTTATGTAAAAACTGTTTCACTTCTGCTCATTCATAACTTATTTTGTGCTCTTTGCATATAATTTTGAAATTCTATGTATGAACATATGTACAAAATGAAATATTTTACTTTTTTATACTGAATTCAATAAAAAATGCATAAATAATAATTTCATTGTTTAAAAAAATTTTATGCATACATGTATATGGGACATATATGTCCCATTATAAAACCCTAATGGGACACATAAGTCAAGACCTTCAATGTCATTGTAGACAAAAAATACCGCGATCCTCATACTACCACATATTTACGGCCACCGTGGTGTGATGGTAGCGTGCTCCGCCTACCACACCGTATGCCCTGGGTTCGCACCCCGGTCAAAGCAACATCAAAATTTTAGAAATAAGGTTTTTAAATTAGAAGAAAATTTTTCTAAGCGGGGTCGCCCCTCGGCAGTGTTTGGCAAGCGCTCCGGGTGTATTTCTGCCATGAGAAGCTCTCAGTGAAAACTCATCTTCCTTGCAGATGCCGTTCGGAGTCGGCATAAAACATGTAGGTCCGGTCCGGCCAATTTGTAGGGAAAATCAAGAGGAGCACGACGCAAATTGGAAGAGAAGCTCGGCCTTAGATCTCTTCGGAGGTTATCGCGCCTTACATTTATTTTTTTTTTTTTTTTTTATTTTAACTTTAAATATTCAAAAATTATGTTTCCATATACATTCTACAAAAGTCGGATCGAAAGGGTTACAACATCCTCTCTGAACCATGCTGAATCAAAATTATGTACTTGTTAGCCAAATAAGCGTATGAGTCATTATAATTTTAAACACGTTTTGTCGCCAGTAAAAATTTCCTTAATGCTAGCACCTTTTATATGAAACTTTAGGTATTATTGTTTACTACCACAGACATAACGCAATACAGCGCAGTTCATTCCAAATCCCCTCTTGCTAACAACTAAAACACTGTTCGTGCTGTATATTCTTGTTATTTCATGCTTTGTTCTTTAGCGGCATTGTCGTATCGATTACAAATCTTTTGCAAGGTGATACGCGGTTGCGATGACCATGCTAGCCTATTTCAACAAATTAATCAATGTATATTTACAAATACTTAGCTAAGCTGCCTTACGGCGATTACGTGAACATTTAACATCCTTAACAACTTAACGCGAATACTCTAAACACATTTTTTTCCAACAAAAGGACTAAGAGGAATGAAGAACAGCAAGAGTATCCTTTTTCTATTGGTTGTTAGTAAGCACTTGTAGCAGTGATTGAATTGATACACGCTAAAACCCGTCAGCACATAACCTCAATATAATTGAGTGTAAATAAATAAGAAATCGTAAGTTCAGCCAAAACTGGAAATTATAGACATAGCTGTGTGTTTCCGTATGTATAAAAGGGATACATTAAAAAAGATGAAAGGAAGGCTAAGTCCGGGTGTAACCGAACATTACATACTCAGCTGAGAGCTTTGGAGAAAAAATTGTCTTTTTATGGACACATAATAATTATGGTTTGGTTTCGTAGGGTTTCGTAAATAATTTATAAGTGGCTTTTATTTTCATATCACATAAGTTTGGGAAATATCGACCAAGTTGTAGACCAAGGGCGACATTTTTCGGAACTATTTTCCTAGGGTAGCCCTAGAATATGTGTATATGAAATGGGTATCAAATGGAAGGTATTAAAGAGTATTTTAAAAGGGAGTGGGCCATAGTTCTATAGGTGGACGCCATTTAGGAATATCGCCATAAAGGTGGACCAGGGGTGACTTTATAATGTGTTTGTATCATATGGATATAAAATCAAAGGTATTAGAGAGGGTTTTAAAAGGGAGTGACTCTTAGTTGTATATGTGAAAGCGTTTTCGAGATATCGACCAAAATGTGGATCAACCTAGAACATCATCTGTCGGGTAGCGCTAATTTAAAATAAAATTTATATATGTAATACCAAGAACAGTATTCCTGCCATGATTCCAAGGGCTTTTGATTTCGCCCTGCAGAACTTTTTCATCTTCTTCTACTTAATATGGTAGGTGTCACACCTATTTTCCAAAGCTTTTTCTAAAGTTATATTTTGCGTCAATAAACCAATCCAATTATCATGTTTCATCCCTTTTTTCGTATTTGTTATAGAATTATTTCATTTTTTTCAATTTTTGAAATTTTCGATATCGAAAAAGTGGGTATGATACCAAGATATAGTGAGTTCAGATAAGTACGTGAACTAAAGCGCCAAATACACGACACGAACATTTCCGCGAACATTCCCGTTATGTCATGTTTCTGCGACCTTTTCTGTCGTGTATGGTGGTGTTTGCCAGTTCGCGCAAATGTTCGCCAAAAATCAAAATATTTTAATTTTTGGCGAATATTTGCGCGAACTGTTCGTGCGTGTATGGCGAAATAGCTCATAATCGTAGTAATTTCTGAACGGAACAGACGTGCGCGGAAAAGTAAAATGGACAATCAAAAATTTCTGAATGAATTTATTGAAATGTATAAATCTTTGCCATCATTGTGGCAAGTAAAAAGCAAAGATTATTGTAATAGAATTAAAAAGTATAATGATTATGCGACTTTAATCCCAGCATAATTGTTGTCCGTATGCATCGCTGTCTGAAAGAGAACTAATGTTCGGCCAAAAGTTCCTATGGTGTATGGCCAAAGCTGCGAACAAGATTGCGGAATGTTCGCGGATATGTTCGTGTCGTGTATTTGGCGCTTAAGTTTAGTAAATATATATCGATTTTTGTTCAAGTTATCGTGTTAACGGCCGAGCGGAAGGACAGACGGTCGAATGTGCATAAAAACTGGGTGTGGCTTCAACCGATTTCGCCCATTTCCACAGAAAACAGTTATCGTCATAGAATCTAAGCCCCTACCAAATTTCACAAGGATTGGTAAATATTTTTTCGACTTATGGCATTAAAAGTATTCTAGACAAATGAAATGAAAAAGGGCGGAGCCACGCCCATTTTGAAATTTTCTTTTATTTTTGTATTTTGTTGCACCATATCATTTCTGGCGTTAAATGTTGACATAATTTACTTATATACTGTGAATATATTAAATTTTTTGTTAAAATCATCCGATTTTGCTAATTTAATTTAGAACCCATTTGTATATGTAGTAGTAGGATTAAAGTTCCTGCCAAATTCCATAATGATATTTTCAACGACTGTCAAATTACAGCTTGTAAAACTTTTAAATTACCTTCCTTTAAAAGTGTACGGTGCTACGCCCATAGTCTAAAACTTTACTAATTTTCTATTCTACCAAGTTTCATCGCTTTATCCGTCTTTAGTAATGTATTATCGCACTTTTTCGGTTTTTCGAAATTTTCGATATCGAAAAAGTGGGCGGGGTTATAGTCCGATTTCGTTCATTTTAAATAGCGATCTGAGATGAATACCCAGGAACTTACGTACGAAATTTCATTAAGCTACCTCAAAATTTACTCAAGTTATTGTGTTAACGGAGGAGTCTAAATCTATCTCGTTTAGTTTATGCCGTTACGGGGTACCTTTATGGAACAAAATTAATATATTCTGTGAGCTCTGGTCAGCTGAGTATAGCTGTTTCACGAACATTAACTTCGTGATATGAAAGATGGAATATACTACTTAGGCATACACACGCAAATATCGTCGTCGTTAATAAGCTATAAAAGAGTAAATGTTAAAAAGACAACGTTCTCATTCAATTTCGTTAAAATTGGCAGCTTTTTATTTGACTTTGGTATTGAAAGTTTTTTGAAGAGTTTAACTAAAAGAAACTTACCAGGACCATTTACCAAATTTTTAAAATTATCGCTGTTTGCTTTCATACATCTGCAATGGTAATGTAGCTGCATGCCTAAAATATTGTCAATTTTTAAAGGTCACTAAAATTCTCAGCAATGTAAAGAAAAACGGGGCCTCGTCGTTAACAAATTATCGTCAGATCTACATATAATTCCAGGAACCATAATTATGTAAAATTCATACTTATAATAAACTGGCATTTAACATACTTAGCGCTTTTGGCCGTTTCGTAAACATTCACGTCATTTATACCTGTTTTGCGAAAACGGATGCTAATTGGGAGCACCACTCAAATATTTCTCCATCTGCCTCTCCAAACTCAGTGGAGGTCTCTTCCTTCCTATGTTTCTAAACTACGTTGTAGACTGAAATGATTTCTTGGCCGGAACGTCTTCCTTCATTCGCATAATATGACCTAGCCAGCGCAGGCTTTGATTTGCACCATCGTCTTATCTGGGCTTTGCGTTGTATGGGCTTTACGCAGATATAACGATGGCGCAAATCAAAGCCTCCTTCGATACTTTCGAATTTCTTTTGAATTGCCCACTCAGTCCAATGTAATATTTCCAAGAGTTACGTGATTCCGTATCTTCGCTTCGAAGGGACTCTCAGATCCACAATAGAGGCGGATGGTTTGCGCAAATGGCGGACGAGGCGATACACGTGTACACCGCTAGCTCCAAAGTAGCGGAAGAAGTAGATTTTGCGGTATACTGGACTGATCCTGAAATAAACAATTCAAGCTGCCAGATCACTGTTGTGTTTTTCAGATCAAAGCAATATCCGTAACCAAAGCAATAGCAACACTGGAAGAAGATAATTGGCGCCAGTTGGTACAGCGAAGAAGTGGCTGGCGAGCATTGTTTGACGGCCATAACCATTTAAACGGTTAGTAAGTAAAGTCCAGGTTTTTGATAGCGTTTTTTTTCAGATAAAACAAACTTCTGATAACCCCACGGAATAATTCAGTCTATGTAAGGACCTCATAGATGGGTCAGTTCAACCTAATTTAACCTAGCAAGAATTATTCTACTTTTTATTTCTTAGCTGGCATTGTTTTTGCTGTTAATGCTGGTTCGTTATTCGTTGATAGCAAGTACTTCGTATTGTCCTCGTTTACCGCATTCTGCGTTAAATGATTTTAATGGCTTCTTATATAAGGTGTACACAGCTTTTTATTTTCTTTTACTTAAATTATTTTGTTGCCATAAGATTTTGAAAAAAAAAATATTTCTTCAAGTGGACGTGGTCGTCAACCGGTTTTGTTCATTTGCACAGAGTGTATGAATAATAGCAACGAAAACCACCTGGCCAAATTTCAACATGATATCTTGAATTATTTTTTATTGACGGCTTGGGTTTTAATGTATTCAATTTGTATTTTTTGTAATAATAACAACACACCTAATAATGTTCAACACTTTATTAGTATTTGGTATTGAATTATCGCAATTTTTCTATTTTTAGAAATTTCGATATACGTTTTTTTTTCTAAAGTGGACCCTGTCGCCAACCGATTTTGATATTTTTACAAAGTGTATATGTAACCACAAAGACAACCTCTATGTCAAATTTCAACGTTATATCTCAAATGACGTTTGACTAACGGCTTGCAACACTTTTTAATTTTCTTCTTCTAACTGTGGGCGGTGCCACGCCGCACAGTGTCATTTTTGCTTGCTTTAGACGCGAAAAAATAAAAATTTTCAAGTCATTCTTTTTTGAAATTTGATTGCAGTTTGTTTTTAAAATGTCCACAGCATATAGCGGTAGTTATCATTTCTTATAGTTGTTGTTCTTCATTGAATAATCTGCTGTCAAATTATGAGTTGTTGATGACGCGCTAAGTGGTACAATTTACAGAAGTGAAATAACGCGTGGTTTAAAATTAAATAAAACTTTGTGGTGAAACAAAAGCTAAAATATTTTTTGGTTATTTTCAGTCTACACATAATTATATTATTTTGCAAGTGTTCAAACGTTTTTTGGTTGGGTATTTTTTACGAGTTTTTTAATGTGTATTATTTTTGTGCTGAAAATATATAAAACCGTGAAAATAAAAGCCTGCCAAAAGCTTCACTCAAGCTGTATCACAATAATTTTTGAATTTCTACAATAACTCAATATTATTGCATATAACTCAAATGATTCTTCATCCCCTTATGTCCCCCTTTTGATATAATGACGATCACAAAGAGGGAGTTGTATGAGGTGTGGGTTGCAGAACGTGGCCAAAAGGAAAAGCATAAAGCCGTTTTAGACCACGTATGTACTCATGGAGGTGGTAAATAGAGACGAGGGATTGTATGATGAATGCTGCAGTAAAGTTCGAATTTTTTATCAAATTTTGTATGAGATGGATTCAAGTGAATTACACCAAAGTTAATTTTCTTGGAAAGTTTGCTTCATGGTTTGAAGAAGATAAGAAATTTAAATATAGGTATGTTCAATTGTGAACAAACGAACCAGATAAGTATATAAGAAAGTTTTTGTTTGTGGTAAATTCAAAATTTTTGGAGGGGTTCATCCATCTTTACTTCATCCATCTTTGGTAAAAAATTATCACATATTTTCCTTTTTTCAAAAATTTTGATATCGAAAAGTGGGTGCGGTTATCATTTGAGTTCGCCCATTTTCGCTTTCAAAACCGATCTGCCCAGGCAGACAGGTAAGTTAGGTTGAATTGGACGGCCAGAAAAACCTCTCATAGGCTGAACGTGTCGGAAAACGGAATAACCCCAATCAGGTGCCAGGACATATGTTATGGAATAACTTCGTCCTCTTGGCAAATACTAGCAGTTTTCTAGGACCCAGATTAATTGCTGCCTCGTGATCTCGCAACTATGTCGCCCCTAATAGCTGGAGCATTGACCTAGCGGGCGCAGAACACGAACACAGAACGTACTCAACCGTTTCTTCCTGTTGCCTTTTCTGCTTGATGGATCATATGCAACTCCTGTCTCCTTTTGATTTCTCCCAAACGGATTGAGACGTTTATCATTGACTTAGCGAGTGTTGCACCTCCCTTGCTAAAGCAGGTAAGATAGTATACTAAATTTCGTAAAAGTATAAATATCTTTACTAAAGTCATCCTGTTAACGAAGGGACGAACATGACTCAATACAAATTTGTTTCGATGCCGATAATTTTTATATATGGCAGTATATCTCTCCATCGACGCCTTTATGCCAATACGTTCTACCTTTATCCCATCACAGTTATAATATCTCTGTGTATAAGTACACGTTGGATATAAAAAAGGCTGTATTGTCCAAATTCTGAATATATACCTAATACTCGGCACACCCTAATGCACATATTTGTATTGCTTCTTATAAACGTACAATCGTATATTTGTATGTTTGTTGAACTAATCGCGTTAATAACGTTAATGTTGTGCCTCAGGTGTTTCCTCGTTTAAATATTTCTGTTGTTATCGGTTTTATGGTGTCTTATTACAAATGTTTGCTGTGATTAAAGGCGATAACAAAATTACAACAAACAACAATAACAATACAAGTAGCAACAATTGTTAAATGCGATTATGTAGGTATTTCCACAAATTAAGCGATTAAGTGGTTATTCAGCGAATCACTGGTGAGCTGGGGGATTTTCTGCTTTGCCAATGTGATAAAGATTATACTGTGACTTAGTATAAAAGTGTGTTTGTAAGATTTATATATGTATAGAATAAAGGTGGTGAGAGGAAAGTAATTGAAGAACTAGATATATTTATATGATGCAAAAACAGAGAAATAAATAAAACATTAATCAAATGGAATAGTGTGCACTGAAATGAAAATTATTTGGTTTTCAATAACGTAAACATTGAAACATGTATATACAGGGTGCTAGCTGCTATAATTTGCTGTAGTGTAAGTAAACGGATCTTAGTGAAAGGTTGTGGCATCCCAGCAGCTGATTGCTACATGTACTAATACAAAATTTTTACTTGTTTAGAAAGGTACGGAAACACCGAAGGCAATTTATAAGAGAATTTTTTCACAGCGTTTTGAGTAGCATAAAGAGAGTTATTTTAAAAATGAATAGCTAGACTCTCCTAGGCTTAATAAGACTAAGCCTACGATTCTCTCTTAGGCTTAATAAGACTAAGCCTAAGTTTTGAGGAGTACCAGAAAGACACATCACAAAATATCTGGGAATTATATTATATAGCAAGTTGTAGTGGAAACTGCATGTCGAGGAGAGAGCGAGGAAAGTGTAGAATAAAGTTGAACAAAAATGATTTAAGAGCCGAACGCTGATGAGTAGCGTTGGATCGCAATTTTTGCAATTGTTCTTTATTGACGAAATTCATTACTATTTATACAGAAGTTCTTAATCCTATGCATACATACTTACATTAATATTTACATACTAAAGGTGCATGCCTCAATAGTGAGGAATGCTTGTCAGCAAATTATTGACCTACATATTGTCAATATGATTCCCGCTTGAGCAGTTTGGTATGACGCATTAATGCATTAGGTGACTTAGTGAAAGCGAATGAAATTATGGTAGTTACCTGGGACAATGAACGGGCGTTTGTAATGGTAAGTGTGTTTGAAATGGGGTGAATTCCACGCGATACTACACCATCGCCTTTTAAGTGAGCGTATATAATTTTATGCTTAATTATAGACGGTCACTCCAATGTCACTGTGATAAGAGTGCCGTGGTTTTTCGTTTTTCGTTGAATGACCCAGTCAACTTGCTTGATGTTACCAAATAAAAAATTTTGAATTTTAGTTGTAATTTATGTCATAATGGAAGTGACCTTTTTGCTTATGTGCTTTATTGTTGTTTTTGTTCGCTTGCATTTGCTTTACATAAAGTGTCCGTTACGCTGATTTTCGCTTTTTCATAATAAGCTGACTTTTGCTATTTTTTTTTTTGTTTTCGTATATTTGCTATAATGAGTAATTTTGACTAAATTTTTTTCTTTATGCAAAATTTTTGTGTTTTTTTTTCGTGGTTGAGTGCTTACGATTATGTGTGACAAATTTTTTTTTTTCTGTTCTTTGGTTTGTGCTTTTTTTGAATTATCATATATATATGTACATTTGTATGGTTATGTGCTTGTGATTATGAGAAATGTTTTGTAATAAGTGTTTTTTTTTTTACTTATTACACAGTCGGCTTTAAATGTGTGCACCCAGTTAAAATCCGCTTGTCTTCTAGAAATTATTTTCTAATATTTATATACAAATATGAAGCTGAGAAAAAAAATTTTGTTTTCAATTGCGTGGATACAAATTATTATTAAATAACTGAGTAAATTGGGATATTAGTAGTGTGATTTTCTTAGTTTTTGGTTACTAGCGAATGTTCTATGCTGTTTTAAACCTATTATATGTGTAAGTTACTATTTCTATTATATTGGGGGTTGAAGTAGAAATATATCTATATATCTATATATATATATATATATATATTTTTTTTTTTTTTTTGGTATTTCCTATTTTATTCTACCTGATTAAAAGTAAAACAAGAAGTAAGGAAGGTTAAGTTCGGGTGTAACCGAACATTACATACTCAGTTGAGAGCTATGGTGATAACCATGTAAGAAAATGAACCGGGGGTAATCCTGGAATGTGTTTGTATGACATGTGTATCAAATGAAAGGTATTAAGGAGTATTTTATGAGGTAGTCGGCCATAGTTCTATACGTGGACGCCATTTAGGGATATCGCCATAAAGGTGGATCAGGGTTGACTCTAGAATTTGTTTGTACGATATGGGTATCAAATGAAAGGTGTTAATGAGTATTTTAGAAGGGAGTGATCCTTAGTTCCATAGGTGGACGCCGTTTCGAGATATCGCCATAAAGGTGGACCAGGGGTGACCCTAGAATTTGTTTTTACGATATGGGTATGAAATGAAAGGGGTTAATGAACATTTTAAAAGGGAGTGGGCCTTAGTTCTATAGGTGGACGCCTTTTCAAGATATCGCCATAAAGGTGGACCAGGGGTGACTCTATAATGCGTTTGTACAATATCGGTATCAAATTAAAGGTATTAATGAGGGTTTTAAAAGGGAGTGGTGGTAGCTGTATAGGTGGTCGCCTTTTCGAGATATCGGCATAAAGGTGGAACAGGGGTGACCCTAGAATGCGTTTGTACAATATAGGTATCAAACGAAAGGTGTTAATGAGTATTCTAAAAGGGCGTGGGGCTTAGTTCTATAGGTGGACGCCTTTTCGAGATATCGCCATAAAGGTGGACCAGGGGTGACTCTAGAATGTGTTTGTACAATATGGGTATCAAACGAAAGGTGTTAATGAGCATTTTAAAAGGGCGTGGGGCTTAGTTCTATAGGTGGACGCCTTTTCGAGATATCGTCATAAAGGTGGACCAGGGGTAACTCTAGAATTTGTTTGTACGATATGGGTATGAAATGAAAGGGGTAATGAACATTTTAAAAGGGAGTGGGCCTTAGTTCTATAGGTGGACGCTTTTTCGAGATATCGCCATAAAGGTGGACCAGGGGTGACTCTATAATGCGTTTGTACAATATGGGTATTAAATTAAAGGTATTAATGAGGGGTTTAAAAGGGAGTGGTGGTAGTTGTATATGTGAAGGCGTTTTCCAGATATCGACCAAAATGTGGACCAGGGTGACCCAGAACATCATCTGTCGGGTACCGCTTATTTATTTATATATATAATACCACGAACAGTATTCCTGCCAAGATTTTAAGGGTTTTTTATTTCGCCCTGGAGATCTTTTTCATTTAATTCTACTTAATATGGTAGGTGTCACACCCATTTTACAAAGTTTTTTTCTAAAGTTATATTTTGCTTCAATAAACCAATCCAAATACCATGTTGCATCCCTTTTTTCGTATTTGGTATAGAATTATGGCATTTTTTCCGTTTTTGGTAATTTTCGATATCGAAAAAGTGGGCGTGGTCATAGTCGGATTTCGGCCATTTTTTATACCAATACAAAGTGAGTTCAGATAAGTACGTGAACTGAGTTTAGTAAAGATATATCGATTTTTGCTCAAGTGATCGTGTTAACGCCAGCGTCCTGCTACATGGCCCATGCTGCGGAGGTCCCACCGATGGAGTGAAAAAGGCTAGTACAGGAGGAAGGGCGCAAAGGGCGGTTGGTCATAGGCGCAGATGCAAATGCGCACCACAATGCGTGGGGAAGAGCAGATACGAACGAGAGAGGCGAATCTTTGTTTTGTTACATCCTGCAAAACAATTTGCAGATAGCCAACAGGGGAAATGTCCCTACGTACATTGGTCCAACATCCAGCAATGTTCTGGATATTACATTGAGCTCCGAGCGTGATATATCAAGGTATGATTGCATGGTTCTTGATAGACCATCCTTCTCCGACCATGCGTATATCAGCTTCAACATCCCCCTAAAGAGGGTAGAGAAGGGAGGAACCTTTAGAAACCCTAGGTCAACGAACTGGACTAAATTCCAGAAACATGTAGAAACAAAACTGGGACAACCCAAAGAGGTTGCTAATGTAGAGGAACTGGAGGAGTCGAATGAATTCCTAACAAGGACGCTTATGACTGCGTATAACAAAGCTTGCCTTCTAAGAAGATTCAGAGGAAAAGCAAAGCCGCCATGGTGGAGCAATGAGCTGAGTCTTCTAAGAAGACAGGTTAAAGAAATGTTTAAGCTCGCAAAGACCGCGGAAAGCGAAGCGTGTCGGGACGAGTACAGGGATCTACTGAAGATCTACAAGCGTGAAATTACCAGGGCGAAGAGAAACTCATGGAAAAGTTTCTGTACGGACATAGAGTGCTCCAGCGAAACAGCACGGTTGAAAAAAGACCTAGCAAAGGGAAACATAGTCCAGGGACTAATAATGAAAGAGAACGGGGAATGGTCACGTAATAGTGAGGAATCCCTTGAGGTGCTTCTCGATACACATTTCCCATCGAGAGACGGTTTAGAGGAGCCAGCAGACATCACTCACACTTCGATCACGGAGCTAGCAGTACCGGGCTTGGTGACCGATACCAAGATCGAGTGGGCAGTGAAGACGTTTTATAAGTTTAAATCGCCGGGCCCAGATGGTATATTCCCGGCGATGCTACAAGTCTCAAGTAGGGCGATCGTGGAATGGCTTAAAATAATATCCGATGGGTGCATACGACTGAATCATGTACCGCACTCTTGGAGAACTGCTCGTGTAGCTTTTCTACCAAAGGCGAGGAAGATCGGTCACATGTATTCCAAAGACTATAGACCCACTAGCTTAACATGATTTCTGCTTAAAACCTTTGAGAGGCTGATAGATGTGTACATAAAGTCCAACGTGGATGAAAAGCTGCTCTCCACAACACAGCATGCGTACACCAAAGGCAAGTCGGTAGACACCGCATTGCATATGGTGGTAATAAGCATAGAGAAATCTCTGGAATATAAGGAGAATGCTCTAGGAGTCTTCTTGGACATTGCCTGGGCTTTCAATAATGTTGCAAAATGGGCGATTATGGATGGTCTTAATTACATTAAAGTACATCCCGCCTTAATCAGATGGATCGGCTGCATGTTAAATTGCAGAAAGATTACATCACAATGGGGATTGTACGAGGCCACGAAATCAGTGGACAGGGGCACGCCGCAGGGAGGGGTGCTATCACCTGTGCTGTGGACGCTGGTCATCAACCAAATGCTCAGGCAATTCGATGAGGGACCCGTAAAACTTACGGCTTACGCAGATGACGTTACAATTGTCATAAGTGGAAAGTGCCTTCCAACGATTAGTTCCTTGATGGATCGGGCGCTTCGGGATATTCGTACCTGGGCATCTAATGTCGGGTTGAAAATCAATGCGGAGAAGACGGATATGGTCTTGTTTACAAAGAGGTACAAGATCCCAAATTGGACCAGGCCTAAGTTAGGAGGGGTGAACTTACAGGTGAAACCTTTCACAAAATATTTAGGAATCATCCTAGACAGTAAGCTGTCATGGAAGCTCAACGTGGAGGAGAGGGTCAAGAAGGCCTCAACGGCACTCTACGCATGTAAAAGAATGCTGGGGTGTACGTGGGGCCTATCGACCTCTCTTTCTCACTGGGTTTTTACAGCGATTGTTAGCCCTATTCTATACTATGGAGTTCTTGTTTGGTGGAAAGCCAAAAAAAAAACAACATATCTAAAAAAATTAGAGGGGGTATGCAGACTATCGATGCTTAGCATTACGGGAGCCCTGAAAACAACCCCGACGGCTGCACTGTATGCCATTTTGCACACCCCACCTATAGACCTGGTAGCAAAGAACAAAGCGTTAACGACCGCAGCCAGGCTCGTTGCTTCGGGGCAGCTTGAGCGCCGACCATATGGCCATAGTAGTATAGCGTCCTCAGTCACAAGACGAACAGACTACATGATTCCCCACCTGCACTTTGAGGGAGATCTTAAGGCCACAATAGAGGTGGACGGTTGGCGCAAGGGTGTGCAAATGGCGGACGAGGCGATACATGTTTACACCGATGGTTCCAAAATAGTGGAAGGAGTAGGGTCTGCGGTATACTGCGCTGATCCGGAATTAAGCAGATCCTACAGGCTGCCGGATTACTGTAGCGTTTTCCAAGCGGAAATATTAGCCGTAACCAAAGCAGTAGAAACCCTGGAAGAGAATAGCTTAAGCTGCAACCGTGTTAACTTTTATATTGACAGTCAAGCAGCAATTAAGGCAATAATCTCGCATAGCACAGCACCCAAATGCGTGTTAGAGTGTAAGCAGTCTCTGGAGAGAATCGGGACAGGGAGAAGCATTCATCTATATTGGGTCCCAGGGCATATGGGAATAGATGGGAATGAAAAAGCGGATGAACTAGCTAAAAAGGGCGCATCCCTTGAAGCTTGCTCCGTAGACGTCCCAATTAGATTGGGCAAGATTAAGCGAAGGCGAGAGGTGCACATGATCGACCAAGCGAGAAAGGCGTGGGTTCAAGGGCGGGGCTGTAAAGTGTCGAAGATTATGTGTAGGTCTTACAACCTTAGACTAAAACAGTTGCTCCTATTATTAAAAAGAGAGGACTGTAGACTATGACGGGTATTCTGACTGGGCACTGCCTTCTGGCGTCACATGCCTTTTAACTAGGCTTGGTCAGTGATAGCTGATATAGGAAGTGCGGGTTGGAGGAGGAAACGATCGAGCACGTTCTGTGCTCGTGCCCTGCACTTGCCAGGCTAAGACTCCAGCTATTAGGAGTGATACAGCTGTCAGATCTAGAAGCAGCAAGTGGCTTAAGTCCTAGGAAGCTTCTAGTATTTGCCAAGAGGACGGAGTTATTTTATAACATAGGCCGGTCGTTAAAACAAACTTCTGGTAACACTACGGACTCAATCAGTCTATGTGAGGTCCTCATGGACCGGCCAGTTCAACCTACCTACCTATCGTGTTAACGGCCGAGCGGAAGGACAGACTGTCGCCTGTGTATAAAAACTGGGCGTGGCTTCAACCGACTTCGTCCTTTTTCACACAAATAAATTATTGTCCCAGAATCTAAGCCCCTACCAAATTTCACAAAGATTTGTAAATTTTTGTTCTACTTATGGCATTAAAAGTATCCTAGACAAATTAAATGAAAAAGGGCGGAGCCACGCGAAATTTTCTTTTATTTTTGCATTTTGTTGCACCATAATTACTGGAGTTGAATGTTGACATAATTTACTTATATACTGTAAAGATATTAAATTTTTTGTTAAAATTTGACTTAAAAAAAATTTTTTTTTTTTAAGTAGGCGTGGTCGTTCTCCAATTTCGCAAATTTTTATTAGGCATACATATAGTAATAGGAGTAACGTCCCTGCCAAATTTCATCATGATATCTTCAACGACTGCCAAATTACAGCTTGCAAAATTTTAAATTACCTTCTTTTAAAAGTGAGCGGTGCCACGCCCGTTGTCCAAAGTTTTACTAATTTTCCATTCTGTGTCATCGTTTCAACTCACCTAACAAGTTTCATCGCTTTATCCGTCTTTGGTAATGAATTATCGCACTTTTTCGGTTTTTCGAAATTTTCGATATCGAAAAAGTGGGCGTGGTTATAGTCCGATATTGTTCATTTTAAACAGCAATCTGAGATGAGGGCTCAGGAACCTATATACCAAATTTCATCATGATACCTCAAAATTTACTCAAGTTATCGTGTTAACGGACAAACGGACGGACGGACGGACGGACGGACGGACGGACATGGCTCAATCAAATTTTTATTCGATCCTGATGATTTTGATATATGGAAGTCTATATCTATCTCTATTCCTTTATACCTGTACAACCAACCGTTATCCAATCAAAGTTAATATACTCTGTGAGCTCTGCTCAACTGAGTATAAAAATATTTTTCCTAAAATTATGATCGTTCTAAAAGCTCACACTTATCTCTATTGGTGGTTAAAGTAAATTATATTATTATTTTTTCTTTTCTGTACTCTTATGACCTCTTGAATTGTGAGGTTTTCTTAATGGGACTTAGGTGCCTAAATATTTATATTTATTTCTAATAACTAAAGGTGATTTATTTTTGTATTAACAGCGACTTCCATTGTTTGGACACATAAAGTAGGAAGCCTGTTACTCAAAAAAATTATTTTGGGGTTGTGATTGATGGAAGAGCATAGTAGTTTTAACTAACGGGTAAACGGAAGGAACAGTTGATGCAAACATTTTTTATATCGTTAAGTGTTCTTTTTATGTTCTGGATATTTTCATATATTCCAGCAATTTCTTTGATCTTATTTGTCATGCGATTTCTGCGGCGGCCACCAAGACAGAATCGTCATGACTTTTATGAAGAATTATTTTTATTTTTATACCGGGATTGTCACATGCACAACCTTTTTGGGTTTGTGCAATTACTTGATCTTAGAGAGCTTGGGTACCAATTATTATTTTATAAATTCGCCTACTGCAGTAAATATTCAATTCTTAACCACCAATTTGTCCCTCAGGACAACTGTGTTTTTCCTTATAAATTTCAAGTCCTGGATTGCCGGCTTATTTCAGCCTAGTCGAATATTGTCCTAAGTCAATAACTTCCTCAACAATCAGGTTGCTTGAAAATTGTCTACGCTACCATTTTTCTATCCAAAGATGAAAACAAGCGCAACTAGTCTTTTGTTGCAAATTTATATAGCGCTTTAATATATATATATATATATATATATATATATATATATGTTCTCTTTGTGACTTTTTCTTCATGCTTGTGGTTATGGGCTGGTTTTTATTTTTTATTTTTTGTATTTTCCATATCTCCACTGGCACGGAGTTTTGTGTTTTCAAGTATAATTTGAAAAAATTATTCTTTTTGGTATAGATTGTCTACCGTGCTAGCCTTCGTGGCTGGTATTTCCATGTGAACTACTGTGAGTTTTTGCAATTGATTTCTGATTATCTTTGTTTTTAAAGATATCAGGAGCATTATAGGAATTATGCAAATTCTTGATTTGCCGTTGAATTTAGGCGTGGCTTATAAAGCTGACTTTACTGTCAATTGCGAAATTTGAAGGTTACTTTTACTTGACTTGTTTATTGCTCTTCCTTAGCTTTTATTCCTGGGTGGCCACCACTAATAGGATCGTCATGATATTTTTGTAGAATTTCCTTAATTTTCCCGGCTTTAGTCACATATATAACCTCTTGGGTTAGTGCAATTGTTAGTTTCTTGAGAACCTTGTTTCCTATTTCAATAAATTTTCCTACTGCAGTATAATTTCTTTTAAACAATTTGTCCCCTAAGGACAACTGTATTCGTACAAGGCCTAAATTGCCGGTTTCTCTTTATTTTGGCAGTTTTGCCGATATTAATCTAAACTGGCAGAATCGCCATGTGGTGCTTTGAAAGGCGAATCCTGCTGGGTTTATATCCAGGATTTTCCTCCAGCTAGATCTTTAGCAGTTTTGCCAATTTTGATCTAGACTGGCAGGATCGCCATGTAGAATAAAGTTGAACAAAAATGATTTAAGAGGCGAACGCTGACGATTAGCGTTGGATCGCAATTGTTGCAATTGTTCTTTATTGACGAAATTCTGTATAAATAAGAAGTTCTTAACCTATGCATATATACATACTTACATTAATATTTATATACTAAAAGTGCATGCCTCAATAGTGAGGAATGCTTGTCAGCAAATTATTGACTTACATATTGTCAATATGATTCCCGCTTGAGCAGTTTGGTATGACGCATTAATGCATTAGGTGACTTAGTGAAAGCGAATGAAATTATGGTAGTTACCTGGGCCAATGAACGGGCGTTTGTAATGTTAAGCGTGTTTGAAATGGGGTGAGTTCCACGCGATACTACAAAAGCCTCCGCGGCACTGTTTGTATGCAAGAGGATACTAGGATCACGTGCGGCCTTTTGGCCAAACTCTCGCATTCGGTATTAATGGCAATTTTCAAGCCTACTCACATAAAAAAGTACGCTTACAAAAATACTTGAGAGGGTAAAGAAATAAGTAGTTCCTGTAGGCTGCCAGATAACTGCAGTGTATTTCAGGTGGAAATTGTAGCGGTAAAGGAAGCAACAGATAATCTGGAGGAAACGCGCTTAAGCAAAACTCGCTCCAAATATATATTTATAGTCAAGCGGTGATCAAGGCAATAATCTCACACAGTACTTCATAAAGTGTTCTCGAATGTAAAGAAGCAGGTGAAAGACTTTTCTTAGGCCATACCATATATCTTCAATGGATTCCCTGTTATAAAGGGTTAAAAGATAACCAATGGCTGATAAGTTGACAAAGGAGGGTGCAGAATTCGATTAATAGACGATAGACATCCCAATCCATTTAGCAGAAATCAAAGTAAAAATGACTTGAATATGATCCATCAAAAAGAAAAAGCGTCGACCGAAGCGCGAGGCTATGCCGCACAAAGTTGATTTTAACTTTAAAGGCAGACGAATTAAGACATACGATTGGCATACTAACTTGACACTGCTTTCTAGCCTCACATGCTTATCAGTAAGTCCTCGTCAGTAATTGAATATGTAATAAGTGCGAGCTGCAAGAAGAAACTGATGGGCACTTTCTTTGTTCTCATTCTGTATTCGCCAGGCCGAGGTTTCAGATACTAGGGACGTCAGAGTTGTCATATCTCGAGGCTGCTATGAAGCTAGGTCCCAGAAAACTGCTAGCATTAGGCAAAACGACGTGAGTATTTAATAACATATGTCCATGTACATAATTAGAGTTTTTCTCTTTGGTTTTCAAAAAAGTTCTGATAATACGTCGTACACATTCTGTCTAAGTAAAGTCTTTATTGTCCGGCCAGCTCAACCAAACCCAACTTCCCTCCTCACTTCCGTATGATTTTTCTCAACACAGCCATACGTGCGCCCACCTGCGGATCTTTAATATCTTGTATTAGCTTTCTACTTATCATGCGGAACATTTTTCTCGTTTCATTAACGCGGTGCCTTGAGTCAAATATAAAGTTTCCAATTTCTAGCTCAATAAGAAGTAATTTAAAATTCGATAGCTATACAAGATGCTCTATATGGATTTTCTAAATATCTCAATGCCTGCCCTATATAGAATTATCTTTATATAGCATTTACCTATGACTCTTAAATCTCTTCTAGGTTTATGGACTTTAGATTATCGGGAAGTTACTGAAAACGCGACTGCAAAATTTACAAACTCGAACGAGTTTTTTAAATATGGCTTTACCGGCGCCTACAAGCGAAAGTATTTTTCCATAGTCATCGGGTTTACAAGTATGTACTAAGTTTCAAAACACTACAACAATGATAAATTACTCAGAGTCTTTTGCAAGATTTTCCGATTTCGTACATAGGTTTGCGAACAAGCTTGAAAACGACTTAATAAAATGGAAGTAAAAATTAAAATCATATTATGGCAAGCTATGTGGCATATAAAGATCTACCTAGGTTCAGTGGCAGACCAAGCGGAATTGAAAATGGTTTTGGACACACAAAGGTAAAACTCAAATTTTCCGTTGTAGTGCTCCGTATAGTGCTGCTCGAAAAGCTTTAAGAGGCATATGCCTGCATATTTTCTGTGAACCCCAAATACTCAGCATGTAAAAATAAATTTTGGACAACCCAAAATTATAATCCCTGTACTCTTGATATGGAAAATAACAACTGCTTCCTTAAGTATTTTAATGTTATTTTCCTTAGGCTTTCAGCTCAGGACCTTTGATATTTTAAGCAACCAAACAAAGCTGAAAAATAGAACAATTTTCCCTTAAGTTAGGTAAGGTTGAGCTGCCCGGTCCGTGAGGACCTCAAGAAGACTTAATGAGTCCATATTTTTAACAGAAGTTTGCTTACCGACAAAACGGAAAAACCGGAACCTTTGTTATAAAATAACTCAGTCCTTTTGAAAAATACTGAGAGGTTTTTAGAACCTATTACACTTGCTGCTTCTAGATCTGATAGCTATACAATTCCTTACAGCCAGGCAAGCAAAAGGAATGAGCAAAAAGTGTGCCCAATCATTTCCTCCTCCAACCCACACATTGCATATCTGCTATTACTGACAAAGATTTATTTTAAAGTATGTGATGCCAGAAGGCAATATTCAGTCAGAGTACCTATCACGATCATACAGTCCCTCGTCGTTAGTCTAAAGTTGTAAGACCTGCATATGGTCTTCGCCGCTTTGCAGCCCCGTGCTTCGGTTTACGCCTCTCCTGTTTTCCCTATCATTTACAGCTCTCGCTTTCTTTCACTCTCGCCAAATCTGATTGGAACGTCTATGGTACAGGCTTCTAGCAATATACGCTGTTTAGTTAGCTCATCCACATAATAATTTCCGCGTATTTTCCTATGCCCAGAGATCCAATATAGATGTATATTTTTATCGGTTAACTCATATATTTTTCCAACTTTCTGAGAATACTAGCTTTTCCTTTGAAAATATTTTACAACTTATATATATACTAGCCTTTACCCGCGGCCCTGTCTGCAAGGAGACATTTAAATATATGGGCTATTCGCGTTAGCCTGCTTATCAAGTTATCTGTTTAAAATTTTGTTTTCTGTCTAATGCATTTTATTTTTGTAATTGAGTAAAGAAAAGAACTAACTGAGCTGATAACCTGCTAGGATCCCAAATGATCCCGAAATTATCCAGAAAAAGCTATGAAATGACCACCACGCTATCGCGGACGGATCCCGAAAACCATCCAGAAATGCCCCGAAAGGGTCTCCAAAAGTTCCCGGAATAGTCCCAAAAAAAAACCCGAAATGACAACGACACGATTCTAGACGTATCCAGAGAACCACACAGAAATTATCCTTGAAGGTGTTCCAAAATGATCCCGAAAAGGTTACGAAATGACCCTGACGGGATCCCGGGCGGATATCAAAAACCATCCAGAAAATATTCAGGAAGGGTCCCTAAATTATCCCGACATACTCCAGAAAAAGTTCCGAAATGGCTCCGAGGGGATCCACGACGGATCGCTAAAACCATACAGAAATGATTCCGGAAGGGTCCCCAAATGATCCCGAAATAAAACAGAAAAAGTCACGAAACGACCCCTAGAGGATCCCCAAATGATCCCGTATTAGCCCCGAAAAGGTCCCGAAATAACCCCGACGAGATCCCGGACAAATCCTGAAAACCATCCAGAAATGATGCCGGAAGGGATCCCAAATGATTCCGAAAAAGTCCCGCAATGATTCCGACGGGATCCTGAACGGATACCGAAAACCATCCAGAAGTGATGCCGGAAAGGTCCTCAAATGATCACCTAATAGTCCCGAAACGACCCTTAAGGGATCCTGGACGGATCCCGTAAACCATCCAGAAATGATCCGGATATAGTCCCGAAGAAGTCCCGAAATGACCCTGACGGGATCTCGAACTCATCCCTAAATGACCCTGAGGGGATCCCGGACAGATCCCGAAATCCACTGAGAAATGATCTTGGAAGGGACCCCAAATGATCCCGAAAAAGTCCCGCAATGATTCCGACGGGATCCTGAACGGATACCGAAAACGATCAAGAAGTGATGCCGGAAAGGTTCTCAAATGATCACCTAATAGTCCCAAAATGACCCTGACGGTATCCCGGACTGATCCCGAAATCCATCCACAAATGATCTTGGGAAGGCCCCAAAATGATCCCGAAATTATGTCAGAAAATTCCAGAAATTACCCTGACGGGTTCCCGGACGAATCCTGAAAGCCATCCTTAAATGATCCCGAAAAATTCCCGAAATGACCCTGACGGGACCCCGGAAGGATCCCGAAAACTATCCAGGAATGATGTCGGAAAGGTCCTCAAATGACCTCCTAATAGTTCCGAAAAGACCCTGACGGGATACCGAACGGATCCCGACAACTACCTAGAAATGATGCCGAAAGGGCCCGCAAATGATCCCGTATTAGTCGAGAAAAAGTCCCGAAATGACCCCGACGGGATGCCGGACGAATCCCAAAAACCATCCAGAAATGATGCCGGAGGGGACCCCAAATGATCCTGAAAAAGTCCCGCAATTATTCTGACGGGATCCTGAACGGATACCGAAAACCATGCAAAAGTGATGCCGGAAACGTCCTCAAATGATCACCAATAGTCCCAAAATGACCCTGACGGCATCCCGGACAGATCCCGAAATCCATCCAGAAATGATCTTGGGAGGGTCCCAAACTGATCCCGAAATAGTCTCGGCAAAGTCCAGAAATTACCCTGACGGGATCCCGGACGAATCCTGAAGACCAATCTTAAATGTTGCCGAAAAACTCCCGAAATGACCCTGATGGGACCCCGAAAGGATCCCGAAAAATATCCAGAAATGATGCCTAAAGGGTCCGCAAATGATCCCGTATTAGTCGAGAAAAAGTCACGAAAAGACCCCGACGGGATGCCGGACGAATCCCAAAAACCATTCAGAAATGATGCCGGAAGGGACCCCAAATGATCCCGAAAAATATCCAGAAATGATGCCGGAAAGGTTCTCAAATGATCTCCTAATAGTCCCAAAATGACCCTGACGGGATACCGAACGGATCCCGACAACTACCTAGAAATGATGCCGAAAGGGCCCGCAAATGATCCCGTATTAGTCGAGAAAAAGTCCCGAAATGACCCCGACGGGATGCCGGACGAATCCCAAAAACCATCCAGAAATGATGCCGGAAGGTATCCCAAAATTATCCCGAAATAGTCTCGGAAAAGTCCAGAAATTACCTTGACGGATTTCCGGACGCATCCTGAAAGCCATCCTTAAATGATCCCGAAAAAGTCCCGAAATGACCCTGACGGGATCCCGAAAGGATTCCGAAAACTATCCAGAAATGATGCCGAAAGGGTCCGCAATTGATCCCGTATTAGTCGGGAAAAAGTCCCGAAAAGACCCCGACGGGATACCGGACGAATCCCAAAAACTATCCAGAGATGATGCCGGTAGGTATCCCAAATGATCCCGAAATATTCCCGAAATGACCTCGTCGGCATCCCGGACGGATCCCGAAATGTATCCAGAAATGATGCCGGTCCCCAAATGATCCCCTAATAGTCCCGAAATTACCCTGATTGGATTCCGGACGGATCCCGAAAACCATCCAGAAATGATGCCGAAAGGGTTCCCAAATGATCCCGTGTTAGTCGCGAAAAAGTCCCGAAATGACCCCGACGGGATCCCGGACGGATCCCGAAAACCATCCAGAAATGATGCCGGAAGGGTCCCCAAATGATCGCGAAATAGTCCCGAAATTATTCGGAAATAGTCCCGAAAATGTCCCAAAATAACCCCGACGGGATCCCTGATGGATCCCGAAAACTATACAGAAATGATCCCGGAAGGGTCCCAAAATGATCCCGAAATAGTCCCGAAAAAGTCCCGAAATTACCCGGGCGGGATCCCGTACCGATCCCGAAAACCAACCAGAAATGATCCTGAAGGGTCTCGATATGACCCTTACGGGATTACAAATAAGGTGAAGCTAAATATAAGACCATGTTAAGAAGGCAGCAGGCGCATTGGAGCGAATGAAAAGTTACATTGAAACATACAGGTAAAGCTAATAAAAGCGTGCTAATAAAAACAATTGAAGGAGAGCGGATGGCGGGAGTAGAAGGAGAGGACCACTGATCGTTCCTCCAAAATTGTCTAGATCTCGATCTTTATGTGCCAGATACCAAAAACTATTGATTTAGGAGAAAATTTATATTGATTTATAACAATTTATAGATTTTACACCAGAGGGGGTGATAAAGGGGGGGTGGCAGAGGTTGTCATTGCTTACTTTGTAAGCCCTCGACTTATTTGACCCCTTGAGTCTGTGATATTGGTGAAGGCCAGTATACGTAAAGTTATAATGTGTAAAAATTATAAAAATGTAATTGCTCGAAGGGGTCGTGGGACCCCACCCCTCTTTCCATGTTCGGAAAAAATTTCGCTAGTAGGCTATTGTCTGTGTCACAAATTTCATCAAAATCCGTGTAGCCATTCTGGCGTGATTCAGTCGCAAAGACGAAAAAATAAAATAATTAAATTATAACTGTTCCTAGGGGGCGGGTATCACGCCCTTTTGAAAAATATATAGCTAGTAGATCCTTGTAGACTATTGGCTATATGTGTGCAAAATTTTATCCAAATCGGTCCAGCCGTTCTAGCGTGATTGAGTCACAAAGACAAACGTCTGGACAAACATCCAAACATCCAAACATCCAAACGTCCAAACATCTAAACATCCAAACATCCAAACTTTGCCATTTATAATATAATATTAGACTAGCAGACCCGGCAGACGTTGTTCTGCCCTAAATTTGGTCTATCTGCATACATCTTAATAAGCGCTTTCCGTCTAACTCTGCCTCCCCCTCTTATATTTTTCTTAATCCTTTTATTCACTCTTCCCTCCGTCTTTTTCGATTCGTCTACCTCTATTTCGTCTCACTCTATCTCTTTCTCAGTCTCCTTCTCCTAACCTCTTTTCTCTTCTCTCAAGTTCTTCTCATTCTTCTTCATCCCTTATTACCAGTCCCAGAGGGTTGTATGTGTTTTGTTCCAGTCCTATTCCGAGTCCCAGACACAACCAAGTCTCAGCCCCAGTCCTAGTCCTAATCCCAGTCCCAGTCCGTCTCTGGCCTAGTTCCCGGAAAAAAGCATCGTAAATACTAATATAGACAAACTAATACACCAAATTGCAGGCAAATCGAATAGGACGTACTTATGTATATAGGTATGTGGGTATTATTATACTCAGTTGAGCAGAGCTCACAGAGTATATTAAGTTTGATTGGATAACGGTTGGTTGTACATATATAAAGGAATCGAGATAGATATAGACTTCCATATATCAAAATAATCAGGATCGAAAAAAAAATTGATTGAGCCATGTCCGTCCGTCCATCCGTCCGTCCGTCCGCCCGTTAACACGATAACTTGAGTAAATTTTGAGGTATCTTGATGAAATTTTGTATGTAGGTTCCTGAGCACTCATCTCAGATCGCTATTTAAAATTAACGATATCGGACTATAACCACGCCCACTTTTTCGATATCGAAAATTTCGAAAAACCGAAAAAGTGCGATAATTCATTACAAAAGACAGATAAAGCGACGAAGCTTGGTAGATGAGTTGAACTTATGACGCAGAATAGAAAATTATGTCGGAAAATTCCAGAAATTACCCTGACGGGTTCCCGGACGAATCCTGAAAGCCATCCTTAAATGATCCCGAAAAATTCCCGAAATGACCCTGACGGGACCCCGAAAGGATCCCGAAAACTATCCAGGAATGATGTCGGAAAGGTCCTCAAATGACCTCCTAATAGTTCCGAAAAGACCCTGACGGGATACCGAACGGATCCCGACAACTACCTAGAAATGATGCCGAAAGGGCCCGCAAATGATCCCGTATTAGTCGAGAAAAAGTCCCGAAATGACCCCGACGGGATGCCGGACGAATCCCAAAAACCATCCAGAAATGATGCCGGAGGGGACCCCAAATGATCCTGAAAAAGTCCCGCAATTATTCTGACGGGATCCTGAACGGATACCGAAAACCATGCAAAAGTGATGCCGGAAACGTCCTCAAATGATCACCAATAGTCCCAAAATGACCCTGACGGCATCCCGGACAGATCCCGAAATCCATCCAGAAATGATCTTGGGAGGGTCCCAAACTGATCCCGAAATAGTCTCGGCAAAGTCCAGAAATTACCCTGACGGGATCCCGGACGAATCCTGAAGACCAATCTTAAATGTTGCCGAAAAACTCCCGAAATGACCCTGATGGGACCCCGAAAGGATCCCGAAAAATATCCAGAAATGATGCCTAAAGGGTCCGCAAATGATCCCGTATTAGTCGAGAAAAAGTCACGAAAAGACCCCGACGGGATGCCGGACGAATCCCAAAAACCATCCAGAAATGATGCCGGAAGGGACCCCAAATGATCCCGAAAAATATCCAGAAATGATGCCGGAAAGGTTCTCAAATGATCTCCTAATAGTCCCAAAATGACCCTGACGGGATACCGAACGGATCCCGACAACTACCTAGAAATGATGCCGAAAGGGCCCGCAAATGATCCCGTATTAGTCGAGAAAAAGTCCCGAAATGACCCCGACGGGATGCCGGACGAATCCCAAAAACCATCCAGAAATGATGCCGGAAGGTATCCCAAAATTATCCCGAAATAGTCTCGGAAAAGTCCAGAAATTACCTTGACGGATTCCCGGACGCATCCTGAAAGCCATCCTTAAATGATCCCGAAAAAGTCCCGAAATGACCCTGACGGGATCCCGAAAGGATTCCGAAAACTATCCAGAAATGATGCCGAAAGGGTCCGCAATTGATCCCGTATTAGTCGGGAAAAAGTCCCGAAAAGACCCCGACGGGATACCGGACGAATCCCAAAAACTATCCAGAGATGATGCCGGTAGGTATCCCAAATGATCCCGAAATATTCCCGAAATGACCTCGTCGGCATCCCGGACGGATCCCGAAATGTATCCAGAAATGATGCCGGTCCCCAAATGATCCCCTAATAGTCCCGAAATTACCCTGATTGGATTCCGGACGGATCCCGAAAACCATCCAGAAATGATGCCGAAAGGGTTCCCAAATGATCCCGTGTTAGTCGCGAAAAAGTCCCGAAATGCACCCGACGGGATCCCGGACGGATCCCGAAAACCATCCAGAAATGATGCCGGAAGGGTCCCCAAATGATCGCGAAATAGTCCCGAAATTATTCGGAAATAGTCCCGAAAATGTCCCAAAATAACCCCGACGGGATCCCTGATGGATCCCGAAAACTATACAGAAATGATCCCGGAAGGGTCCCAAAATGATCCCGAAATAGTCCCGAAAAAGTCCCGAAATTACCCGGGCGGGATCCCGTACCGATCCCGAAAACCAACCAGAAATGATCCTGAAGGGTCTCGATATGACCCTTACGGGATTACAAATAAGGTGAAGCTAAATATAAGACCATGTTAAGAAGGCAGCAGGCGCATTGGAGCGAATGAAAAGTTACATTGAAACATACAGGTAAAGCTAATAAAAGCGTGCTAATAAAAACAATTGAAGGAGAGCGGATGGCGGGAGTAGAAGGAGAGGACCACTGATCGTTCCTCCAAAATTGTCTAGATCTCGATCTTTATGTGCCAGATACCAAAAACTATTGATTTAGGAGAAAATTTATATTGATTTATAACAATTTATAGATTTTACACCAGAGGGGGTGATAAAGGGGGGGTGGCAGAGGTTGTCATTGCTTACTTTGTAAGCCCTCGACTTATTTGACCCCTTGAGTCTGTGATATTGGTGAAGGCCAGTATACGTAAAGTTATAATGTGTAAAAATTATAAAAATGTAATTGCTCGAAGGGGTCGTGGGACCCCACCCCTCTTTCCATGTTCGGAAAAAATTTCGCTAGTAGGCTATTGTCTGTGTCACAAATTTCATCAAAATCCGTGTAGCCATTCTGGCGTGATTCAGTCGCAAAGACGAAAAAATAAAATAATTAAATTATAACTGTTCCTAGGGGGCGGGTATCACGCCCTTTTGAAAAATATATAGCTAGTAGATCCTTGTAGACTATTGGCTATATGTGTGCAAAATTTTATCCAAATCGGTCCAGCCGTTCTAGCGTGATTGAGTCACAAAGACAAACGTCTGGACAAACATCCAAACATCCAAACATCCAAACGTCCAAACATCTAAACATCCAAACATCCAAACTTTGCCATTTATAATATAATATTAGACTAGCAGACCCGGCAGACGTTGTTCTGCCCTAAATTTGGTCTATCTGCATACATCTTAATAAGCGCTTTCCGTCTAACTCTGCCTCCCCCTCTTATATTTTTCTTAATCCTTTTATTCACTCTTCCCTCCGTCTTTTTCGATTCGTCTACCTCTATTTCGTCTCACTCTATCTCTTTCTCAGTCTCCTTCTCCTAACCTCTTTTCTCTTCTCTCAAGTTCTTCTCATTCTTCTTCATCCCTTATTACCAGTCCCAGAGGGTTGTATGTGTTTTGTTCCAGTCCTATTCCGAGTCCCAGACACAACCAAGTCTCAGCCCCAGTCCTAGTCCTAATCCCAGTCCCAGTCCGTCTCTGGCCTAGTTCCCGGAAAAAAGCATCGTAAATACTAATATAGACAAACTAATACACCAAATTGCAGGCAAATCGAATAGGACGTACTTATGTATATAGGTATGTGGGTATTATTATACTCAGTTGAGCAGAGCTCACAGAGTATATTAAGTTTGATTGGATAACGGTTGGTTGTACATATATAAAGGAATCGAGATAGATATAGACTTCCATATATCAAAATAATCAGGATCGAAAAAAAAATTGATTGAGCCATGTCCGTCCGTCCATCCGTCCGTCCGTCCGCCCGTTAACACGATAACTTGAGTAAATTTTGAGGTATCTTGATGAAATTTTGTATGTAGGTTCCTGAGCACTCATCTCAGATCGCTATTTAAAATTAACGATATCGGACTATAACCACGCCCACTTTTTCGATATCGAAAATTTCGAAAAACCGAAAAAGTGCGATAATTCATTACAAAAGACAGATAAAGCGACGAAGCTTGGTAGATGAGTTGAACTTATGACGCAGAATAGAAAATTAGTAAAATTTTGGACAATGGGCGTGGCACCGCCCACTTTTAAAAGAAGGTAATTTAAAACTTTTGCAAGCTGTAATTTGGCAGTCGTTGAAGATATCATGATGAAATTTGGCAGGAACATTACTCCTATTACTATATGTACGCTTAATAAAAATTAGCAAAATCGGAGAAGGACCACGCCCACTTTTACAAAAAACATTTTTTTAAAGTAAAATTTTAACAAAAAATTTAATATCTTTACAGTATATAAGTAAATTATGTCAACATTCAACTCCAGTAATGATGTGGTGCAACAAAATACAAAAATAAAAGAAAATTTCAAAATGGGCGTGGCTCCGCCCTTTTTCATTTAATTTGTCTAGGATACTTTTAACGCCATAAGTCGAACAAAAATTAACCAATCCTTTTGAAATTTTGTAGGGGCATAGCTTTTATGACGCTAACTGTTTTCTGTGAAAATGGGCGGAATCGGTTGATGCCTCGCCCAGTTTTTATACACAGTCGTCCGTCTATCCTTCTGCATGGCCCTTAACACGATAACTTGAGCAAAAATCGACATATCGTTAATGAACTTAGTTCACGTGCTTACTTGAACTCACTTTATCTTGGTATAAAAAAATGAACGAAATCCGACTATGACCACGCCCAATTTTTCGATATCGAAAATTACGAAAAATGAAAAATATTCCATAATTCTATACCAAATACGAAAAAAGGGATGAAACATGGTAAGGTAATTGGATTGTTTTATTGACGCGAAATATAACATTAGAAAAAACTTTATAAAATGGTTGTGACACCTACCATATTAAGTAGAAGAAAATGAAAAAGTTCTGCAGGGCGAAATAAAAAACCCTTAAAATCTTGGCAGGTATTACATATAAAAATAAACTAGCGGTATCCAACAGATAATGTTCTGGGTCACCCTGGTCCACATTTTGGTCGATATCTGGAAAATGCCTTCACATATACAACTACCACCACTCCCTTTTATAACTCTCATTAATACCTTTAATTTGATACCCATATCGTACAAACTCATTCTAGAGTCACCCCTGGTCCACCTTTAAGGCGATATCTCGAAAAGGCGTCCACCTATACAACTAAGCCCCACGCCCTTTTAAAATACTCATTAACACCTTTCTTTTGATACCCATATTGTACAAACAAATTCTAGGGTCACCCCTGGTCCACCTTTATGCCGATATCTCGAAAAGGCGTCCACCTATAGAACTAAGCCCCACGCCCTTTTAAAATACTCATTAACACCTTTCATTTGATACCCATATCGTACAAACAAATTCTAGGGTCACCCCTGCTCCACCTTTATGGCGATATCTCGAAACGGCGTCCACCTATGGAACAAAGGATTACTCCATTTTAAAATACTCATTAACACCTTTCATTTGATGCCCATATGTACAAACAAATTCTAGGGTCACCCCTGGTCCACCTTTATGGCGATATCTCGAAAATGCGACCACCTATACAACAACCACCACTCCCTTTTAAAACCCTCATTAATACCTTTAATTTGATACCCATATCGTACAAACGCATTCTAGAGTCACCCCTGGTCCACCTTTATGGCGATATCTCGAAACGGCGGCCACCTATAGAACTAAGGCCCAATCCCTTTTAAAATACTCATTAACACCTTTCTTTTGATACCCATATTGTACAAACAAATTCTAGGGTCACCCCTGGTCCACCTTTATGCCGATATCTCGAAAAGGCGTCCACCTATAGAACTAAGCCCCACGCCCTTTTAAAATACTCATTAACACCTTTCATTTGATACCCATATCGTACAAACAAATTCTAGGGTCACCCCTGGTCCACCTTTATGCCGATATCTCGAAAAGGCGTCCACCTATAGAACTAAGCCCCACGCCCTTTTAAAATACTCATTAACACCTTTCTTTTGACACCCATATTGTACAAACAAATTCTAGGGTCACCCCTGGTCCACCTTTATGCCGATATCTCGAAAAGGCGTCCACCTATAGAACTAAGCCCCACGCCCTTTTAAAATACTCATTAACACCTTTCATTTGATACCCATATCGTACAAACAAATTCTAGGGTCACCCCTGGTCCACCTTTATGCCGATATCTCGAAAAGGCGTCCACCTATAGAACTAAGCCCCACGCCCTTTTAAAATACTCATTAACACCTTTCTTTTGATACCCATATTGTACAAACAAATTCTAGGGTCACCCCTGGTCCACCTTTATGCCGATATCTCGAAAAGGCGTCCACCTATAGAACTAAGCCCCACGCCCTTTTAAAATACTCATTAACACCTTTCATTTGATACCCATATCGTACAAACAAATTCTAGGGTCACCCCTGGTCCACCTTTATGCCGATATCTCGAAAAGGCGTCCACCTATAGAACTAAGCCCCACGCCCTTTTAAAATACTCATTAACACCTTTCTTTTGATACCCATATTGTACAAACAAATTCTAGGGTCACCCCTGGTCCACCTTTATGCCGATATCTCGAAAAGGCGTCCACCTATAGAACTAAGCCCCACGCCCTTTTAAAATACTCATTAACACCTTTCATTTGATACCCATATCGTACAAACAAATTCTAGGGTCACCCCTGGTCCACCTTTATGCCGATATCTCGAAAAGGCGTCCACCTATAGAACTAAGCCCCACGCCCTTTTAAAATACTCATTAACACCTTTCATTTGATACCCATATCGTACAAACAAATTCTAGGGTCACCCCTGGTCCACCTTTATGCCGATATCTCGAAAAGGCGTCCACCTATAGAACTAAGCCCCACGCCCTTTTAAAATACTCATTAACACCTTTCTTTTGATACCCATATTGTACAAACAAATTCTAGGGTCACCCCTGGTCCACCTTTATGGCGATATCTCGAAAATGCGACCACCTATACAACAACCACCACTCCCTTTTAAAACCCTCATTAATACCTTTAATTTGATACCCATATCGTACAAACGCATTCTAGAGTCACCCCTGGTCCACCTTTATGGCGATATCTCGAAACGGCGGCCACCTATAGAACTAAGGCCCAATCCCTTTTAAAATACTCATTAACACCTTTCTTTTGATACCCATATTGTACAAACAAATTCTAGGGTCACCCCTGGTCCACCTTTATGGCGATATCTCGAAACGGCGTCCACCTATGGAACTAAGGATTACTCCCTTTTAAAATACTCATTAACACCTTTCATTTGATGCCCATATGTACAAACAAATTCTAGGGTCACCCCTTGTCCACCTTAATGGCGATATCTCGAAACGGCGTCCACCTATGGAACTAAGGATTACTCCCTTTTAAAATACTCATTAACACCTTTCATTTGATGCCCATATGTACAAACAAATTCTAGGGTCACCCCTTGTCCACCTTAATGGCGATATCTCGAAACGGCGTCCACCTATGGAACTAAGGATTACTCCCTTTTAAAATACTCATTAACACCTTTCATTTGATGCCCATATGTACAAACAAATTCTAGGGTCACCCCTGGTCCACCTTTATGGCGATATCTCGAAAATGCGACCACCTATACAACAACCACCACTCCCTTTTAAAACCCTCATTAATACCTTTAATTTGATACCCATATCGTACAAACGCATTCTAGAGTCACCCCTGGTCCACCTTTATGGCGATATCTCGAAACGGCGGCCACCTATAGAACTAAGGCCCAATCCCTTTTAAAATACTCATTAACACCTTTCTTTTGATACCCATATTGTACAAACAAATTCTAGGGTCACCCCTGGTCCACCTTTATGCCGATATCTCGAAAAGGCGTCCACCTATAGAACTAAGCCCCACGCCCTTTTAAAATACTCATTAACACCTTTCATTTGATACCCATATCGTACAAACAAATTCTAGGGTCACCCCTGGTCCACCTTTATGCCGATATCTCGAAAAGGCGTCCACCTATAGAACTAAGCCCCACGCCCTTTTAAAATACTCATTAACACCTTTCTTTTGACACCCATATTGTACAAACAAATTCTAGGGTCACCCCTGGTCCACCTTTATGCCGATATCTCGAAAAGGCGTCCACCTATAGAACTAAGCCCCACGCCCTTTTAAAATACTCATTAACACCTTTCATTTGATACCCATATCGTACAAACAAATTCTAGGGTCACCCCTGGTCCACCTTTATGCCGATATCTCGAAAAGGCGTCCACCTATAGAACTAAGCCCCACGCCCTTTTAAAATACTCATTAACACCTTTCTTTTGATACCCATATTGTACAAACAAATTCTAGGGTCACCCCTGGTCCACCTTTATGCCGATATCTCGAAAAGGCGTCCACCTATAGAACTAAGCCCCACGCCCTTTTAAAATACTCATTAACACCTTTCATTTGATACCCATATCGTACAAACAAATTCTAGGGTCACCCCTGGTCCACCTTTATGCCGATATCTCGAAAAGGCGTCCACCTATAGAACTAAGCCCCACGCCCTTTTAAAATACTCATTAACACCTTTCTTTTGATACCCATATTGTACAAACAAATTCTAGGGTCACCCCTGGTCCACCTTTATGCCGATATCTCGAAAAGGCGTCCACCTATAGAACTAAGCCCCACGCCCTTTTAAAATACTCATTAACACCTTTCATTTGATACCCATATCGTACAAACAAATTCTAGGGTCACCCCTGGTCCACCTTTATGCCGATATCTCGAAAAGGCGTCCACCTATAGAACTAAGCCCCACGCCCTTTTAAAATACTCATTAACACCTTTCATTTGATACCCATATCGTACAAACAAATTCTAGGGTCACCCCTGGTCCACCTTTATGCCGATATCTCGAAAAGGCGTCCACCTATAGAACTAAGCCCCACGCCCTTTTAAAATACTCATTAACACCTTTCTTTTGATACCCATATTGTACAAACAAATTCTAGGGTCACCCCTGGTCCACCTTTATGGCGATATCTCGAAAATGCGACCACCTATACAACAACCACCACTCCCTTTTAAAACCCTCATTAATACCTTTAATTTGATACCCATATCGTACAAACGCATTCTAGAGTCACCCCTGGTCCACCTTTATGGCGATATCTCGAAACGGCGGCCACCTATAGAACTAAGGCCCAATCCCTTTTAAAATACTCATTAACACCTTTCTTTTGATACCCATATTGTACAAACAAATTCTAGGGTCACCCCTGGTCCACCTTTATGGCGATATCTCGAAACGGCGTCCACCTATGGAACTAAGGATTACTCCCTTTTAAAATACTCATTAACACCTTTCATTTGATGCCCATATGTACAAACAAATTCTAGGGTCACCCCTTGTCCACCTTAATGGCGATATCTCGAAACGGCGTCCACCTATGGAACTAAGGATTACTCCCTTTTAAAATACTCATTAACACCTTTCATTTGATACCCATATCGTACAAACGCATTCTAGAGTCACCCCTGGTCCACCTTTATGACGATATCTCGAAAATGCGACCACCTATACAACAACCACCACTCCCATTTAAAACCCTCATTAATACCTTCAATTTGATACCCATATCGTACAAACACATTCTAGAGTCACCCCTGGTCCACCTTTGTGGCGATATTTCGAAACGGCGTCCGCCTATAGAACTAAGGCCCACTCCCTTTTAAAATACTCATTAACACCTTTCGTTTGATGCCCATATTGTACAAACAAATTCTAGGGTCACCCCTGGTCCACCTTTATGGCGATATCTCGAAACGGCGTCCACCTATGGAACTAAGGATTACTCCCTTTTAAAATACTCATTAACACCTTTCTTTTGATACCCATATTGTACAAACAAATTCTAGGGTCACCTCTGGTCCACCTTTATGGCGATATCTCGAAACGGCGTCCACCTATGGAACTAAGGATTACTCCCTTTTAAAAGACTCATTAACACCTTTCATTTGATACCCATATCGTACAAACGCATTCTAGAGTCAACCCTGATCCACCTTTATGGCTATATCCCTAAATGGCGTTCACCTATAGAACTATGGCCCACTCCCTCATAAAATACTCTTTAATGCCTTTCATTTGATACGCATGTCATACAAACACATTCCAGGGTTTCCCTCGGTTCATTTTCCTACATGGTTATTTTTCCTAGTGTTGTCACTATAGCTCTCAACTGAGTATGTAATGTTCGGTTACACCTGAACTTAACCTTCCTTACTTGTTAATTCATGTCTTTATTTCGGCTTCGCCTGCTTATTTATCAATTTTGCCAGGTTGAGACGACTAAATCGAATATGACAATGGAAATTACTTTAAAGCTCTGACCAACAGCTTTCATTTGATATCCGTATTACACACATATTGTAGGGGTATCCGGGTCCACGTTTTGGCCTATATCTCAAGACCCTAGTAACCCAGCGATATAAAAATTACTCTGTACTAAAGCACACATCACCAGTTTTCATTTGCTATCCATATAACACACACCTTCTAGGGGTATAGGTGTTGGCCTATATCTCGAGACCCTAGTCACCAATAGGTATGACAACTACCCTGTAATAAAGCACTCATGAACATCTTTCATTTGATATCCATATTGTATAAACACATTCTAGGGGTGCCCGGGTCCACGGTTTGGCCTATATCTCGAGACCCTAGTCACCAATAGTGGTGAGAACTACCCTGTACTAAATCACTCATCAACAGCTTTCATTTGATATCAATATTGTATAAACACATTCTAGGGGTGCCCGGGTCCACATTTTGGCCTATATCTCGAGACCCTAGTCACCAATAGGTATGAAAATTACCCTCTAATAAATCACTCATTAACAGCTTTCATTTGATATCCATATTACACACACATTCTAGGGGCTTTCGGGTCCACGTGTTGGCCTATATCTCGAGACCCTAGTCACCAATAGGTATGAAAACTACCCTGTAATAAAGCACTCATAAACAGCTTCATTTGATATCCATGTTGTATAAACAAATTCTGGGTGTATCCGGGTCCACGTTTTGGCCTATATCTCGAGACCCAAGTCACCCAGCGGTAAAAAAAATAATCTGTAGTAAAGCACACATCAACAGCTGCAATTTGATACCAATAATGTAAAAACACACCCTCTTGTTACCCTGATCGACGTTTTTGCCTATATCTCGAGACCCTAGTCACCGATAGGTATGAAAATTACCCTGTACTAAAGCACTCATCAACAGCTTTCATTTGATATTCATATTGTATAAACACATTCTAGGGGTGCCCGGGTCCACGTTTTGGCCTATATCTCGAGACCCTAGTCACCAATAGGTATGAGAACTACCCTGTACTAAATCACTCATCAACAGCTTTTATTTGATATCCACATTGTATAAACACATTCTAGTGGTGCCCGGGTCCACGTTTTGGCCTATATCTCGAGACCCTAGTAACCAATAGGTATGAAAACTACCCTGTATTAAAGTACTCATCAACAGCTTTCATTTGATATCAATATTGTATAAACACATCCCAGGATTACCCAGGTCCACGTTTTGATCTCAAGACCCTGGCCAGAACGGGATAAAAAGTATCCTATGACCGTTCCCTGGTTCTAACCTACCTCTCCACTAATTTTCAGCCAAATCGGTTCATCCGTCCTTGAGTTATGCGTAGTGTAACTAACACATTTGAAAATCGCTCATTGCTCTGTGAAAATCGTATTCTCGGGATCAAAATAACAAACTTTGCCGAAGGAACCATACCTCTAAAACGAATTCTGATGTCCCCCCCTTTGGGTCGAATTTTTGGATAGGGGCAATTTCAATTCTACCTGCTGCGTCTTGTGATGGCTTAAAAAAACAACACAAGAAATTTTACGATCTGCAATTATGTAACAGTGATACCTTCATTTTTTAAAACGGTTGAATAAAAAACCCACACAACTATGTTTACGACATGCAAATGCATCACAGTGTTGCCTTGGTTTTAAAAGGGGGTTGTAAAAACGCTAATTTCTAATAATTTTTTTTTAATTTCTTTTCTATTACTAAATTAAATTCATTTTTTCATTTACATATGTTCTGACTGAATAAATTTCTAAAGAGAAAAATAAACTCCAAAAAGAAAAAACATAGGCCCCTATGACCCAAAGGGGGGGACATCAGAATTCCTTTTAGAGGTATGGTTCCTTCGGCAAAATTTCTTATTTTGATCCCTAGAATATGATTTTCACAGAGCAATGGGCGATTTTTTTGCCTCCCCACAAATCGACCCGGCCTAACAGATATATATTTTTTTTGAGCCACATGTACATTTCCCGTTGACAAAGCGCACGTACTATATGAAACCTCAAAGACCACATATAATATGAGCGCAATATTTTTAAGTCAGTAACAATTTAATCGAATTTTCAGCATTGGCAGCAACGAATGACGTATGATTTATACACCAACTCCCCGGCCATTCCATATTGCACTGTCTTGTGTACTCGCGCAAGTTCCACCGTTTCAGCACTTTATGCGTAATCATGCAAGCAATTTCAATTTCCTACACGTCAATAACTCTTTAAATGCCTATAAAATATGTTAAGATAAATTAGAGATTCATGCAAAAACCCAAAGCCTATAGCAGCTTTAGCTTCGAAAACCGTACAGAGCTAGCCTTCGAACATGCGATAGGTACTCCCGCAATTTGCGCAGTCAAGCGTAAATATAAATATCATATGGCATATACACCTCCGACAAAGCATGCAGCCAAGGGAAATATGTTTAAGAGAGCAAACAACAAAATCAAGAATATCGGCAATAAGCAAATAAACGACGACAAAGTACAAGAAAATAAGTTTGAAGAAAATTTCCAACCATAGAGGCTGTTCTTGACATACAAGCGAGGCAAGTGATATGAAGCTATAGCGATAACTGCAAGGAATATCGCCGTTCAGAGATCAGTAAATGTGTGTCTATCCAACCACGAACATATTACGCTTGAACGTTAATGATACATACCCGTTGTGCCAGACAAGACAAGTGGTATTGTGACTATGCGAAACAGCAGCGAAGTTATAATGAAGTTACACGACCAAACGGGGATAACTACACGAGACTTACAACGCTTTAGCCATGCTATGCAAAAGGCAATCTTCCCCATTATCATCGTCATCATTGTCAAAACTGTTGTTGGATGGTTCAATGAATGGTATTTTACATCATCATACATGCTTCGTTGGGTATTAAATAACAAATGTTGTACAGAACCATCATTACTGTGGCAACTTAGTAGATGCGGGAATCCTGGAGCAGGCAACGTTAGGGGGTGGACAACAGCAGTGAACGCGCGATATATGAACACAAATGACACACACAGATGCTTTTTTAGTACATATAAGTACACTTGGGTTTCGCGTGGGCTATATCAGGTACATGCGAGGCGTTTTCAATATTTGAACGCGGTAAATTGTATAAAGGCGCCACGTATGCACAAAGCACATACAAGCACATTTAGACAATTGTTTTAGTGTCAGACAGTTGGTTTACTTTGCCCACATAAAATGAGCAGCTGAAGCTGTATGCTGCAGCCAGTTTGTCTGATGCACTGAAATCCGTTCATGCATGTACGATTTACGATGTTGCTGAACCGATGACGTCAGCGATATGGATGAAGAAGGTAAAGTAATAACATTCAGAATAAATTTAACAAATTCATACTTGATTTTCTGAGAAATTTTTGAAGAAAACTTTGTTAAATTTTTGTCAATTAACTTCCGAAAAAATCATGTCTCAGTGTAAGTGAAAATGCTTTGACCAACTGGATAGGCATAGTACGTTCAATATTAAATACCCCACCACACAAAGCCGACGTGGCATTGACGGATCGCCTGCAGAGTTATTAAAATGTGGCAGCGAGTAATTGGAAAGACACATGCTTCAAAATCTATACAAAATACGGTCAGAGGAGTGTTCTTGGCCTATTTTCGTTGCAGTCTGCGCATTTGGATCTTGATTTTGGACATGTAGCGTACCACCTTCCACTTTTGTTCTGGTTTTTGTACGTAAATGCTTTGTTTGTTGCCTTACTTGCTACTACTAAGGGTATGCATACTACGATGTTTCAGATCAAGCTACAAGCGTCTACTTACTTTTAGATATTACTTAGCACAGTTTGCACTTTTATTTTTGCCTAGCTCTTAGACAATATAAATATCTTAACAGTTATGTTACGGTCCTCGTAGAATACTCAAGAGCCTCAGAGGAGATTACATTACTACACATGACTCCATCTTGGAATTGTCGTTATATATTTTGATGAATATTAGCAGTGTCGATACGTCACAATGCCGCTTGTAATAGCTTCTGGAAAACAACAAGGCAAACAGATGAAATAAAAAACAGCACAACACACATATACATGGAAGGTAACAGTGAATAAGAGATACAAAGATCTACAGCGCATATTCTCAGCCATATACACACGTAGATATAGAGGGCAAGATTCAATATAATATACAGTACAATAATACAGAAACGAGGAAAAAATAAGCAGCTATTCGAGAAGGTTTTTTTATTTCCTGGGTTGAATAGGTCAACGGTGCAACTGTGAGTAAAAAAGTTAACTATCTTGCTTTTAAAATCTTGTAAATGAAGTACGCCAGTAATATAATTTTGAAGTACTACTACCATAGTAGAGCTGTAAATTAATATTTTTGTGTATAAAATATTTTTGCCCAGTTTTTTGAAAAAGTTTTAAGTTTACGTCGCGATTTAAAGCTGCTGAATTTAGATTTTACCCAAAATTGGGGTTTTTTTAGAAAGTTTTAATTTTTTTACGACACCGTTTATAACAATGCCAAGTTTAAGCCTAAAATTTTTTAAATCGGAAAAATTTGTGATTTAATCACCTTACGCCGAGATTGATACAATATTCTATTTTTTTATAGACATCCAGATATCATATTTTAGTAAAAAAAATATACGTGAGATATAAAAGGCAATTTGGTTCAAATTTCGTGGCCACAATGTATCATTTGCCAGTTTCTAATTGGATTAGTGATGATAGTGACAGAGAGAGTGATGGTGAAGATGATACCGTTGAAATAGTACCACGCCCATCCTACACATTCTTTCGCCGATTTAACATGAATTGGCTTAACGACGATAAATTTGTTTCGCGGTTTTGAAAGGAACAGTCGCACGTATACTTGAAATGATGAAGCCGGGTTTGCAGTTCAACCCAAATCGGTGAATTTTGCAAACAATACATTCCCTTGAGATAATAACGTTCGTGATTAACCCGTAAATATTAAAATTCTTATATGAAGTTCACGGAGCATAACACCTTTGAACCAGTTATTAATCGCGCTACGATTTTTCGCAAGCGGAAGTTTTCAAATCACCGTTGGCGACTTTATTGAATGCAGTCGCACGAATGTCTGCATTATTTTGGCGCACATATCCACAGCAATAGCTCGCTTACTACCACAGTTCATACGTATGCCTGACACTTCGGAAGAGATGCGGAGGACAAGTTTGGAATTCTACAACATTGCTAGGTTTCCAGGAGTCATTGGTGCAATCGATGGCACGCACGTGAGGATTCAGTCTCCTGGTACTTCTCAAGCCGAGAACTATCGTAATCGCAAAGGTAGAGAAAGAAGTTTGATTTTTTTTTTATGTCATTTTTCAACAGTTGTTATATTTATTCTTCATAAGGGTGGTTTTCTATTAACGTGCAAACGGTAGTAGATGCGAAAGCCAGAATTACGAATATTGTTGCACGATGACCAGATTCTACACATGATTCAACGGTATTCAACAATTCGCGATTTTACCGCCGATTAGAGTTGGGAAATTCAATAGCTATGTGCTTGTTGCCGATGGTGGTTATCGAAATACCGAATATATGGTGACGCCGCATTTGAATCCACAAACAGCTGAGGAGCAATTGTACAACTCCAGCCACATTAGCAAGCGTAATGTTGTTGAGCGATCATATGGCATATTTAAACGACGTTGGCCACTATTATCAATGGGAATGCGAGTTCGTGTACGTACGGTACAATCTATTTTCGTCGCTTGTGGGATTTTACACAACATTGCAATGGACGCATGTGAGAACCTACTTGACGACGAAGTCGATCGAACCAGCAAAGAAATGGCTGCATCTCAGAATTCAGTTGCATATAGTGATAATAGTACGCGGGGCAACATAAGAGATCGATTAACTCGACAGTACTTCCACAGCTTGTTGGTAGCTGGAATCGATTAGACTTGTGTACCTTAGGAAGTTTCTATAATATAATTAAGTTTCCCATTTTTTTGCTTTTGATGAATAAAAACTTGTAATTTTTCATGTGGTTATGATTTTCTGTTTTATCGGTACCTGTTAGTTATACGGAAGCGATTATATTTGGATAAGATTAGCATCTTGTCAGTTTCCTAAATCCAATCGAAACCGGTCAGACCTAATGGACTTTTGCAGTCGGTAGGAACCGGTACATATTTTGTAACTGGCTATTTTTCGATACCTGCAAGTTTTTTGGATATATGAGTAAGAGCTGGTTTTCCGAGCTGTTTAACTTTGGCTGAAAACAACAACAACAAGCATTTGGTGGCTGAACGTCAAAAAATCGACTAGAAAATCGACTCATGTCGCTTGCACCTGCGCTTTTTCGCGACATAGGACGGAGTAGGGAGATCGATAGCCAAGACCATAGCGTAAACAAATGCAACGAGATTCAATGCCTAGGGGCATATTGGCCTCAGGCCGTATTGCATAGTAGTATAGCGTCATCTAACATTGGGCGAACAGACTACCTGGTCTCGTGCCTGTGTTTCGATAGGGATCTTGGAGCGAAACCGAAATACGCACAAAAGCTGATTTATAAAAAGAGTTTACATATTAAAATTATAATCGTAATTATGTATTCGTGAAGTAATTTTTTTAAATTTTGATGTCCGGGAATTTGGACGTTTACGTTTTTCACTCTCAATTTGTACAGTAAGTAACTCAATGCGTAAACGGTGTTCTTCTAAACATTATACTTGCACTTCACACTTCTCCTCGCGTTCTGCGTGCCACAACTGCATTTGTAGCTCATGGCCTTCTACAGCTCGAATTTCTTCATTTTGGTAAAAAATCGCTTTTGCATTTCTCACAGACTTGGAATCTTCGACATTAGTGGTCAATGCAAGTGTGTATACATTGTATTAACTGAGACTTCTCGCTCATTTTGTTCAACATCCTTCCCATTGGAATTACCACTCTCCACATCTGGCAGATTCACACTGCTTTTATTTTGAATCTCACATAAATTTGCATAGTCTTCGTTTTGCGTCTCGGTATGGTTTCCACTTTGCTCAGCGTTCTCGTACAAGATTTCTAATTCTTCGCTCATGGTGAAAATGAGCTCTTCTGTGCCGTTGCCGTCTTTGATGTTGTTGGGTTTCGCGACAGAAGTGGACACACAGCCTGGATTTGCGAACAAAGCTTCGTCGCCATTGTCGGCATTTGGATCGAGACTTTCGATAGTTAAAGCAATCGCAGCGCGCAATTCCTGCTTGGAGTAGCTCAGCACCTTGTCAATATTTTCTGGAGGTTCGCCGCCACCGGTGAGGTGACGAGCAAGCTTGTTGGCAGCGTAGTCCTTCCGAAGAGCAACTTTAGTATTTTTAAATTTGCTTGCTAAGTTCTTGGCTGATCGGAATGTCTATAATAAGACCTCGTCAGAAAAAGGAAAGACAATATAATAGGAAAACAAATTACGTTCGAAATTGATGACGAATTGAACTCCTTTTCAACCTTCAGCCATGCTTCATTTTTCATTTGGTTATTTTGCATATTTGTGCGCTTGTCCAAAAGCACCTTTCCGTACTTCACTACAAGATCGCTCAAAAGATTCCCTTCGTCCTCAGAATAATTTTGATTCCGGACCTTTGACGGACCGCCTTGTCTCTTTTCGTCGCGCTTTGATATCATTTCGATATTGAACAATTTTTTATTTGATATTGACAAATAAATAATTTTCAATATCAGGTCGTAAACTGACAATTCAGCATATTGTCAGCGTCTCAAAGCCAAGTCGTAAATTCTCGTTTACGACGAGTCTCAATTCTAATAGTTTTTGTGAACAAACCGACAAGTTTTAGCTAAGGTGTAAACGGCGTTGTATTATAAATCGGGATTTAACTACATCGAGAATTATACCGCTTTACGACTCGGTCAACAAATTGGCCATTTATATATAAAATATTTGAGTTAATTTATCGACATTACAGAGATTTGAAATGTGCTGTGAAATAACTCCCAAAGAACAAAATGAAATAACTCCCAATATTTGCCAGTTATTTCATAATGAAACCACAAGTCCCAAAAAAAAATTAAATAACTCTGAAATGAAATAAGTCCCAAAAAATTAAATAAATCCCATATCAAAATTTGAAATGGTATCTTTATGCTGCATAATCAGTTACAATGACATTTGAAAAATACAGCAAACTATTATGTAAATATGTAAAAGTTACAATTACAAGAAAACTTGAATAGTGTCGTCGACCTTTTCACGGCAAATTGGACAGTTAGAGCTTTCTATTCCTTCGGAAATAGTCTTAGCTTGCAGCATTAGAACACAAGCGTTGCATATTTTTAAATGTTTGCATGGCATCAATAGTACATTGGGCTCAACCTCGAAACAAATTACGCATAAATTTGAGAGCGCGGTATTTCTGATAGCTTTGATGTGGTATCTTGTTCTTCCTCCTCCTCTCCTTCAAGATACGGTTGATCTTCAAAAAAATCTTCTTCTGGCTCCATTTCACTGACATTTTTTATTTTTTGGATACACCATTCGATTAAAAAACGCAGTAGCTGTTATGATTCCAGAACGTAGATTTTCGTTGGCTTTCGCAATCAGTTCAGCTTTTTCATTAATTTCCGTCTTTTTTTTAGTTTTTCCCAAAGCTCCACTACTATTAGCCAGCATTTCGAAATTTCGGGACATATTGAACTCCTCTGTTTGCAAAACTTTGATAAATTTATAAAAGTTTCCCTGTTTTGGTATCATTTTTGCCAGCGCTCCATTATATCCCTCGATGGCCGATGTCGTCCGTGTTGTTGTCGCAAAGACTGACATTCCATCTGGTCCAACCTTTATTCGATATAAATAAAAAGTAAAAAACAAAACCAACAACGAACTATACGCAACACTTGTATGAGATTTTGGTAAAAGTCTAGTTGAGAGGTCGACTGCTAATAAGTGTCCAAAAATATCGAAAGAGGTGTCAAAAGACGCGTATTGTCCTCGACAACAAGAACACAGGTAAACAAAAAATTTTTTTTTTGAACATGGGTTTTGCCCTATATATTCGGATTCTATGTTCAATTCTATAAAAAAAAAATTCAATTACGAATCAAAAATATTTGGTTTTATAGAAATTATAGCGATTTGAAAATTTTGCATTTTTGCACCAGGCTAATGTAGGTCCTTTCGCGCTATTTCGGTCGATAGAGGGCGGCGGGTAGCTACCTGATGCAGCGATGCATCGAAAAAAGATCTACTTAAAGCACAACATACTCGTCTTAAAAAAAAAAACCAAACAAATGTGGCTGAGAAACAGTAAAAAGGAGATAAAAGGTCCCAGATACACATGATTTTAGGTAGATTTGGCAATTCGATAAGTACATATTAAGAAACTCATCGAAACTTTTACTGACGGATTGTCAGGCCAGAAATAGAGCATGCCAGCTACCTGATAGCGTCTTTGTAAGTAAAATTTTTTTTTAAGCAGCTGTAGTTTCTTGGGTCACTCGTTGTGGGCGACACTATATTTTTGCATATCACAGAGGAATGATGTCTTCGAGAAGTTGCAAACGAGCGGCTAATTCGTTTTGCTATATATGTGGCGAATGTATTAAAAGAAGACAAAAAAAGTTTTATTTAACTAAAAACCCAAGGATTTGCGAGACCTACCTAGCCTATTTCGGTCTACCTGTTAAAAACCATGACAAAAAATGGGCCCCACATGTTTCATGTAACTCTTGCAGAAGCATTCTGGAGCGTAAGTCTATTTTCTCTTTTTTATTGTACTAACCGTTTCATTGTACTAACTGTTGTTTTTCAAAAAAATTAAAGGGGGTATGCAGACTATCGATGCTTAGCATTACGGGAGCCCTGCAAACAACCCCGACGGCTGCACTGTATGTCATTTTGCACATCCCACCTGTAGACCTGGTAGCAAAGAACAAAGCGTTAACGACCGCAACCAGGCTCGGTGCTTCGGAGCAGCTTGAGCGCCGACCATTTGATCATAGTAGTATAGCGCCATCAATCACAAGACGAACAGACTACATGATTCCCTATCTGTGCTTCGAGGGAGATCTTAAGGCCACAATAGAGGTGGACGGTTGGCGCAAGTGTGCGCAAATGGCGGACGAGGGGATACATGTGTACACCGATGGTTCCAAAGTAGTGGAAGGAGTAGGGTCTGCGGTATACTGCGCTGATCCGGAAATAAGCAGATCCTACAGGCTGCCGGATTACTGTAGCGTTTTCCAAGCGGAAATATTAGCCGTAACCAAAGCAGTAGAAACCCTGGAATAGAATAGCTTAAGCTGCAACCGTGTTAACTTTTATATTGACAGTCAAGCAGCAGTTATTGCTCCTATCATTAAAAAGAGAGGACTGTAGACTCATGACGGGTATTCTGACTGGACACTGCCTTCTGTTGTCACATGCCTTTAAACTAGGCTTGGTCAGTGATAACAGATGTAGGAAGTGCGGGTTGGAGGAGGAAACGATCGCGCACGTTCTATGCTCGTGCTCTGCACTTTCCAGGCTAAGCTGTCAGATCTAGAAGCAGCAAGTGGCTTAAGTCCTAGGAAGCTTCTAGTATTTGCCAAGAGGATGGAGTTATTTTATAACATAGGTCCTGGTTTTTGATAGGGTTTTTCAGTTTGGTCGTTAAAACAAATTTCTGGTAACACTACGGACTCAATCAATCTATGTGAGGTCCTCATGGACCCGCCAGTTCAACCTACCAACTGTTTAATATATATATACATATATCTACATACATATAATTGCATAATAATAGTTTGGTACCAGGGTGAGAAAAGAGCCATGAAGTTCGCAGTGCCGAGGATTTGGAGGGAATCGAGTAATCATGACACTGATTGCTATTTTTGTGTAGTGAAACCACTGAAAGGGGAACGTTTAAGGAAAACAATATATCCGGAACTACCATCGACATCCGCTCCAGTACCACATTCGGAACAAAATCCTGTACCTGATCCACCTGTGTTGGAAAAGCAACTATTCCCTCAAGGCAGCTTTCAAACACCTAGTTCATCTGCATCCGCACATTCCGAATTTGTGCCTCAAATTGAACCAGGAATACCACATCTCATCAACTCTGAAGATCTCAGTGACTTAATAAGAGACTTAAATCTATCAAAAGACAAAGCAGAGTTATTAGCATCGCGGCTTAAACAACTAAATTTACTTGCTTCTGAAAATGTCGGTAAAGAAAGCGTCATGAAGAATTTTCCTGTTTCCACAGTAAGGAAGATGGACTCTCTTTTTGCTATGACGTGAAAGGTTTATTTGAAGCAATTGGTATTCCTAGTAATACAAATGAATGGCGCCTCTTTATCGACAGCACAACAAAAAGTCTAAAAGCAGTTCTACTACACAATGGGAACAAATTTCCATCTATTCCACTGGCACATTCCATACTTCTCAAAGAAAAATATGACAGTATTAAAATGCTATTAACTGCAATCAAATATACGAAATACAAGTCTGAAGTTATTGGAGACTTCAAGATGGTTTGTTTTTTTACTGGAATGCAAGGTGGATATACCAAACACTCATGTTATCTTTGCTTATGGGATAGCAGAAATGATGCCGCCCACTATCGCCAAAAACATTGGCCTGAACGTATTGAATATGGAGTTGGAAGATTGAATATTAAACATGAAGCAATTTTCGATCCTAAAGATATATTGATGCCGCCATTGCATATTAAATTGGGCCTTATTAAACAGTTTGTGAAGGCTCTTAATATTGAGTCTAAAGCTTTCAAATATTTGGAGACTTTTTTTCCAAAGCTGTCAGAGGCGAAAATTAAAGCTGGGGTCTTTGTTGGCCCTCAAATAAAAAAAAAAATATGAACTGCGATATTTTCCTGGACCTACTTAGCAATGAGGAGAAACTAGCGTGGAACAGTTTTAAGGCAGTAGTGCATGACTTTCTTGGAAATCATAGGGATGAAAATTATGATTATCTGATAACTGGCATGATTTCGAATTTTTCCGCCATCGGATGTAGAATGTTGCTAAAGATGCACATGTTACATGCATATCTGGATAAATTCAAAGATAATATGGGAGCTTATTCAGAAGAACACGGGGAGCGATTCCATCAAGATATAATGGAGTTTGGGAAACGATACCAAGGCCAGTATACGGAAAGCATGATGGGGGACTATATTTGGACGTTAATAAGAGAAAATGTTACCGAATTTGGCGAGAAAAGCAGGAAAAAGCATTTTTAAACATTTAAGCTGTATTCTAAAACTAAATTTATAAGAATAAATCTTAAATTGATTTTTAATATACTACAATAAATCAAATCTATGTCAAATTTTGATGAATTTTCATGTTTTTCGTTTTTTTCTCATTTTTTTCGAACAAAACCAAATCAAAAACTTTTTTATGTTCATATTCTTATTTCTGGGTGCAAAAGCACTGAAAAAAATGTGTACGCAGAAGGACATCACCATGGCGGTAGCCACGGTTATACCACACATCCGGACTTGGCATGGCGTAGTCCAGGTAATTTTTTATAAGCGCGGCCGAAGCCCGCCAACGCAAAAAGGTGTTCTGCGCGAAAATACTATGGATTCCACACACGGTTTCGGAGGAACCCGCGGGTCATTTTTCGGTTTTTCGTTAATAACTTTTGAACTATATAAAATTTTTCTTTTCCGCCTTCGGATTATTGTTGTCGAGATCATTACGCGTCTTTTGACACCTCTCTCGATATTTTTGGTAGCGTATTAGCAGCCGACTCCTCAACTAGACTTTTACCGAGATTTCTTTAATAGAGCTTACCTTCTTTAGCCATTGTTTCTCGAAATATTCCAAAAAGCTTGCAAAGTGGAAATGACGCTCGATGTTTCCAATATCGTCCTTAATTTTTAGAAATGTGGCGGGCAGCAACTGCTTAAAACATCCAAGTGGTACAATTGAAAAAGTACCATCAATTAAAATCTGTTTATTGTTGTTGTTGGGAACGTTTTCACCGATCAGCTTGATTATCTTATCAAATGCAAATACGCAGTACGCAAAATCCTTCGAGTTATGGTAAACTTTATAAAAGGGTGTTTTCTCTTGGCCATCGTGCAAAGCAAGTCCAAAGTTATTGAAAATATTTTCTTTTTTAAACATATTGTTACGAATATTAGCAAAACTGAGGAGTGCTGCCATCTCCAGGCCGATGCTAAGCAGTGACGTGAATTCACATCAATAATTCAATCATTATGTATCTACATAAACGAATCAATAATTGCGTCTACACATATGTACACATTCCGACGAGCAACATTTACATACAAGGCAGCGAGAGATGAGATGTCACACACCGATGAATTTACTTATACGCTTATGTGTGTGCGGGAGACTGTAAACTACAAACACATGCATATATCTTATCTGAGTTGTCACAATAGAGAGCAATAATTTGTGCACGTAGTTGTGGCTGGCGATTTTGTAGCCGAAACAACTAGTAAGTTCTGGAAATCGAAGAGCCTAGAAGTATGCAGCGTAAACTATAAAAGCGGGGCAAGCGAGTAAGAAGTAATTCAGTTTGATTTGAGTTGTCAAGCAGTTGCGATTAAGACGATATCTAGCGAGCAATAGCAGTATTATTTTGAATAGTAGAGTTTCATTGAGCTATCAATCAGTGTGGTTATTAAGCAAGCTATTCGTTGCACAGTTTGAGTGTATTGTGAAGTACTTTAATAAACGCCATTTTGCATTATTACAAATTGGAGTTATTTATTCAACAGTTTAGTGATTCGGACTTAGCAGAGGATTGCAAATAAGAGGATTTGCAAGCAAATTCGTTACAATTGGTGTCAGAAGAGGAATTGTTGAATAAATTCCAAGGGACAACAAGGACATGGCAAAGTTCAGTGAATTGAAGATCCAGCAACTAAAGAAGGAGTTGGAGAGCCGTGGATTGAATACAAGCGGCGTTAAACTTGAACTTCAGGCACGGCTACGAGAGGCAATGGAAGCAGAAGGAATTGATGTGGAAGAGCATGTCTTTCATCTTGATGGCGAGGAGACAACAAAAATTGAAGAGAAAAACGAAACATCGCAAACGGTTACCAGCACAGACTTGAACGTGATATTGGCTGCAATATCTGCAGAAACGTCGACAGTAGCATCGAAAATTGAAGCATAAGAAACACGTATTTCAGAAATGTCGACACAAATTTCTTCACAACTAGAATCGCAGGAGACACTTTTAACATCCAAGATGGAAGCACAAGAGGCACGTATAACAGAAATGTCATCACAAATATCCACAAATATGTCATCACAGCTGGAAGAACAAAAGACATATATGGCAACCCAACTGAAAGAACAAGAGACACGCATAACAGAACAACTAGAAGCACAAGAGGCGCGTATATCATCAAAACTCGAAGCGGGCATGGACGAAAAAATAAGGCAGTTTGAAGAAAAATTCGAGGCAGAGGTGGATGCGTTGAGAGGTCGTATACAGGAATTTCAACTTAATCGGCCGGCTGCTTCAGCGAGTAATCCAAAGGTAAAGACACCATCCTTTGACGGTTCTGTTCCTTTTCAGGTCTTTAAGCTACAGTTTGAGAAGACCGCAGCAGTGAACCAATGGAATGCTGAAGATAAAGTTGCAGCTCTGTTCGTGGCACTGAAAGGTCCTGCCGCGGAAATCTTACAGACTATTCCAGAGTACGAACGGAACAGTTATGACGCATTGATGGCTGCTGTAGAACGGCGATACGGAAGCGAACACAGGAAACAGATATTCCAAATTGAGTTGCAAAACCGTCACCAAAGAGCGAATGAGACTTTGCAGGAGTTTGCCTCGGATGTTGAAAGGTTAGCTCATCTCGCAAATGCGGACGCACCCGTGGAATACACTGAAAGGGTAAAGATTCAGAGCTTTATAAATGGCATACGGGACGTCGAAACAAAGCGAGCTACATACGCAAACCCAAAGCCAACATTCGCAGAAACGGTGTCACAAGCTTTGATTCAGGAAACAGCGTCGCTTCTGTGTAAGCCAGTTTTCAAAGCACGCCATGTAGTAGTAGAAAGGCCAGAGTGGGTAGACGCAATATTGGAGGCACTGAAAGGATCGCAAAAGCGAAGTGTAAAAGTTATCAAATGCTTCAAATGCGGGAAGTCCGGTCACATAGCACGTCATTGCGATCTTGGTCTTAATAGTTCCAACAATGTGGGTGGCCGTAAACGCAAAGCCGGAGGAGATGAGCAAGAGCGAGTAAGAGGTAGAGAGCTAGATCCAGCTATTGAATGCCCTGTGATATCTGTGTCGCAAATTGGAAGGAAATCAAGCAGTCTTACCGTCAGAGGGAATGTGGATGGCAAAGAACGAATACTGATTGTAGATACGGGCGCATCTCATTCCTTGATCCGATCTGACTTGGTCAACAGGAGAGTAAAACCGTTACCTGGAGCAAAGTTGCGTACGGTCACTGGCGAGTATAACCAAGTTCAGGGAGAAGTGATATGTGAAGTATTGATTGGGAAGGTCATGGTCCTACACAAATTTGTTGTGGCGGAGATTGTTGATGAAGTTATATTGGGAGTAGATTTCTTGGTTGACCATGACATCAAAGATCGATATGCAGAGAAGAGTGATGCGGTATGAGAACCAAGATGTGCCACTTAGCTTTAGTTTGGAAAAAGGGTTCAGCAGTAATCGGGTACTGGTGGAGAAGACTCGACGAAGGCCACGAAATTCAAAGGTAAAGGTTGATGGAACAAATGGGCCAAACAAATCAAAACCGAAGGTACCTGTGAGAGAAACACTGGCATTGAAACGCCCTAATGGACGTACTAAAACCAAGAAAGAATGCAATGGTGGTTTCAAGTCAAGGCACACTACTGTTGTGAAGCGTCGGAACGATACTGATTATGCAAAGGAAATGCGTCCAGCGCAAGCTCTGCGAAGTAATTCTTCATTGGCCAAGAAACAGATTGCGAGGGAACGATCCAGAATAATGAGTAGTAAGATGGAACGTTTCCGGAATGAAAATTTGGTACTGTTAAACGACCCTCACCGGCAGAAAGGTGTTCCAGCCCAAATTCGGTGCAGTTGGGAAGGCCCGTACAAAGTTGTGAAGAAGATCAGTGATACCATCTACCGCATACAAACCACTGGGAAACCACGGATTAGAAGGGTGGTACATTTGGAGATGCTAGCGGCGTTTAGATTGGGAGATTTGTCTGATCGGGACGATCAGTCTTAGGTGGAGGGCAGTGTTACGAATATTAGCAAAACTGAGGAGTGCTGCCATCTCCAGGCCGATGCTAAGCAGTGACGTGAATTCACATCAATAATTCAATCATTATGTATCTACATAAACGAATCAATAATTGCGTCTACACATATGTACACATTCCGACGAGCAACATTTACATACAAGGCAGCGAGAGATGAGATGTCACACACCGATGAATTTACTTATACGCTTATGTGTGTGCGGGAGACTGTAAACTACAAACACATGCATATATCTTATCTGAGTTGTCACAAGGGAGAGCAATAATTTGTGCACGTAGTTGTGGCTGGCGATTTTGTAGCCGAAACAACTAGTAAGTTCTGGAAATCGAAGAGCCTAGAAGTATGCAGCGTAAACTATAAAAGCGGGGCAAGCGAGTAAGAAGTAATTCAGTTTGATTTGAGTTGTCAAGCAGTTGCGATTAAGACGATATCTAGCGAGCAACAGCAGTATTATTTTGAATAGTAGAGTTTCATTGAGCTATCAATCAGTGTGGTTATTAAGCAAGCTATTCGTTGCACAGTTTGAGTGTATTGTGAAGTACTTTAATAAACGCCATTTTGCATTATTACAAATTGGAGTTATTTATTCAACAGTTTAGTGGTTCGAGCTTAGCAGAGGATTGCAAATAAGAGGATTTGCAAGCAAATTCGTTACAATATTAACAACATCAGTTGGAGTGTTCGGAGATGCTGCAAACACTTTGGCTGTCAAATATTGGAGAACACGCTTGACTTTATTAAAATCAATATTTTTCGTCGATTCCTGCTGGCTTTATTAACAAAACACATTTTTTAACACCCAATGTGAGTTTACACATGCATGTAACACTGTTAACTTACCTCAGGCATATTTCTTGAAAATTCTCTCGGATTCCGCTGACAGTACTAGATGCACCAAAAGTACTTGTGGAATGTAAACATCTATCCTTTATTTCATTAAGGGCTTTGAGTTCTTCATATGGCTCATATTGATCATTATGATTATGCTCTATGAAGTTTCGGACCTTTCGGCACCGTCCGTTTTCCAAAGATACTCGCGATTTACAATTTGTTTCGTAACACGTATAGAATATTTTACCATTACTTTAAGATTTTTTTAAATACAATTGTTTTTCATTTTTATGTACAATAATTTGCGATTTCTTCTTTTTCCACTCACTACTTCAAAATCAAGACTTGACATTTTTTGCACTCTCACTAAGCACCGATCCATAATAATAAAATTCTAACAAGAACTGATGGCGTACAGATTTATAATTGAAAAATAACTCATTGTTTTGATACAGATTTCTTTACACCAGTTATACACTCTAAAACTTTTGTTGGAAATTAAGATTAAAACGGAGGTAAATTCCTGTTGAAATAATTTTTTGGCGTAAAAATGCCCATTTTTTGTACGTATGCATGTTGAAAATAAAAAAAATGGATGATATTACTATAAAGAAACGTGTAATATTTTGATTTACACCCGAAAAGTACGTAGTTTTACGCAAGAATTGTGCAAAATTATACATGCTTTGTAATTTGACACAACAATGTGCAAATTTCGGTCACTTATTATCGTATTTTGCTTCAGGTAACTGTAAATTTTCATTTTCGGTGAAATTGTTGTGTTTGTCATCTCGAGGTGGAAAAAAGTTAATAAGAATTAAAATATAAATATAATTGGCGAATAAGCTTTACAAATATATTGGAAAAGTTTGTGTGTAAAGTGTGTGCAAAGCAGTTCTGCAAATTAAAGAGAACTGACTTCAAATTTGTTTCCATAATACAATAATAAATTTTCAAGCTACAGTGTCTATGCAGTCTATTTTTCAAAAAAGCGTTCTGCCAAAGACGCCGTTGTTGAAGATGTCACCACAAATTCAATTGCTCGATGGCTTCTTGCGACTTTTTCGCTACAAGCATACATGATGTATATTCATATATTTTCAAACATTTTGCTTACAGCAGAAACGTCAACTGTCCAGTAATTTCTTGCTTGAAACCATTTAGTAATGCGTCCTCTTTTCTATCACACTTTTCCGGAAACATAGCCAAAAGAGTGACTATGAAAAAAGAAAGAAATATGTGGGCGAAAATAGTGAGGAACTATCGTTAAATACGATCAGTTTCCAGGAGTTGCCATATAGTCCTAGTTCTACCGCGTTAATAGCTTTAAAAATATGTTAACACCGTTAAAATGCAAATATAATATTTCTGAAACCTGCGGAGAGTATTTGTTTAAAGAGCTGTGCACTCAATTTATTTTCACGGCTATTGCTAAATATTTCAAGGAGAACGACGAGTTTCTTTTTAAATTTTATATGGTACATACATACATAAGTATATACATATTTTTTAATATTTATACCAATTTTCACTTTTTCAACTCTTTAGTAACTTTCTAATTATATTATACGTTATTTCAGTTTGGGACGACAATAGAAAAAGTTGAAAAAGGAATAAAAGAACTAACGCCCTGTGTTTCTATTATAGGTGAATATTATAATATTATGTACGAACGTATTTTAACCCTTTCCAGGGCACTACCAGAAATCCTCAAATATTTACTAAAAATTGTATAATGTTTCGTTCATTTAAGTTATTTATTTAAGAAAATATAAAATAACAATTTTATAATTTTGTATTAATAATCTTATTATTTTAGTTTTAATTTTTGTCTAATTTTTTATTCATTTCATTATTTTCTAAATACATATCCAGAAGACATACCTCAAAATATAGGTTACCTTTAAAGAAACAAACGGAGATTTAGTTGACTTGGTTTTGCAGCTATTTTCCTATTATTATAAATTCAATTTAGAATATCCCAAAAATATTTCGCAAACGTGTGAATTTTTGATGCGTTAATTTTTAAAATTTTATCCACCCCAAATACGTGGGAAAATAAAACACATTAATAATGTAGCAAAAATAAATACACTTAGGAGAAAAATGAATGAATTTATTAATATATTAATTAATTATTATTTAATAAATAAATATCTATGAAATTAATGAATTAAAAAATTAATACTATTTTCTAATTTTAATTTTTTCTATGTAAAAAAATATCTTAATAACTTAATGAATAAACATATGTGAATAAATAAATATTTAAGTTAAAAATTAAATTAAAAAACCTGACCTTTTATTTAAAAAAATGTTGGCCCTTAGTGCTTAAAATCGCCCTCTTAGGGTGTAAATATATGCAACTGGTGAGTACAATTTTAGGCATATTGTGTCTAAAGTATTACACATTTTTTGGTAAAATTCAACAAGAAATTTGTAAAAATTAAGATGTGTAATATTACACATATATAGTGGTTAAAGTGTTGCCTACCATTTTGGTAGCAAATTTACGAATTTTCGGTTTACAGTGTAGGCCAACAGTTCCAACAGAACGTCAAAGATCGTTTGTATTGTATTTTTAAGAAAATGAAATAACTCCCAACAAAAATGAAATAACTCCCAATGCCTAAATTACAAACAATGAAGTAAGTCCCAATAAAAATGAAATAACTCCCAATCTCAAAAAATTATGAAATAACTTCCAAAGAAATTTTATTGGGGATTATTTCATTTGGGAGTTATCTCATTATGAAATAATTACCAGCACAAATTATGAAATAAATCCTAATGAATTGGGAGCTATTTCATAATGAAATAAGTCCCAATTTGTATGGAAAATATTTGGGAGTTATTTCATTTTTTTGTTGGGAGTTATTGCATTTGGGAGTTATTTCACTGCACCTTTTATTCTTGTCTGCTTTGTGTGTGACGTCGATTTCGAAGAACTGGCGCGACTTTCTGGCACAGTGATGTTGCCTACATCCGCGCATCTCGAAAAGTGTGTCCCCATCAAGACCTCTAAATTTTCTTGACTGGAGACGGTCCATGAACCATTAGACTTTTTTATGCTATTTGGGCTACTTTTGACCTAGTTAGCACTTTGTGAAGTCTTGATACATTATTCGAATACGTAATACGTAAGCACATCATAAGCACATCGGCGGCCATAGTGGTGTGATGGTAGCGTGCTCCGCCTACCACACCGTATGCCCTGGGTTCACACCCCAGGCAAAGCAACATCAAAAATTTGAGAAACCAGGTTTTTCTATTAGAAGAAAACTTGTATAAGCGGGGTCGCACCTCGACAGTGTTTGGCAACGTCAATTCCGTGGAATGGTTGGTGCAAAAAAATCTTCCATCTATCGTGTTGTGTAAACATTGCTTCCTACGATGTAAGTATGCTTAAAGCTAATCGCCATTTATTGTACCTGCGTGAGCAGTGTGTTGACATGCCTACAATGCTTGCTACAGTTTTGGAATCAGTGCTTCTGAATAAAAAATTCCGATTTGGCAATCACAGCATTTTCACTACTGTGCGTCATAACTATAGGGGCACCATTGTTTACGGCTCTAATGGGAGCACTGAGCTGGAAGCCGTAGTTAATACGAAGTGGCTTCACATCTCATCGTTAAAGCAGACTGTATCCGAGGGCGGTGTTATCGATTTCATTTCCAAGTACGCAGGCATTGATCCTAAAAATCTTACATGCCGAAAACTCATCGAAAATGGTATCCCGCTGTATAGTATACAGAGCGTAAACTTTAAGCTTGATGTTGCTACTGCCTATTATGAATCTCTTCTAGACCCTAATGCATGGCTTTCCGGCGTTAATGTTCGGCCCTTTCGATTCATGCAACGCCAAATCAATGATATCTAGCGCTTACAATGATAATATAATTGCTGAAAGTTCATATATTCCTGGACGGTGCCAGAAACATCTAACAATCTACTACCAAAATGTCTCCGGTTATGCGCACTAAATCCAACTCATTTTCCAATATTAGATCGCATGCCGACTACGATATTTTTGTTCCAACCGAGACATGTCTCAATACTGAATTTTTGGATGGCGAGTTCTACGACTCGAATTTGTACAACATTTATCGTAAGGACCGTGATTTTTCAAAAACTGGCTCTCCAGGGGTGGAGGGGTTTTCATTGCTATTCGCCGTCATCTTCAATCATCGCTTGTTGAGTTATCCGAGGTGGATTCACTTTTGCACCAACTTTGTGTCTCTGTTCTTAGCTTTTCCGAAATGTTCATTTGCGTCTCATACATCCCACCTTCTAGTATGGATTCTCTCTACAAATCACATGTTGACAACGTTATAGACCTGATTCGTAATCATGATGGTAGTAATTTCTGTATACTTGGTGACTTCAATCTACCTAATATTGAATGGTCCTATGATAACGATAGCTACACTTTAGTCCTTAAAAATGTAAACAGTACTGCTGAGATGTACCTCATTGATAATTTCTTAAGTGTCAATGTTTTCCAGAAAAACGGCCTCACAAATCAGTTATCGAGAACTCTTGACCTTGTCTTTGTTAATAATAATGTCAACTGTATTCTTAGTGAATGTCTTGACCCGTTGTCGTGCGCATGTTTGCATCACATCCCGCTAACCCTGGACATGGAATTATATACCTTTTGTGGTATCAGTCCATATGACGATGCGCATAGTTTTTCATTTAGACGCGGAAACTTCGATATGATTTTTCAGGAAGTTTCGTCCACTGACTGGGAGTCTCTTTTTCTGGGAACGGATTTTTCTAGTTGTTTCAACATTTTTATACTCAGCTGAGCAGAGCTCACAGAGTATATTAACTTTGTTCGTATAACGGTAATCCGTAACGGTATAAACTAATCGACATAGATATATACTTCTATATATCAAAATGATCTGGGCGAAAAATAAATTTATTTAGCCATGTCCGTCCGTCCGTCTGTAAACACGATAACTTGAGTAAATTTTGAGGTATCTTGATGAAATTTGGCACGTAGGTTCCTGGCCACTCATCCCAGATCACTATTTAAAATGAACGAAATGAACGAAACCACTTTTTCGATATCGAAAATTTCGATAAACCGAAAAAGTGCGATAATTCATTACCAAACAGGGATGAAGCGATGCAACTTGGTGGGTACGTTGACCTTATGACGTAGAATAGAAAATCAGTAAAATTTTGGACAATGGGCGTGGCACCGCCCACTTTTAAAAGAAGGTAATTTAAAAGTTTTGCAAGATGAAATTTCGCAGTCGATAAAGATATCATGATGAAACTTGGCAGGCATGCCTATTACTATATTTGCGCTAAAAAAAATTGGGAAAATCGGATGACGAACACGCCCACTTTAAAAAAAAAATTTTAAGAAAAATTTTAACAAAAAATTTAATATCTTTACAGTATATAAGTACATTCATAGTCAACATTCAACTCCAGCAATGATATGGTGCAACAAAATACAAAAATAAAAGAAAATTACAAAGTGGGCGTGGCGCCGCCCTTTTTAATTTAATTCATCTAGACTACTTTTAAAGCAATAAGTCGAACAAAAATTTACCAATCCTTGTGAAATTTGGTAGGGGCATAGATTCTATGACGATAACTGTTTTCTGTGAAAATGGGCCAAATCGGTTGATGCCACGCCCAGTTTTTATACACAGTCGACCGTCTGTCCTTCCGTTCGGGCGTTAACACTATATATCTTTCCTAAACTTAGCTGAGGTACTTATCTCAACTTACTTTATCTTGGTATAAAAAATGGCCGAAATCCGACTATGACCACGCCCACTTTTACGATATCGATAATTACGAAAAATGAAAAATTGCCATAATTCTATACCAAATATGAAAATAGGGATGAAACATGGTAATTGGATTGGTTTATTGACGCAAAATATAACTTTAGAAAAAACTCTGTAAAATGGTTGTGACACTTTTCATATTAAGTAGAATAAAATGAAAAAGTTCTGCAGGGGGAAATCAAAAGCCCTTGGAATCACGGCAAGAATACTGTTCGTACATTTAAAAATAAATAAGCGGTACACGACGGATGATGTTCTGGGACACCCTGGTCTATATTTTGGTCGATATCTCGAAAATGCTTTCACATATACAACTGAGGACCACTCCCTTTTAAAACCCTCATTAATACCTTTAATTTGATGCCCATATCGTACAAACACATTATAGAGTCACCCCTGGTCCACCTTTATGGGGATATTTCTAAAAGGCGTCCACCTATAGAACTAAGGCCCACTCCCTTTTAAAATACTTTCTAATACCTTCTATTTGATACCCATATCGTACAAACACATACAAGGGTTTCACTAGGTTCATTTTCCTACATGGTGATTTTCCCTCATTTTGTCCCCAAAGCCCTCAGCTGAGTATGTAATGTTCGGTTACGTCCGAACTTAGCCTTTCTTACTTATTAAAACTGTTATTAATCAAATTTGTATTGACAATATACCTCGAAAAAAGTGCGTTGTTACAAGATTCCGTGGTATACCAGAAAGCTGAAACGGCTAAAGGATTTGAGAAATAGATTCTTCAAAAAATTGAAACTCACTCAGTCCATGATCTATAGATCTGAATTCCTTCACTATTCTAAAAAATTTACAGTGTTGGGCAAAGACTCTATAGGAATTTTGTTCGTAACTTTGAACTTGATATTAAAGATAATCCTAAGGAGTTTTGGAATAACGTAAAATCCAAAAATCTATGCTCTAGTATTCCGGCATCAGTATTATATGCTGAAGCGGCTAATCTTCTTGCAGATTTTTTCCGCTCCAACTTTGTTGCGCAAACGGAAGTCCGGCTGGAGGTCCCCGTTTGGGCTGACTCTTCTATGAACTTTGGCGCTTTGACTTTATCCTTTAAGATGTTGTGAAAGGAATCCAAAACATAAAATCATCCACCTTTACCCATATTGACAGCCTATCGTCTTATATTTTTAAAAATTGTTTGGCATTGGCGATCTCACTCCTTTTTATTTTTAACAAATCTCTCGAGTTGGTGAATTAATCGATGCATGGAAGATAACTTTCATTAGCCCAGTTTTCCAGAGCGGTAATAAAAATAACGTCGCCAATTGTAGACCCATAGCAAAGTTGTCGACTATTTCTAAACTTTTTGAGTATATTGTGAATCAAAAATGTATTTTGCGGTAAAACGTCTAATCAGTAAAAATCAGCATGGTTTCATGTCCGGTAGATCCACTGTGACAATTTTAGCAATTTCCTCTGATTATTGCCCATCCGCGTTTAATAATCATTTACAAGTCTATACTGTATACCCTGATTTCCCAAAAGCTGATAAAGTTAGTCACTCAATCCAAATTTCTAAATTGCTTTCTTTGGGTTTCCATTCAACATTTCTTTCTTGGATAAGGTCATATCTTCAACAGCCTAGTTGTGTTGTTGATTTTTACAATACTCACTCTAATTCTTTTATTGACACCTCCGGCGTGCCGAAATGTAGCATTTTGTGGCCGCTGCTGTTTGCAATCTTTATAAATGATATTTCAGCCTGCTTTCAGCACTCCAACTTTCTTTTGTACGCTGATGGTTTAAAGGTTTTTGGAACCATTTCGAATGCCTCTGACGCGGAAAGGATTCAATCTGATCTCGACAATGTCGCTGTGTGGTGTAATACCAATAATCTGCCGCTAAATGTTGGCAAATGCTTTCATGTTGCCTTCTCCAAAGCTAGCGATAATCTCCTCACCTCTTATTTAATTGGCGGCACCCGCCTCCCAACCCTTAATGAGATAAAAGACTTAGGGGTAGCATTCGACTCGAAATTTTCTTTCAGTACTCACTTAAATGCTACCATTGCTAGGTCATATTCAGTGCTGGCCTTCATGCGGCGCTTTAGCTCACACTTTAGCGATGCCTATACTTTAAAATTATTGTTCACTGCGCTTATTCGCTCTAAGCTTGAATATGCTTGCTTTATTTGGAGGCCATATCACGAGTGCCATATTAAGAGGCTCGAACGTGTACAAAAAACATTTGTTCGTTTCGCATTGCGATCGTTGAATTTCTCTGATTCGATTCCCTCGTATGAAGACAGGTGTGCACTTCCTAGCCTACCGTATCTTCAATGTAGAAGAACCATTATCTCTCTCACTTTTGTCTACGACATTATACGCGGAGCAGTTGATGCTCCTTGCCTCCTCGCGAGTATCCGTTTTCGTATCCCGAGCAGGCCGCTTCTTAACAGAGTTACATTTTATACGGACAATGCCAGGACCTTCTATGCCTCTAATGCGCCTTTGTTTAGAGCCATGACTGATTTTAATCTAATCTCAAATTCTTTAACCATCGATTTTTCTTTGCCAAAGCACACTTTTCAGTGATATTTGTTCTGTTTAATCTGTAAATTTATTGCCATACATTACAATACAAGTAGTTTGTAATTATCTTAGTTTATCATTAAGTAAAGTTAAAATCTGTTATATAGTCTGTAAGGCCTGAAACACCATAGACTGTAAATAAATAAATAAATAAATTGTCATCAAGTCATATCAGTCTTATGCTCAAACAAGTACAGAATTCAGTGCGTAAAAAAAGGGTGCATTACACAGAATATATAACTTTTTATTTCTGTTTCATGCTTTATTTTGTTAACATTTTTCTTTGGGTTGGTGGTTGTAAAATTTTTTAAATCACGGCTATTCCACTTGGTTGCCAACTACCTTCTAAAAAACCTTATACTTATATTCTAGCATAATTTATGAGCAGCTGGAAAAAGTCACAGCAAAAGGGCTGTTATTACAAAAAAATCAACCAACACATAAACCCACATAAATATGTATGTGTCTAATACAAATAGTATGTTTATATGTAAATATTAATATAGCATAAATGCCAATACACTTGCACAAACAGGATAATAAATTTAAAAAGAAAAAGTATTACGATTAAATCTCACTTAAGTCCCAAAGCAATGTAGTGTATTAAGTTATGTATGGGTTAAGGACGCTCGAGGCTCTTTTTGCTATTTATGCATCATTATGATATATGACAGTAGTTAATGTGTAAGCTTGTGAGCAATAGCATTGGATTGGGAAGGTCACCAGCCTATCTCAACCAAGTGCGTATTAAAAATATGATAGGCAGAACGCAAAAGGGAACGATATCTATATCCCAATCAACATCAAAGATTCGCCTAAAAATTGTGGCAAATCTAACGTCAACGTTCTTTGCGAGATCAAGTATTTTATTCGGATCGAGATTTCACAATAGCCGTGTTTTTTACACGCGTATACGTTTACGTTTGCGCGTAAAAAAAACACTTATCCTCGCTTAGATAATGCTTAGAAGACCCATTTAGCGGCAACTAACTACAGAACATGTTTCAACCAAAAGCGCAGACATAAACCTCTGGTGGCCATAGTGTATAACACATAGCTGAATCGGTTGCGATGAATAGTAGAACCACACCATTTGTAGAGGTGATACATAGAATTAGTGTAGAAGGGAAACATACACAAATATATCAGTTATTTCCTTAAATCCACCTCAAATTCGAATTCTGTGTTTATTGGGATTTAGTATAACTGTGTGGGTTGGGTTTGTGTTTTTTGTTCATCAAACGATATGCTGATGTTTGTAAGCATAAACGTTATTTACATAAGCACACAATTAAAAATAATATTTTCAGCCCTGTGACAATTAATTAAAACACCTCTTGAACGTACACAAGAACAAACGCGTGATTATACCCACATGCCTTCAACACTGTACAACAAATTAGCGTCATTGTAAAATTTAAGAAGAAGACAACACAATCATACAACTTCAGATTTCATAATAGGTTAAGCAAAAAATCTTGGGATGGATCACAGATTATCACACAAAGGTACGCACTTAAGAGCTTTCTTAAATTGTGTTTATCTACTGTAGAAGAACGCCGAAACCGGCCCGACGAAAATCGGTCCAAAATACATACATCTTTTATTCACCCTGTCATATAATCAACAAAACAAACTTACTTAACTCCACGGAGCTTTCGCAGCTTTGGCCTGTGATAGACATTACAAAAAGCTTCTTTTCAAAGCATACAAATTTGGGTTGCTTGAAAAATATTTGAGTCAATTCTCAGCGTCTGGACTATAATGTGGGTTTCTGCTAGTTTATGTTGTTGTTGTTGTTGTTGTAGCGATAAGGTTGCTCCCCGAAGGCTTTGGGGAGTGTTATCGATGTGATGGTCCTTTGCCGGATACAGATCCGGTACGCTCCGGTACCACAGCACCATTAAGGTGCTAGCCCGACCATCTCGGGAACGATTTATGTGACCACATTAAACCTCCAGGCCATCTCCTCCCTACCCAACCCCAAGTTCCATGAGGAGCTTAGGCTCGCCAGAGCCTCTACTTTTAGTGAAACAGGATTCGCCGCGGATAGGTGAGGTTGACAATTGGGTTTGGAGAAGCTATATATTGCGCTGGCAACCTGAAGGGTTGCGCTGCACAACCCTTAAATCTGGTATTTTAGTCGCCTCTTACGACAGGCATACCTACCGCGGGTATATTCTGACCCCCTAACCCGCCCATCAACAGGTTGAGTACATTCGGAAAGCTTGATAGCTGATTTGATATCTAAGTAGACGAAATTATAACAAAAAAAAAATCAAAAAAACCAAGATTTTAAAATGATATTCTAGCTTGATTTATTTGGAAGTATTCTTACGGCTGGCGTGGATCAACTTCAGACACTCTTAACATCCTGAGAGGTTTTTCGTTTCCCCATAACGCTGGGTAATTGGATAGTAGATAAGCACATCCGCAACCACCTGGGGTGTTACCTGCAAATATATAACAAGAATTTTTCACATGTATATACATCTACACTTGCGGATAAAAATAATGTTTATAATTACTTCGAAAATGTTAAGAAGGCCAATAAAGCCGCAATTATTGAGGACTCGCGACAGTGGGTAAATAAATCGCTAAAAAACCATTGTGAGGAATAGCGGAGACATGCGCCTATAAAATGGATAGACATATTTCAGCTTCAACTAATTATAATACAGTACTAATTCTCTGTGCAACAATTTCATAAGCGTAGATGGGTTATACACTTGATAGTCCATAAAAAGTTTAAGTGCTTATACATATATGCACACGTAAAAAAACTCAGCTTATATTGTCGTAAGAAAAAATTGACTAAGGAATATATTCTTCCCATTATGATTCAAAAAACCACGAAGACTTTGGCCATTAAATTGAAAAAAAAATATTCGCTAAATAAAATCGTCAAAAATATATTACGGCCACATGAAAAAAGTACTGATTTATTATTACTAGCACTCTACACAAGATGGTGAAGCTGGCTGAAAATATGATGTAAAGCTAATATAGAAAAAATGGCATAAACAACAATTAATATTGTACATTCAAAATGAGCAACAGTACACCCTTTTTTACTGCGAACGTTGGCGCTATCGGAGCTCGTCTATCACACAGCGTTATTAGATCCTCCTATCGGGAATCTGGCTGCTGGAAGTATACTCGTCAGGGCCCTGGCAGGATGTAGCTCCGGCGGGAAAACTACTACCAAAATAGATTACTACTCGCGCACATTTAAGGTTGTGGACGGCACTAATATAATTTCTAAAGGTGTCCAGCCGGAATCTGCTCGAACTCTCTACAGTATTCTACATCATTCAAACTCCTATCACTTGATAATCGAAACATATCAGATAAGGAAAACAAATGTTATCCAGAAAAAGCAAGCAGGAATTTAAAAATTACTAGAAATCCCAATTAGATTGAAAACTTTGCAGTAAAGAAAATATAAAGTATCTTTTAATGAAATGTGCTAGTCTCGCACTTAGAAAAACGAAATGTGTTATTAGTTTTCAACGCAAAGAACAAACTGCGCCACTTTTCCATGCAAAAAATATAATCTGTTATTCTTCCCTGATTTGAAGTAGGGAGTGCGGATACGTGGAGAAAACGGCCGACAAAATTGTCTGCTAGTTTTGTGCGTTCCTAAGGCTAAGTATCCCCCTATTAGGAGTTGCACATCAGTCAGATCTAGAACCATCAAGCACCGTACGTCCTAGAAGGCTTCTAGTATTTGTCAAAAGGATAGACTTATTTTCTTTTATAACATCTCTGTGTCTGTTAGTCGTTTAGCTAATTTCTGGTAACACTATGACCTCATTCATTCTGTGTAAGATTCGCAAAAACTGGCCAGAACAACCTAACCTAATCTTCCCTGATTAGTGTAAGCTTTTATTGGAGTCACAAAATTAGGGACGTGGACTACGATATTAATATTTTACAAAACACTCCTTCTGAACAAACTGAATCATTTTTGACCATGGTGTAAATACGAAAATGACGTTTAAAAAAATTTTTAAATTCTCACTGCTCTCACATTTTTATTTCTTTGATTTTGGTTTTGTTTTCATAACAAAAATGTAACAAACTGTAATATATTTGGTAATTTTATACAACAGCATGACACTATAAAAACACGTCCAAAAATATCAAGAGGCGTATCAAAAGAAGCGTTTTGGATCCAGGATCGCGAATGCGAAAGCGGAGGTACAAAATTTTGGGTCTGTCAAGAGATATTTGCAAAAGAAATTTTGAAGATTCTCATGTAGTTGTTGTAATTTGACGATTTTGTGGTACCCACAAAAAAAATTGTGAACATAAGTGTTTCCACGGATATAGTTGGACTCACCCAAGGTAATGTTTTACAAGCGCGACCAAAGGCCGCCAATGCAGAATGGAGTTCTGCGCAAAAATACTATGGATCCCACCCTCGGGTACGGAGCACTCCAGGGTAATTTTTCGGTTTTTCGCTAATATCTTTTGAACGATCTAAAATTTTGATTTTCCGCCTTTGGATTATTGTTGTAGAGGTCAGTACGAGTCTTATGACGCGTCTTTGGACGCGTGTTACCAGTGTCATGCTGTCGTATAGAATTACCATATATTTTTGCGTTCTAACATTAATATTATGATATTTTATACTAAACCGAATTTTTTATTGGCGGAAATAACTTTTTTGGTGGGAAAGAAATCTTAACGGTCAACCGCATTCCAGACTTTTCAATTCAAAAATTGTATTGTGGTTTCCCTCAAAAGGACGAACTATTGGTGCCGAGGTAATGCCGAGGGACAATCAATACCATTTACACAAATTTTCTTAAATAGTTTTGATGGATAGGCCAACACACTAGCTATACACCACGGAGGTAGACTTTAACCATTCAGTCGGTAAATTCAGCCTCCACGAACTATTATACTCCAACTGGACGATGATGTTTAGCTAAGCTGCGAAGAGCTACACCGTTTTTGCTGGCGTGGGCAAGTTATGGGAAGATCTCCACTAGGTTCGGAGAAGCAGGTGGGGGAAGAATTTGATCTCTCTTGGTACCCCCTGTTGGCACCAGTTATCGAGAAACAGGGTTAGTGACTTGTTACGCAACGACCAGCATCTCCTAAACGGTTAAGCGCCAGTTAAAAAATCTATCTCCCAACCGCGAGGAAAAGGACTCAAACAAACCAAATAATACCCCCAAGATCATTTTTTCCACAGTAGCGAGGACACTTAAGACTGATGATCTCTTATAAAGTGAAGTTTCAGTATATATAAGGGATAAAGACGTATCAACCAAGAGAAGAAGGATGAATGAATGCTTTTTGACGTAAGAGGGTGTTAATGAAAAGCATTCTGAAATAAGGCGTTCTTCAATCTAATTCTAATTAAGGCGTTTTTGGGACAAATCCTGAATCGGGAAATTTTTGAAAAATATTTTGATATAGGACGATTTTAAACATGCAGCCGACATGAAGTGATACACTATTCAGTATCCGCAATGAGCTAACAAAAAAACATGAAAGAAAATGGCTTATCGTCTTAGAGCTTTATAATCTGGCCTTGACTTTGACGGAAGAGTTAAGCTTTTGTGCGGTCCTGCTACACAGGGTGTATTCACCTTTTTATTATGAAACTTCGGAAACCTCTTTTCCGCTAAGTATTCAAGGAAGTGTTCCGGATAAAACGTTGATTGAGAATATTCGGAACACGTTCGTTTCATACTACCTTTTGAGGTCCGAATATATAAAATAAGTACATGAATATAATTCCAAATACATATAAACCGATTCCCCAAATTCTTAAATGGAGACGAGTGTTCCAAACATACGGAATGAATGAGTTATCATGCTCAATGAGTACATTTCGTGACGGCATCTCCATTATTTACTAATGTCATTTTTACGTGAATCGATTTACTAGTCGAGTTTTTGACGTTTAGCGGTTTAAGAAAGTGCACGATTCTTTGGTATCCGTACTTTTCATAAAATCTATGTTCAGCCACACTAACAGATTATGGCATAGTTAATAAATTCATTATTAAATTAAAAAAAAATGTTCTAAGGAATTATGCAGTTCAGTGCTTATTTGTAAACTGATTGCCTCCTATTTCTACTACTAATATTTTTCGAAAATTCGCAAAGAAACAACACAGTTAATGGATGTCAATTCGATCTGGGAGCAAAATGGCTGCAATTGTCAAAAAATCTGTCAGCCGAGCAAACTTTTTGTGATTAAATCATAAAGTTAACCGAAGGTTCTGAAAATTTGTTCCAACAACATTATGTTAATTGTGAATTGACTATTTCAACATTCAAATCAACAACAAAAATTGCCATCCTTCATAAGCCATAGCTCTGTTAAGTTAAAAATTATTATTGTCATCTTAAGAATATCAATTGAAACTGTTTAAATAACAGATTTGCGTGTTTATAAGAATTCGACTGAAGACTTTTGATATGACAGAGATTTTGTTTGCACAATGGTTATTAGAATAAAGTTTCTCTTTCAAATTAGCTGGTGGTTACAACTGTTCGCAGTTGAAATTACCAATGAAGTCAGTTGTTTAACAGAAAATTCAGTTGAATTGGTTAAAAAGCGGTAATTTAACCAAATTGTTAATAGATTAAGAATAATAATTGCACTTGTTTTGATATAACTAAACAAATTTCTTCTATAAATTTTAGGTTTAGTTTTTTTTAATTCAAGAAAATCAAACCCAATTTGTAAATTTAACTATCGTTATTTCTCTCTGTTTATAAACCTTCAAATAATTCTTAAAACAATAGGCAGTCTTTATCGATTTTGGTCCAATGCGTGCTAAATCAAAGGTCATGCAAAACCAATCCAATATTCAGCCAATTGTTGCATAGTGTAATATGCCACAGTGTTTATTGTAGAATATTTGTTGGTAAATATGTACTACACGACGCAATATTAAACCTCCATTCAAGTGAATGTTTCTCTGTATACTTAAATATCAAAGGAAGTATTGGAATTAATCGTTGTCGGGCTGTCGCGATTTATACGACAACTGCCGCGCCGACCGCAACGATGATGAGAACTGCAACTTAACTGACAGCGTTGGTAAGTGGTTTGTGGGAGTACACGGGTCGGGGGTCAAGGGATCACCTATGGGTGTGTAGGTGCGTGTACGGGCGATGAGTTAAACTTCCTTTTGACTATACAAGTGAGCCAGTAAGGCGGTCGTGCTTTTGGCATACTGCCACAATTAAAATTTAACCAACAACAAGAATCACGACAAAGGCAAATGTTGGGACCTAAAAGGAATACGTAATATCATGGGCTTTAAGTGAACTGAAGACATTTGCTTTATCAAAATATTTGCTTAATACGAATACAAAACACATTTCAGTTTTGTCCAAAATTGCATCACTGTAAGGAGTCTATTGAAAAAATTTATATAAAAACTCGTTGTTGATATCTCTTCCATTGCTTTATTGACCTCTTGACCTCTTTAGTATCGTTTTGCACACTTCCATAAAGCACAATTCTTTTGTAGACACTTTTGTATCGGTATTCCTCACCATCGTCGTAATAATTCACGCCAAATATACTTCGCGAAAACCGACGCCAAGGAGCACCAAGGGTGGTCGAGTCTTCCTCAAGCTATCTATCCAAACTCCGTGGAGGTTTCCCCTTTCCACCGTTTCCAAAGTGCGGTGAAGACTGAAATACCTTCTTTGCCGTTGCGCCTTCGTTCGGGTCTTGGTCTTTATTCGCTGCACTATAGTCAAATCTTCGTACAGCTCATACCTTCTTGATTATCGCCGTCTACAACACGAACAGGAACATAAATTTTCAGGAGAACTTGTATCTGAAATACTCCAAGATCCATCTCATCTTCTCTCTACACTGTCCATTATTCCGAGCCATATGCCAGGACAGGTATGATGAAGAACTTCTAGCGGTTGCTTTTTGGTGGAATTTGAGAGAGCGTCGAAGATTATATGTAAGTCTTACAACCTTTGACCAACAAAGTTGCTCCTATCATTAAGAAAAGAGGACTGTATACTCATGACTAGTATTCTGACGGGACATATGCTTTGAATTAGGCTTGTTTATTTATAGTAGATGTAGGAAGTGCGGGTTGGAGGAGGAAACTATTGGATACGTGTTGTGCTCATCGACTGCGCTTGTCATGATAAGAATGCAGCTATTGAGAATGATACAGCTATAAGATCTAGAAGCAGCAAGTGGCATAGGTCCTAGAAAGCTTTTGTTTTTTTGCTAAGAGGGCATAGTTGTTTTCTAACATAAGGCCTGGTTTTTTATAGGGTTTTTCAGTTTGCTCATTAAGTCAACGTCTGGTAAGACTACGGACTCATTCAGTCTATATGAGGCCTTCATACGTATTTGGAATTATTTTCATGACTTGGTCGGAAATGCCTGCGGATTATGTTCTTTACAGGCTTGCTGACAAACGCACTGTCTTCCAGGCAGATGTATATGCCACAGAGAGAGCAATCAGGCTGTTCTACGATAATACGTTCCCAAACACCAACGATGTTTATTGACAACCAGGGCGCCTAAAAGGTGTCCAGGCACGCTAACGTCAATATTCGCTTCAATGTTTCTCTTTACTGGATCCTTAAGCACAACGATTTTGAAGGGAATCCATTTTCGGATGAGATGGCAAGGAAAGGTTCTGAAGTTATCATAAGCCAGACGGTCATCACGTATGAACACAGTTGTGTTATCTCCTGAGAAATTTAGGGATAGGGATATTAAATTAGAGCAACGAACTTCCTGTGGACCATCTGTGTTGATTGCGTAGTCTGAAGGTCTTTATAAATATGTATGAATAGAAAAGGTACTAGGCTCCTTCTCAAGATGAACGAAAATGCAGTGAAAGTACTTGCGGGTGTCATCACTGATCATTGCGTTATTGCACCAATACTAAGACAGTGACGCATACCAACAAGCTCCCTGTGCATAAGCTTTCAGAGTGAGGAGGCAGAGGAGTCGATACTTGATTCTTGACGATTCAAGACGACTCATATTTCTGGGCGCACGGTTTTTGGACAATCTAACTGAGGTTGGGAATGGGGTTTTTTTCACTCCTACATAGATTTATCAGATAAAAGAAGTCTTTCTTTGAGCACCATGAGGTAATAATCTGGACGAACGAATGTGCCGCTATCCAGCACTCATTGAAGACACCCGCAATGGACAAAAATGTCTCCGAGTGGAAGTGTGGGAAATTCTTATGCACGCCCACTTAAATCACCCTCTTAGACCATCTTAAACCATGCTTTCACGTGGAATATGGAATCATCGCCTCTAGCAGGAATGTCTCGGTGATCAAACATTATTGAATTAGGCAGTTTCCTTGGGCGGCCGCAGTGGTGTGATGGTAGTGTGCTCCGCCTGCTACACCGTACGCCCTGGGTTCACACCCCGGGCAAAGCAACATCAAAATTTTAGAAATAAGGTTTTTCAATTAGAAGAAAATTTTTCTAAGCGGGGTCGCCCCTAGGCAGTATTTGACAAGCGCTTCGAGTGTATTTCTGCCATGAAAGGCCCTCAGTTAAAACTCATCTGCCTTGCAGATGTCGTTCGGAGTCGGCATAAAACATGTAGATACCGTCCGGCCAATTTGTAGGGAAAATCAAGAGGAGCACGACACAAATTGGAAGAGAAGCTCGGCTCTAGATCACTGCCGAAGTTATCGCGCCTTAAATTTATTAATTTTTAGTTTCCTTGGGTTTTCTTAAAGGATATCAATGACAGTTCGAGTGCGCTAGCACCTTTTGTTAGGGGCAAACAACTTTCAAAACAAAAACAACAACATCATCAAAACCTTTCATCTTCAAATATTCTCCCACAAATATTACCTTGAACTATATTTTACATATTCTCCAACTTTCTTTAAAACAAAACATGGTTTTGTCGAATACATAACCGTAAAATGTTTATATCTGTACTTTAACATTTATAAGTATCTAGAAATAATTTTGACACTTATCTGCCAACATATCCATACAAAGGTATATGTATGTAAATGAGGGAGTTGTCGACTACTTGACATATTCTGTTATATGTGCCAATATAGGTCAAATAAGTATACATGTATTTACATAAAAAAATAAACATTCGTATCGTATTCATATGTACACAAGTATGATGTAAAAAAATAATCCGACACGTTTACACTCCAATATAATCAGCTCTGTAGTAAGATTGCTTGCAGCACTTTCAACAACAACACAACAAAACACACAAGTCAGCATGGAAATTAAAATTTAACTATCAGAAATCCACACATACACACTAAAATACATTACACAAATACAACAGATAAAAGTAACTAATTGAAGACATAATTAGTTCAAATGCTTTTGATTGCATGTCTGTCAATCCATATCATTTGTATATATGTTTTGTTCTGTTTATTTCTGTGCGTATGCATCGGCTTTTACCTACGTAAAGAGAGCAAAATTAACTGAAAGTTTAAACGCCTAAAGGTAGACTAAGTTTTCGATATATAGACTAGGCAACACATATGCTGCGATTTCAATTCTACTTTTAGAACTAGATTTCATCAAGAAGATAATATCAGTTGACATGATGTAATTAAATTTTTGGTTTTTCGACAACAGAAATTTTGGTTGTGCGGAAGGCTTTGTGTTTTTGTGGAATTAACTGGGAAGTTATGCACAGATATTTAAGTTAACCCTCCGATAAGCGGTGAATAAATTCAACACATGTTAGCGTTATCGTCTGGCCAGACGAAATTTGACACATTTAACGGTATGCAAAAATATTTGAATTTTTATTTAATTTTTTAAGAAAAATCGTCGCACACTGTGATTATCTAGAAATAAGTTTGAATATTGATAAATTTTGAAATGAATACGAGTTAAGCGTTTTTATAGGCTTAAAAATATGTTCGTCTGGCTAGACGACAACGCTAAAATATGACATAATCAACTTTGCTACAAAAAAAGATGAAATAAGAAGAAAAATTTCGATTTCCGAATTATTATAAAGACCGCCTCTAAACTTAAAAATTTGCTAAAGCTTTCCATGATCAGGTGGGTAGCAGTAAAGTTATTCACGAAAATAGAGCCTTCTCGTCTGGCCAGACGCCACAATCTATCGGAGGGTTAAGTAGGGCAAGGACGCGGCCTCCAAAAAATTTAAGTTGTAAACGGAAAAGGAGAAATAAAACAAATTAATTACGTTTTTAGTATATTTACCATTCAATTCCACGTCCAAAACCAGAATGAATTTTATTCTATGCTAAAAGCTAACTCTAAGCTTCTAAATTAGTTTATCTGATATCTTAGTTGCTGACACTGCACCCACGATTGGCCAAAATAATATTTTATCGCTTGCGTTGCAAATCACACGGTTTTCAATTGGACTGCATAACTGATATCATATCGCTTACGCTGCACGGATTGAATTTTGTCTGCTTACGCAATATGATATCAGATCAATTACCTGCGTTGGCTTTGCTCGTGTTTTTTGAAGTGTGTTGTCAGCACATTCTTACAAGTAAGTGTGTCTGTCCCTTGTTAAGCTCTATATATAATTTTAATGTCTAATGCACCCTTATCTGATCAATCAGTTCTTCTATATATACATAGTGGAGAAAACCCTTCGATCAATATATCAGTGCCTTTTATACTTTGATATTCTTACAATATACGATACTATAATTTGATTCATATAAAAGTGGGTTTAAATGGCTCATTGTGATCGCGATATATATAGAGATACAAATATGAACATTTTTAGAAAGCCGTCCATCAGCTATACTGATAGGTTTTGTTAAATGTTTATATTTTCACAAAATTTGTGAAAGAGTTTTTCTACATATGTAGATCTTCACCACATGGCAATACTTGGAAATGGCCATATTATATGTCGTAATATATTTCCTTTATCTAACTTCGTTCCCAAGGTACTTTAAGGTGGGGTGACATGAAGTCATCGTCCATAAGGCCAATTGACTTTATGACCAATTCAAGCGGACATTATATAAACTGGACTCTTTATTTAATTTACTTATTTATTTAGTCAACAGTTTGGTAAATTTTACATACTAAAAATGTATACAATAATGTTTGAAGATATTCATTATACGAAAATTCAGTTCATCATATCAGAGAGATATTGCGAGCACCATAGTGTTGTTTGGATTTTGAAGTGAGTGTTGCAGCGAATATAATTTATATACAAATGTGTCTTATTGTCGCGATGGACATGATTCTGAGCAACACTCGATCAAACTTGGATGAAGAGTAGGCAGGAGAATCACTCATGATTAAAGTACTGATATCACGTACTCTTTGTTATTCCTTACCAAATTTCCCTCATACGTTATTAGCCGAATAATTAGCTTATAATTGTTTTAAAGTTTTAAGTGTTTAGTATTTTTTGTGATGTTTTCAGAATGGAAGCGATTCTAAACAGCAGAGTACATGTGTTTAATTGCAAGTAGAAGTTTGGATGCCTGGGAGGTTGTGGTTCCAAGCCAACATCCCGAATTATTGTTTTTAATTATATATAGGATATTTATATATGCTTCTAAATTAGGAAGAGCAGTCAAAGGCATAAAAAGTATTGTAAAGCTAAATAAAATCCTGACACAGACAACGGGCTATTTGCAATCTTTTTTTTTTTTAATTTTTACCCTAAACAAGAAAGCATGCACCTCTCTACGACTCTGTATTGTGAGAAATTGAATAAGTTTTAGACGGCTGGTTTTGGAGCAAGATTTTGTTCTGGATCCTATGATAAGTCACACTACGAACATACTCAGCCTAGGTGAGGTCTTAATTGACCTGCCAGTTAAATCTTACCCTTGGTAAGTCTCTCATTGGCAAAAGTAAAAATTGTTTTTGCACCACTTCCCATTTTTCGCAATATACTTGATAGCATGGATTCCATACTACTGCGGCATAATCCAAGATTGTTCTAGGTTAAAGAATTCTTGGTAATATCCGTGTCATTGACCAAACTTTGACCAACTTATGACAAAAGCCAAAACTCCTTAAACCCCGTTCGCGCAACTTTCAATAAAAGGTTCTGGAACAAGCTTAGAATCCATTTCAACCTCTAAATTCATGAATTTTTTTGTCTGTTAATAGCATAGTCCGCAATAATTTACTCATCCAGACGAAGGGCTACCTATGTATATACTAAATTTCAGGCAAATCGAACCTTGAATAGAATTTTTTTCTTCATCCCAAAGAGAAACTTCACAGGAAAACCCTGCGGGTTGCTGTGAAGCTATCTAGGAAATTTTAATAAAATTGGCGAAGTGTTTTTGGAGTCCTTTTTTTATATATATACCAAAGAGTTTTTATTTGTTAAGAGCCGTCACTCGATACAGTAGTAACAACAAAGCAACCAATTCATGGCGAGTATTTTCTCAAAGGAGTTTTTTTTAGTTTTCTTTAACTGCATCCTATACATTTGTGCGGTGTAGTGAATTTGTGTAATTACGATTTTTGGAAAGAGAATAAATTATTTAATTTAATGAAATCATTAAAATAAACACAAATAAGCCCCGAAAATGCGGAGCGTGCCATTATTCTGTATTACAAAATTCTTGGTGACAAAATTCTGTAAATTGCAATAAAAAATCTGCTTGAACAAAATTCTGCTTTTTTGAAATTCTGCTTTTTAAAATTCTGCTTTCTAAAATTCTGCATGTTTAATTCTGGAAGTCAAAATTCCGGAATCATGGCATGGCGTAGCCGGTGTTGGATCGGCTAAGGGTTATTTTTTTAAATTGCGGCCGAAGGCCGCCTACGCAGAAGGGTATACTATGCAGAAGAACATCACCGTGGCGGTAGCCACGGTTATACCACACACCCGGACTTGGCATGGCGTAGCCCAGGGTTATATTTTATAAACGCGGCCGAAGGCCGCCTATGCAGAAAGGTGTTCTACGCAGAATTACCGTGCATGGCGCACTTTTTCAAAATATATATATATTTTAATACAGAATTTTGTAAAACAGAATTTTGTAATACAGAATTTTGAAAGCAGAATTTTAGAAAGCAGAATTTTAAAAAGCAGAATTTTGTTCTTAGAATTTTGTACATACATAATTTCGACACCAACCCCCGAAAATGTATAGAAGACATTTTTTTAAATATATCTGACGAAAAAAAAACCAGCGACTACCTTTGGAAACCATTGAGTAATTTGCCAAAGTATCGAGTGACGGCTCTTAACAAATAAAAACTAAACAATAATAAAATGTTACGTATACGCACTGGTAGTCGCTTTTTCATGTAGTATGAATGTTTGGGTGTAGTTGGAAGAAAGTTGGAAAAAGCTTTTGTAACTATTGTGCTATCCTTTGTAAGAATAAGGTTCAGTGTTTCTTTTATATAAGGTGATCTGCTTTTATAAGGAGAAGTTAATTCATGTTATTTAAAGACAATCTCTAACAAAAACCCTTATCTACATTTTGTAACTAACTTTAATAAAAGCATCCTTAAGCAAATCTATTAAATAAATAAGTAAAATGTATGGAAAGAACCGATTTTATTTATGAAAACATTGAACATAATTTAGTTAGGTATTTATTTTTCACTTGAACAACTTCAAAGAAGTATGAATAATTTTTTTTTATGTAAATCTACGTACAAAAATACACTTCAGCAGCATACTGCTTTTTCTTTGCTACATACACATATATGGTGCCCATAATAAACCAAGCTGCAACTCAATATAATCAAAAATACTTTTATATACACATACAGCACACACATATAGAATTAGTTATGTTTGTGTATGCCAAAAATTCATTTAATCACATGTGGAGTCAAGCGCAAAAACAAACACTTCGAGTTACTTATATGTATGTATGTGCATACACCCACAAATGAAGGCATGGTCAAAGGCCCCATCTCAAAGTCATATTAAGTATAAAATATGCACTCAATTGGAATTTATATGATTTGTGATGTCTGTGTCGAGTAGGTTATCAACAGCAGCAAAACCAAAAGTCTAAAGCACACAACCACAACCACCGCTGGTAAACACATAAATGAAATTAAGGTGGCCAATAGAAATAACTAGGTAAAGGAATAAGAAGCTTAAGTTTTGCATACACATACATATGTACATGCTTTTTTGTACATATGTATGTGGTGTGTGTGTGTAATGTAGCTAAAATAAGCCACAATTTCAAAACTGTATACATATTTCTGAGCCTGGTGGAGCACTAAATTTGTCATACCAAATTTCTTACAAGCCATGCCATATCTATTTCTTAGCTGCAATATCGTAGTTGGAATGATGTATTACACAGCGGACCAAAAATTACTGAAATCATATAATACATAAGACGTGGACAAAAACAATAAAAGCTGATTCTGTACTTCTCAATTATATGTAAAATTTTACTTCAGGTCCAACTAGTTTTAGCAACTTTGTGCTGTTCCGATAGCATATAACTGCCCATATTTTGAAACCTGCACAGCTAGTGCGTAATTGTTTCCTTGCTACTCTTCTTTCCGCAGTTTCATCAGGTGCTGTTAAAAGAGATCCCCGTCCACAGCATTCATGAGTGCCTTTGGAAGTTAATCTGACTTCCGTTCCCTTAAATGCTCCTATGACTAAGAACCCATACAATATTTATGTTTTTGAAGTTAGCTGAGGCTTGAAAGGACCTATTTCAGACGGCTTTTGACGATATAATGGGGGAGTTAGGCATTATAACCACTGCTTGGCTGTAAAAGAAAATGAGCGTTCCCTCACCGAGTCCCCCGATAGGAGCTCAAATGCCTTTTTCATGCCCTGAACTTTTGCATGGAAGATACTAGCAATGCTGCATCAGCCCCCATACCGCAATCCATTTTGGCCCTTTCAGTATAGAGTGAAATTGCTTCTTTCCCAATTCAGAGAAGCGTAATGTTATATCTCTCAAAACTTAATATAAGCGTATGATAAGGGACTGGGTCGATTTATTAAGCGATATCGCGGCAGCGATTTTTCGATAGGATTTAGGCTCAGGAAAAAAAGTTCCACTACGCATACCCAAAAAAAAATAATTTTCGAGCCTGCGAAATTTTATCTTTGTGCCTTTTTGCGACTTTGATTTTTAAAGTTTTTTTCATGACCTTCTAAACAATTTCTCATTTGACTGAAAAATTTTCATGTATACCCTCCGAACATTTTTTTAGTAGGTCACGAAAAAAACCTTAAAATTCAAAGTCGAAACAAAGTCAAAAAAATTTAATTTCGCAGGCTCGAAAATTATTATTTTTTGGGTACACGTAGTGGAACTTTTTTTCCTGAGCCCAAATCATATCGAAAAATCGATGGCGCGATATCGGTTAACATTCCTCCGTGCAAATCGACCCATCCTAGTGTGATAGACTGATGGCGTAGCCACATTGGGAAAACTCGCAGGGGCTTCCAACGGAACGATTTACACATTTCGTGAGTCAATTGGACAGGAAATTAGCGCATCCGTTATTCCTCCAAAGGCTGCTTGCTGTACTCTATTCATCTTTTTAATAATCTGCTGTATGTCCATGGTCGGCCACTATACCTTTTCTCCATATGTAAGTAAGGGTCTGACAACGACGCTGCAATGGTTCGGTTGGCTCATACATTGCTACGAATATTAGCAACACTAAAGGATACTGTCATCTCTAAGCCGATGCTAAACATTGATATCATGCACATCCATAAATAAATCATTATGTATCTACATAAACGAATCAATAATTATATCTACACATATGTACGTAGACGCATCGGAGAAGAGATGCACAAACATATGCAGATATCTTATCTGAGATGCTCCCAAAAGTATGCAATTGTAATTGTGGAAGTGTCGCTCACAAACACACGCGCATATGAGAAGCTATACATGTGCATCTGTATTTATAATTATATGTCAGTAACTAAGTAAATTCTGGAAGCGCCTAGCAGATGCAACGAGGAAATCACAGAGTATAAAAGCACCAACGATAGAGGCGTGAGAGTTAGTTTTGATTAAGACGCTAGCTGGCGAGCAACAGCAGTATTATTTATTGTAAATTACTTTAATAAAGGCCGTTCTTCCATTATTCAATATTGGAGTTATTTATTCACCAGTTTAGTGATTCGAACTTAGCAGAAGGCTGCAAATAAGAGGATTTGCAGTAAACTCGTTACAATATAGAGAGAGCGAAGGATGTTTTGAAAACATACCACTACCCACATTGGAGTTATATTTGGAACCATCCGTGAGGACTGCTGAGGTTTCTGGGTTTGGAGTGGAGATATCCCATTCGTAGAGGTCTGAAATTCTGACTGAGTTCTGATTTTAAATTCCTTTGAAATTCAAGGCATGCACAATTTTCCATGTAATTTTACGGAAGTCGATTTAGTTGTTGTTTGGAGCCAACCGGAGTCAAAGTGATGTTGTTGGGAGCCATCCGGAGCCAAAAGAGCCAAAGTGAAAAGCATCGTTGCTTTATAGTGGAGCAAATGGCAGCGTAAAAATGAAAGAAACTTTGTCTTTTTTTTTTTTTTGTGTTGTTATTTTGTACATGTGGTTGTCAGACTTATCTTGCTATTTTGTTATCTGCTCTGCTTTAAAATACTACTTAGCTCATAACAGAGCCAACAAAAAATGTTACAGCTCTGCTATATGCTTTGTTCATGTTTAGGACCGAAGCATTTTACATCACTGCACTGTTTGATGCTCTTTGATAAAAATTTGGCTAAATATGATAAATGCTAGCTTATTGAAGCCAAGTTCAAAAGTAGCTGACTTTGTAAATTTCATACTGAATTAATTTTGAAAATAGTTTTGAAAATGTTCATTCAATATGAACTTCAAAGAAATGTTTAGTACATTTTAAAAATGACTGCCTACACATGATTTGTTCGACAAAATTACATACTGCAGTTAGCCAACATAGTAAATATGCGCAGACAGTTGTAGTCATAAAGTTCAACCATAAAATCGAAATAAAAATACTATGATATACCATCATCAAAAGAAAAGAAAAAAACGTTGAGTTGTGGAAAATGTTGGTGTAGTCACTGCATTAGTTCATATAAACATTGAAAGGGCACACACATACATACAAATGCATTTCAGAACTTTGCCTCAAATCCACTCTAACATCCACGCACTTTTGGCACAATCATAGTCAAAAAAGTTGAACAATTAAAGTTAATTTTGGTTACAATAAACAGGATATCACCGCACAAGTCCAGGGTTCAGTCTTACAACGTTCTTTCATTGCATTGCGTTTTTTATTTTTACTATCAAAATGCCGCACTAACCGCATTTTGCCTGAAATCATATTTTATTTATTTAAATTATTTTTTTTTCGTTCATTTTCCGCAACTTTCCATTCGTGCATTTTTGGGTTAAAACTTTTTCCTTTTGTTGGTGATTGCTACATTACATTGTATATCTATGTATGTGTGTGCTACTGTTTGCATTCGTCTGACCTTATTTTACAAGTGAGTAGGTTGGGTTGGTTTTATTTTAGAGAACATTTGCTGGTTGCGCTGCTCTTTGATATAGCACTTTATGCAAACGCAGATACACATACATGTAAACAACCGAAAGTTGGGCTAACCAATAAAATCATAATAACACAAGCACATAGAAGTAGACATTTATACAAATATCAAGCCATCCAGCATTTCGTAAAACTCTTATTTTCGGTTACTCCTGAATTTTGCGTGTGCTATTTCTGGTTGCTATCTTGTCTAATCAGATGCAGCTTTATAACCTGCTTCGGCACATCACTTGCTAGACTACCCTTTGTCACAGATTTTAAAATTTGTTGGTTTTCATTATCTGCTATGGAAGAGAGATTTTCGTTTGACTTTGTAACCTATTTTGATGTAAGTTTCACAAGCACGTGGGGACTAACCAAAGTTCGTTTGGAACTCCTTTGTCAAATATCACGCTATCTGAGGAAGTAGCGTAACGACTGTGTATTGAGTATCTTTTAGAAATAAAATAGGTTAGCTAGTCGGTCAAAAAAGGCCCCAAATGGACTGAATGTGTGGCAGCACCAGAATTAATATGGCGATCAAACGAAAAAGCCCCAATAAGGTGCTAGCACTAATGTTATAAAATAACTTCGTCTTCTTAGAAAATAGTAAAAGTTTTCTAGACACCAGCTTAATAACTGCCTCGAGATTTGGAATTATTGCCCCACCCAGCAGCGGGAGCTCTGATCTCGCGAACGCAGGACAGGAATAAAACACGTACTCAACCGTTTCCTCTTGAAGCCTCCACTTCGTGCATTTGGTGCTTTATACGAGTCCTAGCTTATATGCATGTGACGCCAATAGGCAGTGTCCAGTTAGGAACCCGTCATGATCCTAAGGCCTTCCCTCTTTTGTTATATGTGCAACTTTTTGAATCTGGTATGGTAGGATTGGCAAATGATCTCAGAAATTGCGCAGAACTGCGCTAATTTCCACGCCTTTCCTGGTTTATTGGCAACTCCTTTCTCCTTTTGATTTCTTCCAAGCGGACTGGGACATATATTGTCGATTCATCGAGTGCAGCGCCCTCCTTTGCCAACTCATCAGATTTTTGCTACCTTCTTTCCTTTGATGACCGGGAGCATATGGTTTGGCTTGAGCGAAGTCTTTCTGTTGCTTATTTGTGATCTTAGGAAATTCAAAACTACGTAATGAATAAGATTATGGCCTCCCTGGCCGCCTGGCCATCAACATAAATATTTGTTTAGCTAAAGATCATAATTATTTTTGTCTCACTCATCTATCGCCAATTTTTTCCTTCCCTCTTTCCCTTATAATTTTCCCTATATGCCCTCTATTCTTCATCTACCTATGCCTCCGTTTCCCCTCTTTTCCCTTCCATACCGCGCTCATCTATTTTTAATCATTCACTAACTCCAGTTCTTGAGTCTGACTCGAGCCAGTATGGTGACAGCGGTATCCTCGGAAGGCTATTCTGGGTGACTCTATCATAATATTATCTCTTGCTGTCTTCTCGACTGGTAGTATCTTCAAAGCGGAAGTTATGGATATAGAAAAGGACGCTCCTGTCAGAGGACCCGGCGGCCAGTCATGCGCTTGACCCCCTATCATTTCATCTTATGCTGCGGCAACTACAAGAGGTCGCTTAATGCTTGATTCGCAAACAATAATATGGCATGTGCTTTTGATCATATGAGCATTGAGGGCAAAAAGGAAGCAGACTATTTTTCGAAGGTAGGGTACCCCCCCCCCCTGTCCTTGTCCCGGTATACATATATCTTCACCTTCCCTTCCTTGTGTTCCTATAATACTGACGTATATACCGTTAAACAAATCACAGCACATATCCAAGCTTTTAGAACAGAAAAGTCCTGAGAGGCTACCTAAGAACGAAATTCGGAACATATTATATAGAGGTCATATAAGGTCATAATGGAAGCCAGGAAACATGATAGGGAATATGAAAGTAATACGAGAATTTATAGGAAATCCCACAGTACAACTGCGTGACGTCCCCTAAGCTCAGAATCGTACGGAACTTTGAAGAGTCTATTGTGAACAGGACCCACTAGGAAACAGGGAATCCCTAAAATGACCCTGATTCAAAGGTCTGGTTAATGGATGTATCGAAAGTCGATGACGGATGAACGGGAGCTGGAACCTATGAGCCGATCTTCAAGAAATCGATACCAATGGGATGCTACCCCGCCAAATTTAAGGCAGCAATCCATGCAATAGAATTCTATGGTAGAGAATGTCTGTGGAGAGGCTCAACATCGAAGAACATCTACATTACGTCGGACAGCCAGGGGGCCCTGTACGCCTTGCAATCCTACATAGTTACATCTAAGCTAGCGGATGACTGCACTGAAATATTTAATGACCTGGGAGCCAAAAACAAGGTTTAGTTGGGACGTGTTCCCGGACATGACGCTAATAAACATGCAGATTACCTAGCAAAGCAAGGTGCTATAGCAGCATTCTATGGTCCAGATCGTTTTTGTGAACCTACAAAAGCAAGCACAGGGAAACTATAAATAAATGTGAAACTAAACAATTCAGACGTTACCAGATTGACTAAAAAAAAATAAATATCAGACAAACTCACTAATCTGAGCCGGGAGGACCTAAGAACTCTCAATGGATACGGGGCACTGTGGTCTACGATATCACCTAAGTAAGTTAAATCTATCCGATACTCAACTCTGTCGTTTCTGTGAGCTGGAGGATGAAAAGCCGGTTCACATTGTCTGTGAATGCTTCACTCTGGATAGGCAGAGACTCTCCCATCTAGGTGGTGTGACTCTTATTCCCTATGTGATATGGAATAATTAAAAGACCTGAAGAGGTACTTAGATACATCAAAAGCCTCCACATGCAAAATTAGGCTGAAAGGTAGTGCACAATGGATCTGCGCAAAGGTCGCAGCGCTTCCAGGCCTAGTAATAATAATAATATTAAGGTCATAAAGTCTATTGACTTTGTGGCCATTTGAAGTGGTTATTCAATTGATTTTATGATAATTGAACTTATAACAATTTGAAGTGTTCATAAGGCTTATTAATCTTATGATTCTTCCAACTGGTCAAAACGCCAGTGGATATTTTGGCCATTGATCTTATGTCACCTAGCCTTGAAAGATACCAAGAGCCAAATACTCCAACATCCAATGAAATGGACGCTTACCGAATTTAATCTAATCTCGATTTTGCTGACTTTTCCTTTACAAAAAATTATTTTATTAAACTGGTAAGCTCTTTTTTCTAAGTAATTAAGGTTTTTTCATTATTAAATAGTTTATTCATTAAATTAAAAATACATAAAAACTTTTAAGGAAAACCGCAACATTGCAGCTTAAATAAAGTAAAACTTAGCTCTACCCAAATCTGTGCTCTTTTGGCAGCAACATTGCTCAATTTGCTTATAATTCATTGTTAGCATTGACTATGTTGTTTTATTAACATAACACCCAGTCATATGCCAGTGTATGGGTTATAAGAAACTTCTAAAGTTTTTGCCAGATATTATTTATGTAAGAGTCATTAGTAAAATTGGCTAATTGATGAATAGCAAAATCCCAGCAAAAGTGTTTATGATTGTTTAACAAGTTTTTGACGTTGAACAAAATAAAAGTCAGAAGTTACAACAAAAATGTAAGCAAAATATAAGAAAAGTAAGGGTGGTGGTAACGCCAGCTGTTATGTGGATTTTTGTTTTTTAGTTGTATTTATACTCATCGTGATTTGCACGCAGAGTATATTAATTTTTATTGGTTGTACAGGTATAAAGGAATCGAGATAGATATAGACTTCCATATACCAAAATCATCAGGGTCGAAAAAAAATTTGATTGAGCCATGTCCGTCCGTCCGTCCTTCCGTCTGTCCTTTAACACGATAACCTGAGTAAATATTGAAATATCTTCACCAAATTTGGAATACGAGCTTATCTGGACCCAGAATAGATTGGTATTGAAAATGAGCGAAATCGGATGATAACCGCGCCCACTTTTCATATATATGACATTTTGGAAAACACAAAAAACCTGATTATTTAGTAAATAATGCACCTAGAATGTTGAAATTTGACGTGTGGACTGATATTGAGACTCTTGATAAAAACTTGAAAACAATGTTTAAAATGGGCTTGGTATCGCCCACTGGTGATAAAATCAAATCAAGCAATTTTATATGGTTCGGGAGCCATAACTCGAAGAAAAATTAACATATCGTAATCAAATTGTGTACACAGATTTTCCCTATAGCAGGAAATATTTCTAGTAAAAATGGACAGGATCGGTTAAAGACCGCGGCAACTTTGATATAAAACAAATTTAAAAGGGTCGTAGACTAGAATAAAAAAAAAATGTAAGGCGCGATAACCTCCGAAGAGATCTACGGCCGAGCTTCTCTTCCAATTTGCGCCGTGCTACTCTTGATTTTCCCTACAACCTACATGTTTTATGCCGACACCGAACGGCATCTGCAAGGCAGATGAGTTTTCACTGAGAGCTTTTCATGGCAGAAATACACGCGGAGCGCTTGCCAAACACTGCCGAGGGGCGACCCCGCTTAAAAAAGTTGAAAAACCTTATTTATAAAATGTTTGATGTTGCATTGCCCGGGGTGTGAATCCAGGGCATACGGTGTGGTAGGCGGAGCATGCTACCATCATAACAAGATGGCCGCCGTAGACTAGAATAGTAAGCTATAACTTAGCAAAAAATAGTTTTAGATCAATGATATTTAACTTATCAAGTTTTATTGTAAGAGGAAATGGGGAGACATTTTTTTTTAAACGGGCGGTGCCACGTGTTATGTAGAAAAGTAATGAAATGAAAAGTGCAATTGAAGCTCACGCTGAGTATATAATGTTCGATTACACCCAAACTTAGACCCCATTACTTGTTTTATTTGTTATGTTTTTGCCACAATAAATTTGGAAGCTGATTTAAGTAGTGGCTCAAAGAATTAGCAGAAAATATTTCTCAAGATGCTTAAAGGAAATTACTTTGAAATTTTCTTGCATACCTTTTTAATGGCTTTTAAGTTTACTTATAGGCTGCAAAGTATATTATAGAGTAATTTTATTATTATGTATGTTAAGTGTTGTTTTGTAAATATCTGAAAGCTATATAAATTTAGTGTAAAAAGATGATAAGGTAGAAAAGCAATTTTGAAAAGTCAAAGCCACGATAAGTACACCTGTCAAAGAAGTTTAGTGCCAGATTATGTATGGTTCGGCTCATTTTACATCGCAGTAACTGACTTTCACGTTCACCTCTATATAATGCCACAAATTTCACAAAGGCATGAATACACTTATATCAAACGGATTTTGGTTCACATGAGAAAAAATTACTCGTTGCGCTGTACATAATTAGCCCCTTAATTTTTGTGTTCAAAAATGTTTCAAGCTAAGCTGACAATTACAAACGGCTAAAAATTTAATACTAAATAATTAATATTTATATGTTTGACTCATTTTGTTTTGTTGATTTTACGACAGGGTGGATAATTGATGTAAATTGGAATGATTTTCCGCCATCCCTTGTCAAATTTGGTTTCGAGAAGAATCTATTTCGGCGTTGAGCCATCATTCCCGTAGATATTATATTTATACCTTTCATGAACATGAAATGGTAAATTAACTTTGGTCCGATGTTTGTAAAGTTGAGAAATATAGAAGATAGACTCACCATTAAGTATACCGGATCAGGGCGACGAACTGAGTTGATATAGCCATGTCCGTCCGTCCATCTGCCCGTCGGTCCGTCTGTCTGTTTGAACGCAAACTAGTCCCTCAAATTTTGAGATATCTCAATGAAATTTGACACAAGGATGTCTTTTTGTATTATATTAGACATTTTTCGGATCCGGTAGGATCGGATCACTATAACATATATCTCCCATACAACGGATCGTTCAGATAAGACTATTTTGGTCATTCCTGTCGCAATTAGAAAGTATAAACGTGAAACTTGGTGATATATATTCCAATATATCATAGAAGATATCCTGGAAAAATCACTTTGATCGGAGCTATATACAGTTATATCCCATACAACCGATTATTCAGATAGAAAGAATTTTCGAAATTTCTCCCTTAATTTCGAATATAAAAACGTTAAACTTGGTGATATTTATTCTAATTTATCATAGAAGATTTCACGAAAAGATCATTTCGATCGGAGCTATATATAATATATATCCCATACAACGAATCGTTCAGATAAGGGGGTTTTTGCCATTTTTTATATTTATCTTAAAACCGTTTAGGTATGTACATCTATTCAATATATATTTCCTATCTTATACAGCGCATTATTTGGAGATTACGAATGGAATAAGATGATTGTTCAGCCCCATTCATGAAAGGTATGAAGTCTTCGTTACAGCCGAAGACAGTACCGTGCTTACTGGTTTTCATTTCACTTTTTATTATCTACTTCACTTGACTTACTCGTCTTTAGGGGCGTGAGTGTTACCCACACTTCCACTCGGAGACAGTTTTGTCCATTGTGAGTGCCCACACTAAGTACAGGGTAGCGGCAAATTCGATTAGCACCATTACCTCCTAGAGGTCCTCAACGAACCACTTGCTTTTCCTGATGAGTCTAAGAAGAAACGAGACGTCCACCTTCCCAACCTCTGCCAGGTTGTCGAAGAAGCGTGAGCCCAGAAATCTGAGCCTTCTTTTTCGAAGTGCCGGATATCGGCAGAGAAAGTGTTAGACCTACTCCTCTTCCTCCTCATCCTGACAGCTTCTTCGGAGAGAGCTTATTGGTATTCGTCATTGTCGCAGCATTGGTGCGACAGCACAATGACCTGCGAATACACCCGTAAGTACCCTCACCGCAGATTTTTTCAGTTTGAGAAGGAAGCTGGTGCCTTTCTTATCCAAGTATGGCCATAAGGACCTTGAGACTCGTCTTTAATAAACTGGAAATAATTGTTTCTTTTTTCTTTTCTGACGAATTATGCTCGCAATCGACGACAAATATATTTGTACTCACATAAGTATATAAAGCAAAATACGGCTTGATTAATGTCGTTAAATCATTTTATTTTAATTACATAACTCGATTGCATTAAGTTAAGAACAAATTTATTGAGCTATGCTTTCTCTATATAAACTTAAATGTGAAAGTTTGTTCGGGGTTTGGAGCATCACGCCTAAATAACAAAACCGAATAACGCGAAAATATACACAGTTCTATAGTTTGCCTTCCGAACGGTAAAAATCATAGTTTTTTTCACAAAAACTAGAGGAAAGTGGACCAGAGGCCGACTTATTTTAAATAAAATAGTGAAAGGTGCCATTTGTTTGAAATTTGGTATAGTGCTACTTCGGTGACTAGTTCCTTAGTTAAGAAACTTTTTCTTCCGGTAAGTGGTACAGGGACGAACCTATTCCAAAAAATCTTATACATGGTGCAATTCTCTTGAATTCGATAAAGGAGTACTTGTTTGAAATAGATTATATTTGAGAAACTTTTCATTTCGGTAAGCGGACCAGAGGCCTATCGGACCTATCTTAATATGTACATATATATATCTCCTGCACGTGTGCTTGGGACTGAGTTCCTCCTTAACGACTGTACCGATGTCGATGACATTTGGTGTGGATTTTCAAGTGGATTTGGGGATGCTCAGAGCAAAGTTTGAGCAATTTGCTTGCGAATAGGGTAGTCTTATATATACTAACAAATTTTAGAAATTCTTGATTATTCTGCTGCTTCTGTTATAGTTCGAATCGCTGAACTTCCGAATAAATAACTCATATATTCAGTATAGAAAAAGGGTTTTTATTGACAACACTACTGTGGTAGTAATACTGCACAATCAACTTACTCGCGTGCATTACGTAAAGTGTATTAAAATTTAATTTAGTGATTATTCTTAGGCTTGCGCTGCTTTTAAGTTCTCTTTTGCCTCGTCCGCATATTTCTCCAAGGGTATAGACTTTTCACGAACGGCCTTCTCGAACAGCTGCTTAGTATGTCTCATTTCTGCATTATATAGTGACGTTTGTCTTCTAGTTTATTACGTATATGTGTGGTTATTTCTCTTTCTCCTTCGCTCTTAGCTTTGACAACATATGTGTATGTGAAATAATATCGTCGCTCTTATCTTCGCTGTTTACATGTACGTGCTTCGCTGTTGTTGCACATTTATTCACAACAAAAGCTATTACAAACTTAGTTGTTAACTTTATAGCTCAAGATTGTAGATGGTTCATAAGTGGATTTAAGTTCTATATGTTAACCCATTTCTTAGATGTAGATCAAAATATAGACCAAGGTTCTATTTTTCTTTCATAATATGGGTAAAAAATTGGATGTGTTAGTGAGGGTTTGAATGAAGGGTGGTGGTTACGAAGACGAGGGATATAAAAAAAGGAGTTATACGAAAAGCCTTTGAGAGAGAGGGAAATTAAAAAGGAAAATAATAAGGGCAGGGTGAGAGTAAGGGAGAGGAAATAAATTGGGAATAAGAAAGAAGGAAATGAAAAAGTGCATAGGGAAAGGGAAATGAGCAAAAGCAAGAGAATGAAAGGGGGGGGGGGGGGGAAAGGAAAAATAGAGGGAAGTTGAGGAGGGAAAGTGGGAATCGGTGAGAGAAAAATTGGAAAAGTCAGAGGGAGAAGATAAGAAGGAAATGAAAGGATTAAACATGGAGAGAGAAGGAGAAGGCAAAAAGATACAATTTTTTTTGCAAAAGGTGAAAAATGGCTCTGGTTACTGGAAGAGTAATGACATCGCAGAGAAGAATATTATCGGAGAGGAAAACGAAGTAATTTTTTATTTAATAATTTGGGTAAAATTTAAACAACGTGACATCAGGATGGACAAGGCGACAGCTGTTTCGATTATACCTTGTAAATCCCTTCAAAGCCTTTTCTCCCGGGAGTGGGAGTCGAACCCGCACTCCTACGATAGTTAAATGGTTATAAACGCATTCAGCTACGTCATGCCTTAGTTGTTGTAAAGTTTTTCCCAATTGCCTTCTTAGGCATATATTATCTTTCACACATCACATAATTCGTATGTAGTTATGTGTTATAGTTATGCATGTTTTTAAGGCGGTTTTCAGAGAAACTTGGTACTTTGTTGTTTTTTTTTTTGTTCTATTATAGAACTACAACGAATTAACCAAATGTTGTCTACTTATATGAGTTAACCGGGGATTGCCCGGATCCACTTAAATGTACGAAAACATTTATTTCAAGCAATTTTTAATTTTATAATTTATTTAATAATGATGTAACGATGTTGATGCTTTTTCCCAAATTATTAAATAAAAAATTACTACGTTTTCCTCTCCGATAATATTCTTCTCTGCGATGTCATTACTCTTCCAGTGACCAGAGGCATTTTTCACCTTTTGCAAAAAAAATTGTATCTTTTTGCCTTCTACTCCTCTCTCCATGTTTAATCCTTTCATTTCCTTCTTATCTTCTCCCTCTGACTTTTCCAATTTTTCTCTCACCGATTCCCACTTTCTCTCCTCAACTTCCCTCTATTTTTCCTTTCCCCCCTTCCTTCTCTTGCTTTTGCTCATTTCCCTTTCCCTACGCACTTTTTCATTTCCATCTTTCTTATTCCCAATTTATTTCCTGTCCCTTACTCTCACCCTGCTCCCTTACTCTCAAAAGCTTTTCTTATAACTCCTTTTTTATCTCCCTCGTCTTCGAAACCACCACCCTTCATTCAAACCCTCACTAACACATCCAATTTTTTACCCATATTATGAAAGAAAAATAGAACCTTGGTCTATATTTTGATCTACATCTAAGAAATGGGTTAACATATAGAACTTAAATCCACTTATAAACCATCTACAATATTGAGCTATAAAGTTAGCAACTAATTTTGCAATAGCTTTTGTTGTGAATATATGTGCAACACATGTTGTCAAAGCTAAGTGCGAAGGAGAAAGAGAAATAACCACACATATACGTAATAAACTAGCAGACAAACGTCACTATATAATGCAGAAATGAGACATACTAAGCAGCTGTTCGAGAAGGCCGTTCGTGAAAAGTCTATACCCTTGGAGAAATATGCGGACGAGGCAAAAGAGAACTCAAAAGCAGCGCAAGCTTAAGAATAATCACTAAATTAAATTTTAATACACTTTACGTAATGTACGCGAGTAAGTTGATTGTGAAGTATTACTACCACAGTAGTGTTGTCAATAAAAACCCTTTTTCTATACTGAATATTTGAGTTATTTATTCGGAAGTTCAGCGATTCGAACTATAACAGAAGCAGCAGAATAATCAAGAATTTCTAAAATTTGTTAGTATATATAAGACTACCCTATTCGCAAGCAAATTGCTCAAACTTTGCTCTGAGCATCCCCAAATCTACTTGAAAATCCACACCAAATGTCATCGACATCGGTACAGTCGTTAAGGAGGAACTCAGTCCCAAACAAACGTGCAGGAGATATATATATGTACATATTAAGATAGGTCCGATAGGCCTCTGGTCCGCTTACCGAAATGAAAAGTTTCTCAAATATAATCTATTTCAAAGAAGTACTCCTTTATCGAATTCAAGAGAATTGCACCATGTATAAGATTTTTTGGAATAGGTTCGTCCCTGTACCACTTACCGGAAGAAAAAGTTTCTTAACTAAGGAACTAGTCACCGAAGTAGCACTATACCAAATTTCAAACAAATGGCACCTTTCACTATTTTATTTAAAATAAGTCGGCCTCTGGTCCACTTTCCTCTAGTTTTTGTGAAAAAAACTATGATTTTTACCGTTCGGAAGGCAAACTATAGAACTGTGTATATTTTCGCGTTATTCGGTTTTGTTATTTAGGCGTGATGCTCCAAACCCCGAACAAACTTTCACATTTAAGTTTATATAGAGAAAGCATAGCTCAATAAATTTTTTCTTAACTTAATGCAATCGAGTTATGTAATTAAAATAAAATGATTGAACGACATTTAATCAAGCCGTATTTTGCTTTATATACTTATGTGAGTACAAATATATTTGTCGTCGAATGCGAGCATAAGTCGTCAGAAAAGAAAAAAGAAACAATTATTTCCAGTTTATTAAAGACGAGTCTCAAGGTCCTTATGGCCATACTTGGATAAGAAAGGCACCAGCTTCCTTCTCAAACTGAAAAAATCTGCGGTGAGGGTACTTACGGGTGTATTCGGAGGTCATTGTGCTGTCGCACCAATGCTGCGACAATGGCGAATACCAATAAGCTCTCTCCGAAGAAGCTGTCAGGATGAGGAGGAAGAAGAGTCGATCTAACACTTTCTCTGCCGATATCCGGAGCTTCGAAGAAGAAGGCTCAGATTTCTGGGCTCACGCTTCTTCGACAACCTGGCAGAGGTTGGGAAGGTGGACGTCTCGTTTCTTCTTAGACTCATCAGGGAAAGCAAGTGGTTCGTTGAGGACCACTAGGAGGTAATAGTGCTAATCGAATTTGCCGCCACCCTGTACTTAGTGAGGGCACTTACAATGGACAAAAATGTCTCCGAGTGGAAGTGTGGGTAACACCCACGCCCTTAAAGACGAGTAAGTAGATAATAAAAAGTGAAATGAAAACCAGTAAGCACGGGACTGTCTTCGGCTGTACCGAAGACTTCATACCTTTCATGAATGGGGCTGAACAATAATTTTATCCCATTCGTAATCTCCAAATAATGCGCTGTATAAGATAGGAAATATATGTTGAACTGATGTACATACTTAAACGATTTTAAGATAAATATAAAAAATGGCAAAAACTCCCTTATCTGAACGATCGGTTGTATGGGATATATATTATATATAGCTCCGATCGAAATGATTTTTTCATGAAATCTTCTATGATAAATTAGAATAAATATCACCAAGGTTAACGTTTTTATATTCGAAATAAAGGGAGAAATTTCCAAAATTCTTTCTATCTGAATGATCGATTGTATGGGATATAACTATATATAGCTCCGATCAAAGTGAATTTTTCAGGATCTCTTATATGATATATTAGAATATATATCACCGAGCTTCACGTTATGCTTTCTAAGTTGCGGCAGGAATGACCAAACTCGTCTTATCTGAACGATCGGTTGAATGGGAGATATATGTTATAGTGATCCGATCCTACCGGATCCGACAAATGTCTAATATAATACAAAAAGACATCCTTGTGCCAAATTTCATTGAGATATCTCAAAATTTGAGGGACTAGTTTGCGTTCAAACAGACAGACGGACAGACAGGCGGACATGGCTATAACAACTCAGTTCGTCGCCCTGATCAATCCGGTATACTTAATGGTGAGTCTATCTCCTATATTTCGCAACTTTACAAACATCGGACCAAAGTTAATATACTATTTCATGTTCATGAAAGGTATAAATATAATCTCTACGGGGAATATTGCTACATTTCAGACAATAGCCGAAAAAAAAAATATTAGAAATTGTAAGTAAGTGATATGCAGCCTCTATTGGCATTTCAATCAAAGCAAAAATTGATTATTTTTCAAATAAATGCCCTACTTCCCGTTCGTCAGTGATGCCCCAAGGCCAGTCACTTTTAAAATTTGCATATAATTAGCTTCTTTCGCATAATTTTTTTTATCCATGGCGCTGCAAACCAAATTTAACGCTTGACTGTCCTCTAAAAAAAAAAAAAAACAAAAAAAAGAATGGCAGTCAAACCTAAAGCCAATGAACAATAGCAACATTTGCAGCGATGTTAAACGTCAAGGCATTTGATGCCAAAGCCAAAAGCAACCGCAACGATTATACCTAAACAAGCATAAAGCGAAATGCTGAATAGCAAAACGAAACAAAGAGTCAACTATCTTGAGGATGAAAGCAACGGAGGTGGCTGCGGTGGATTACTTTCAAGCGCCACTGTTGTCGATTGACTGCAACTGAGTGTGACTGCAAGCAGCCAGCAATGTCGGATGGTGTTAATAGTACACAAAAGTCATTTAACGCTCAAATAATGTTCAAGTAGCCAGCAGTCGATACCGAAGAACGTGAGGAGGTCAAGTCCGTTCAGAATATCAATTTTTGCATGAATGATTATTTTACGTGTTTTGGGCGCTGTTATTCCTACGTGAACCAAATCAAAAGATTGAAGCTAATAACGGTTGTTTAATACAAAAAAAGAGGAAAACAACTTAAGGGTAATTATTTGAATAATAATAAAGCAAATTGTTAAGACAACAAAGGCGCTTTGATGAAAATTGAAAGTGAAAAATCATAAGCAATAAGGAGTCCAAGATTGAAGGATAAAAAATATATATTTCATCGACACAGCAAATCAACAAGGAGAGCAATCGGACTGTTTAACAATCTTAACAGAATCGGCCTAGTAACTTTAACCAGGAGAAGAAAACCAACCATGCCAAATCCTTCCTCAGATGATACCAACATCAGATTTTCAATGGAAGCAAAATACATAGGGATTACACTGGACAGAATCCTCACGTGGAATTCTCATCTTAGTGCTACTTTAAAGAAGGCAGCACAAGGTTAACTCTATGGCACTCGACTCTGTGGTCTCCATATCTGCCAAAATGGTATACTGGCCATTTAATATTATCCTTCTTTATTTTTGTGGCCGAAGAACACGCAAAGAAAAACAAAAGCAAACAAAATTCACTAGTAGATATGTATTGACATAACGGGTGTGATGAGAACGTACCCTGCCGATGCACTCATTGCCTTAATGGTAAAACCTCCCTTCCCTATTATAATAGAGAAATAATCAACACTTGCTTCACTAAGACTTCAAATACATATACCAGAGCTAAAAAGCGGAAACATGGCAAATAGAGGTAATTAAAAAATTAATAGTCAAACATTCGTGAGGCAAAGGCCTCACGCTCAGAACCCCGCGGAGAACCCTTTTCGAAAGAGGTAATCCATATATTGACCTAATTCAGAGGTGTTTGATGACGAAATGGCGGCTGGCCGAGTTTCAAGAGATCGATACCCCTCTATGTTCCAGGCAGAAATTCGTTCATTAGAAGTTTTCGGTAGAGAATGTCCACCAAGCCGCTTTGTGTGCTTTGCAATCTTGCGCCATTACTTCATAGCTGGTGGATGAATGCGTTTAAGTAGCAAATGATTTTGGAGCCAATAATTTATTAGGCGTGGTTCGCGGAGGAGACTACCCAGATATGCAGACTACTCAGATATGCAGGGTGCTATAACAGCTTTCTATGGTCAAGAGCCATTCTTTTAACTCACAAAGGCTTACATTAGAGAAACCATAAGTAGCTTGAAAACAAAGTTGTTCACACAAAACTGGATCGAATGCATAGGGAAACGACAGTTCAAGACAATTTTTTATAGTTCCAGCTATGAGACTAACAGCCAAACTCAAACTCAAAGGAGACCTACGGATCCTCTATACTGAATACTGTAGTCAACGATATCACCTAAGTAAGTTTAGACTATCCGAAACAAATATGGTGCTTTTGTTTTTGGGGGATGAAACGTGGACTCCATTCTCTGCCGATGCGTCACTCTTGCAAGGCAGGGATTTTCCCATCTCAGTGGCGTAACGCTTTACTCCTTCATAATACGGAGTAAAAAGCCTGAAGTGGTACTTAAATATATAAAAAGCCACCACGTACAGTAATAGGCTGAAAGGCATTCGCGTATTGGCAGCCACGTCATTGTTGACGGATATTATTTCGAGACTGATAGACTTCTTCTATATTGAAACCACTATTAACAGCGAAAACAGTGTCAATTTATAAATCAAATGAAGAATATATCTTGAAAAGTACAGTCCCCTTTCGACGAACAAAAGTCCTCTCTACAATTATCTCATCATATCATATGACTTACGGATCGGAATCATGGAAAGTATCGAGGGAAGATGAGGCGGCTTCTGAAGTACTCGAGAGAAAAGCTCTCCAGAATTTGATCGTGTTTCTGATGCCGACGACGAGTATCGAAGAAGGTCTAATGGTGAGCTGTATGAGTTTTACGCAAATACGAAGATAGTGCAATGAATTAAAGGTCAAGGGCATCGCTGGCTATGTATAGACGAAATAGCTCCGCCCGTGAAAGAATTTCAATAGGCATCGCAATTTTGAAGCAGAGAAAGGGACAGATCTTCCCCACATTGGGAAAGGCAGGCGGAGAAAAACATGACCTTATTTAGCGCTCCCAATTGGCGTCAGCTGTTACGAAAATTTTTAATCATTACTAAACAGGTCTGCATATTCAAATCATATCATACTTGCGTGTATTACAAAAACGACGTGGTGGGTTACAGATTTGGTATTTTCGTAATAAGATATGAGCTTATATGTGTCGACTTTATACCAACTTTCATTTATTTTAAATAATTTTTGCCGCAAAAAATTTATATTATATTGCCCTTAAATTTCTACAATGTGGGAAAAAAGTTCTGCATATTTACTTACTCTTCAACACTTAATTAATAGCATAAAGTTTTTGCACCACCAACTGTTGGCAATCTCATATTAGTACGCACAAAAATTTTTTTTTCATGCCAACGCTTTGGTACAAACAGAAAACCAGTGTTAAGGTAACAACTGCATAAACAACTACAATCGTTGAATAGAGCAAAAGGGGAGCTGCAAAGATTCACGAAAATGAAATGTCACCTGGCAGCAGTGCGCGCTTTTTCCCTGTGATTCGCTTCTTATTGTAATCTTTATATTTTTTCAAGCTATGACAGCAATGACACACAATGCCAGTAATATCATTACTAATTTTATGCGGTATTTGCTTATGTATGGGTGTATGAATTTACTACTACTACTACTGCTGGCTGTCATGTGACAGTTTGTTTTGCGCCAGGTGTATAAACAGTGGCTTGAAGTTGTATATGTTATGGGAGTTAAGTGAAACCTAGAGCCAAAAGCTTCAGCCAACAGCTGTTTCACATTGTCATCAAGTTTGGTGGGAAGCATTTCAACTCAGCTCAGTTTATTTTTTTTTGTATTTTTCTTCTTCATACGGTTGTGAATTTTTTGGCTGCCTTTAGCACGTCTTGTCAGCATTTCCGTCAGGGTGGCGGGCTTATTTGTGCTAATTTTATTAAATTACGATTAAATTAAAATTGTGTTATAATTTTAAGTTTTCCTGTTTTGCGTATTTTTGCTATGAGGACCCCGTTTTGTACTGACTTTTATTATGCCATGAATATTTGGTTATGCGGTTGCAAATATTTGTAGCCGAGTGCGTATGTATTGTGGTAAGTAAAGGTTGCTACTGACAATTATGTAACTGTAAAAGTTACTGTTTTCATTATATTAAAGAATTTTCTGTTGTGAACTGTAGTAATTACTTATTTATATATTTTAGGTAATACAGATATAAGAAAATATGAAAAGTTGTACAATTTTAATTGCGTACTTTTAAGGTATGAACCAATGATAAAAGTTCAAAAATTGGCAAACATTGTTAGTGTATTTCTGCCATGAAAACTTATCTCACTTGTAGATGGACTTTTGGAGTCGGCGTAAGATACGAAGGTCCTGTCCTGCCAATTTGAAGGAAAAATTAACCGGAGCACAACGCAATTTGGAACAGAAGCTCGGCTTCAATTCTTCTCGAAGTTGTTGTTGTAGCAGTGCTTCGCCTCTTCCAATAGGCGCGATCAATCACAAATTGTCATCAATGTCCTCTAATGGAAGTCCAAGGAAACTTGCTGTATCAACAGGGATGAACCATAATGAAAGGCGTGTTAAAAGCGTTGGTTCCACAATACAGTTGAAGCGATGGTTGAAAGCGGGCATACATTTTGTATTTCAGGGTTGCTCCTGGATAGGGAAGAGTTTAACCTGTTTGCAGTATCCAGAGTGCTAGAGTGACGCGCGTTTCCCTAAGGAGAGTGCGTTCCTCCTCCACTGTGTATATTTCTTTAAGTACGGCATTCTCCGGGCAATTCCCAGCATAGAGGGCCGACGCCTATTTGCGGATTTCACTGAGGACCCGCTTATGCTGTTTAGCTTCATACGGCTGTGTTCTGAGGTGCCGCATTTCCTCATAATGCTTACGGAGAAAACCCCTGAAGCCCCTGGGTAGTTTGGCCTCATCAATCAGATGTCTGTTGGGATGCCCAGGTTTCTAGATATTCAACAGAAATTATTTGGTTAGCATTTCAATTCTCTCCCTAATGGGGAGTATTCTCGCCTCATTATGTAGATGGTGTTCTGGGGATATAAGAAGATAGCCCGCAGCGGTTCTGAGGGCGATATTTTGCCAGGCCTGTATTTTCTTAATTTGTTTTCTTCTCGAAGTCATATCGTGTCTTGTATATTATTTTTGAGTTAATCCTAGAAACGTTTAGATTAATATGAAAACCTTTGTCTTATTCTATTTCTCTTTTCTTTCCTCACGCCTCTGCATTTTCTATATTACCTTAATGGCTCATTAATTATACCGTAAATCTTTCTGATTTTCTTCTTACTCTTTTCCCATTCTTTCTCTTATCCAAAACTTACTCTTACTAATAACCTTAATCTTATCCTTATTCTTTAGCTTCAGGTTAACCTCGTTTTACTCTTTGTCTCAAACCGTTACCCTTGTTCTTACTATTTTTCTCACGCTTTATATTCCTCTTGTTCTCTTTACTTTTTCGACTTCCTTCCAACTTCCTATAATTTTTCTTCCCTTTTCTTCTCTTTTTCGTGAGTTACGGGTAAAAAATCGGGTTTTCGTACCTTTAAACCCTTACGAGCCTATATCTTTTTTGGGTGTAAACCGATTCTCATTTTATTTACAGATCGTATAAGACGAGACTTAGACTTTTCCAAAATCCAACCAAATTTTTTTGTTAAATGGTTTGTTGGGTAAATACACACAGATTTCAATACATATTCTAAAAAGTTTAGGTCACTTTAAAAAACTATCTATCCCAAACTGGTAAGAAATTTAAAATTGGTTAAGAACTACATAAGTTACAACAATTGCAAAGTAAATATGTCCGAGTCGTTTTGGTACAACAGAATATTTTTTTTCAAATTTTGTTTTCATGAAAATTTGGATAACTCAGTCAGTTTTGTATCTATTTAAGAAAATAAATACTCATTGAACTAATAATTACTTTTCAATTATGATAGAGGTCAGGGTAAGTGCAGTCTGCATATAAATTATTGAATACAGATAGCATAAAGTTGACAAAACTCGAAAAAATGTGAAAAAATTGTTTGATTGGGGAAATTTTTATTATTGATATTAGAGATATCGCCACAAAGGTGTACCAGGGGTGATCCTAGAATTTGTTTGTACAATATGGGCATCAAACGAATAGTGTTAATGAGTATTTTAAAAGGGAGTGGGCCTTAGTTCTATAGGTGGATGCCGTTTCGAAATATCGCCATAAAGGTGGACCAGGGGTGACTCTAGAATGTGTTTGTACGATATGGGTATCAAACGAAAGGTGTTACTGAGCATTTTAAGAGGGAGTGGGCATTAGGTCTATAGGTGGACGCCTTTTCGAGATATCGCCATTAGGGTGGGCCAGTGGTAACTCTAGAATGTTTGTACGATATGGGTATCAAACGAAAGGTGTTACTGAGCATTTTAAGAGGGAGTGGGCATTAGGTCTATAGGTGGACGCCTTTTCGAGATATCGCCATTAGGGTGGGCCAGGGGTGACTCTAGAATGTGTTTGTACGATATGGGTATCAAACGAAAGGTGGTAATGAGTATTTTAAAAGGGAGTAATCCTTAGTTCTATAGGTGGACGCCTTTTCGAGATATCGCCATAAAGGTGCACCAAGGGTGACTCTAGAATGTTTGTACGATATGGGTATCAAACGAAAGGTGTTACTGAGCATTTTAAGAGGGAGTGGGCATGAGGTCTATAGGTGGACGCCTTTTCGAGATATCGTCATTAGGGTGGGCCAGGGGTGAATCTAGAATGTGTTTGTACGTTATGGGTATCAAACGAAAGGTGTTACTGAGCATTTTAAGAGGGAGTGGGCATTAGGTCTATAGGTGGACGCCTTTTCGAGATATCGCCATTAGGGTGGGCCAGGGGTGACTCTAGAATGTTTGTACGATATGGGTATCAAACGAAAGGTGTTACTGAGCATTTTAAGAGGGAGTGGGCATTAGGTCTATAGGTGGACGCCTTTTCGAGATATCGCCATTAGGGTGGGCCAGGGGTGACTCTAGAATGTGTTTGTACGATATGGGTATCAAACGAAAGGTGGTAATGAGTATTTTAAAAGGGAGTAATCCTTAGTTCTATAGGTGGACGCCTTTTCGAGATATCGCCATAAAGGTGCACCAAGGGTGACTCTAGAATGTTTGTACGATATGGGTATCAAACGAAAGGTGTTACTAAGCATTTTAAGAGGGAGTGGGCATTAGGTCTATAGGTGGACGCCTTTTCGAGATATCGCCATTAGGGTGGGCCAGGTGTGACTTTAGAATGTTTGTACGATATGGGTATCAAACGAAAGGTGTTACTGAGCATTTTAAGAGGGAGTGGGCATTAGGTCTATAGGTGGACGCCTTTTCGAGATATCGCCATTAGGGTGGGCCAGGGGTGACTCTAGAATATTTGTACGATGTGGGTATCAAACGAAAGGTGTTACTGAGCATTTTAAGAGGGAGTGGACATTAGGTCTATAGGTAGACGCCTTTTCGAGATATCGCCATTAGGGTTGGCCAGGGGTGACTCTAGAATGTTTGTACGATATGTGTATCAAACGAAAGGTGTTACTGAGCATTTTAAGAGGGAGTGAGCATTAGGTCTATAGGTGGACGCCTTTTCTAGATATCGCCATTAGGGTGGGCCAGGGGTGACTCTAGAATGTGTTTGTACGATATGGATATCAAATTAAAGGTATTAATGAGAGTTTTAAAAGCGTGTGGCCCTTAGATGTATATGTGAAGCCGTTCTCGCGATATCGACCAAAATGTGGACCAGGTGATCCAGAAAATCATCTGTCGGGTACTGCTAATTTATTTATATATGCAATACCACTAACAGTATTCCTGCCAAGATTCCAAGGGCTGTTGATTTCGCCTTGTAGAACTTTTTCACTTTCTTCTACTTAATATGGTAGGTGTCACACCCATTTTACAAAGTTTTTTTCAAAGTTATATTTTGCGTCAATAAACCAATCCAGTTACCATCTTTCATCCCTTTTTTCGTATTTGGTATAGAGTTATGGCATTTTTTTCATTTTTCGTAATTTTCGATATCGATAAACTGGGCGTGGTTATGGTCGGATTTCGGCCATTTTTTATACCAAGATAAAGTGAGTTCAGGTAAATACGTGGGCTAAGTTTAGTAAAGATATATCGGTTTTTGCTCAAGTTATTGTGTTAACGGCCGAGCGGAAGGACAGACGGTGGACTGTGTATAAAAACTGGGCGTGGCTTCCACCGATTTCGCCCGTTTTCACAGAGAACAGTTACCGTCATGGAGTCTATGCCCCTACCAAATTTGAGAAGGATTTGTAAATTTTTGTTCGACTTATGGCATTAAAAGTATTCTAGACAAACTAAATGAAAATGGGCGGAGCCAAGCCCATTTTGAAATTTTCTTTTATTTTTGTATTTTGTTACATCATATCATTACTGGAGTTGAATTTTGACTTAATTTACTTATACACAGTAAAGATATTAAATTTTTTGTTAAAATTTGAATTTAAAAAAATTTTTTTTAAAAAGTGGACGTGTTCTTCATCCAATTTTGATAATTTTTATTTAGCACATATATAGTAATAGTAGTAACGTTTCTGCCAAATTTCATCATCATATCTTCAACAACTGCCAAATTACAGCTTGCAAAATTTTAAATTACCTTCTTTTAAAAGTGTGCGGTGCCACGCCCATTGTCCAAAATTTTACTAATTTTCTATTCTGCGTCATAAGTTCCACTCATCTACCAAGTTTCATCGATTTAACCGCCTTTGGCAATGAATTATCGCATTTTTTCGGTTTTTCGAAATTTTCGATATCGAAAAATTGGGCGTGGTTATAGTCCGATATCGTTCATTTTAAATAGCGATCTGAGATGAGTGCCCAGGAATCTACATACCAAATTTCATCAAGATACCTCAAAATTTACTCAAGTTATCGTGTTAACGGACGGACGGACGGACGGACGGACATGGCTCAATCAAATTTTTTTTCGATCCTGATGATTTTGATATATGGAAGTGTATATCTATCTCGATTCCTTTATACCTGTACAACCAACCGTTATCCAAGCAAAGTTAATATACTCTGTGAGCTCTGCTCAACTGAGTATAAAAATTGTATTATTTCCCAGGTGTTTTGTTGGTGTCACTCAGCGTTATTCCCATAACCAAGGAAAAATAATTTTTTTCATTTTTAGGCAAATATCTTCTAGAGATTGAGTATAGGATTTCTGTGGCGAAATATCATAAACCAGTTTTAGTTATTTAACCTTTATGGGTATACCATTTTCATGTACTTTATACCGTACACTATACACTTTTTTATTAAAATAGTAAGAAATTAAAATATAATTTGATGAAAACAGAAATTTAAATATTTATTTATATATACTTTGCTACTGAAACATCTTTTTTCAACTAACATAAATATAAAGGTATTTTTTTATAAATTTTCTGCAAATTTTCTTTCCACAAAAACTCTTACGACCAAAAAACTATACGATTTTGTGCCAATACTAGGCTCAATAGTAAAAGCAGCTGGAAGAATATTTCTTTGAAACTGTAACAATTTCTATTTTTCTTGGTCTATGTACCGTTGTTTTTTAAAGTAAAGGCAGATAGAAAGTCACGAATTTTATTGGTTTTACACTAATAACCTTATAGGTCTGGCTGGACCTTTGGTGTACTTTTAAGGTATAAGTTTTGAAATTTTGTAATAAAACTTTAATTTATTAGTATTTAAAAAAATTTGCTTTAAAACTGCAGATAATTTATATCTTGAGGATATCGTTCGATCTTAGATTTGTAGCATTACCATTCTGTAAAAATAATTTTGTTAAAGATCTGGCCAGACCTATGCATACGCATAAGGGTTAAATAGCTACTTTTCTCGTTTTTGGAAAAAAAAAATAGTTTTATTTTTGTTTTACTGTAGCGCTCGTCCAATCGAAGAATGGGTTGTAAACCATTTTATCCTAACAAAAAAATTTCATAACAGGCACCAATTAATATAGACACCAAAAACTTACTAGCTTTTAGTTGCATTAAACAGATTTTACCACAATTTTGTTGCACCGCCTAATTAACTACCATTAATTCAGTGCAACATCATAATGCAGTACAACAACAACTTTTTTATAATCGGTGTAGGGGCGAGGCGTATAAGTGGTCATGCATAAAAGCGCATTAAAAACAGTACTTAATTAAGAACTTTGAACTGAGCGCACAATAATAGCGCTAGCTTGTAACAACTATTTAATGGAAATATATATTAAAAAAATATTTTTATATAAAATTCATACGTAAATTACTGGAAAGTGTAAACTAATACAATCGTGTTAAAGTGCATACCTAGAACTATTAATGAATTGCAATAAAAGTACTTTAGAGCAAAAATTTGCGCAAAGAAATTTTGGTACAGTTTTCATCAATTTTTTTCTAGCAAAAAACCGAAATAAAATTTGCGGTAACACTGGATCACAAATTCCAATTTTTTTTCTGCACCAGAGACGCCGTTAAGAAACTCCTATGAAAAATCACCCCTGATTCCGAAAATCACGGTTATTTTTAATTTTATGGTAACGTTTTTGAGACACTTACGAATTACCTTTTTTTTTAAAAAAAAAAACAAATTGGGTCCACTTAATCATATATATCTGAAGACCGAATTGAGTAATTCCCAAACGCTTTGAAGCTTTAAAAAGGCATTAAAATTCGCTATAAACTGCGCATACAACACTTTTTGCTAGGCAATGCAGGTTCAAAGGTAACGAACAATCATTACGGATTTTTTCAACTTTTGGAAAATATAAAAAAATTTGTATTTTGCGAGGAAGGAACTCAAAAACTTTTTATTTTTTTTGCAAATTTTTTTTTCTCTATACCCTGTTTTATTACAACAAAATAAGCTTTCATTCAACAAAATCGATGGACTAATACAAAAGTTATAAGCATTCAAGTAAATATATCCATTTAATACTTAACAACTTCCCTGTCCAGTGAGTCATAGTTGACTCACGTATTGAAATATGTTCATGAGTCACATGTGACTCATTTCTTTATACAACTTAGAGACGATTTCTTGGTATGAACGTGTCGTTATATATTTGTAAATTCTATGTGAGCGTATATCAAAAGACCTAGACTTTAGAAAAATGAAATAAAATTTCGAAAGCTTGTTTTTCTGATACCTTTTTCTCAATTTCTTAAATTTTTTTATATACTTCTAACTTCAATTAAACAAAAAAGCACACTAATACACGCTTTTGATATTTATATATCAATTTACCGTTATTGCGATTGGAAAACTTAAATTATTTCTTATGATCATATATGTTCATATGTGACTCATTGAACGTGGTAAACAAAATTGTTTTTGCTACGTTCAGGAATCACATTTGACTCACAAAATAAAATAGCCAAAATAAGGTAAATATGTGTCAAATTATTTATAAAAATAATATTTTATAATATATATTCGTATTATTCAATTAAGCAATACAAAAAAATAATGGGCGTGTGGCACTCTCAAAGCGCTTTGTATGGGGACAGGGAAGTTGTTAAGTACCCTACTGGTACATACCCGTATGTGTTAGTATTCGTATATCAGTTAGTTAGCAGGTAGATTTTCGAAGGTTTATTCGCTACAAAAAACCGTTAGTATCATTTTCTGAAACCCAGGTACATTTCAAGCAAGATCATATTTTTAAAGCAGGTAGTGTTTTCTTTGTAGAACTAGGGAACCTTTTTGTCTAGGTAGGCTTGAATTTTTACTTGATCTAAGTATAAGTAATAGTACATGCGCCTTGTCACTTCATAATATCTGCAAGGCTCGGCGAATACTGTTCAGTTTATAATTGCAGTTTATAACCCGATATTTAGTTAAAAGTATAATATGAATAAAAGGGCGCAAGAGTTTGAGTGTAAAAATGATCCAGATATGGTCTGTTTCATCTGCAGTCAATTTATCGTTAAAAGGATGCGACGTGTGTTTGCAAATCCTTTGAAAGTTACATACTATAAGTATTTTGAAATTGAGCCTAAAAACAATAAAAAACCATGGACGCCGAATACTGTGTGCACCACGTGTCGAGTCGAATTGATTTTATCGGAACAAAAAAGTGCGTATGCTGACTAATTCCTGAAATTATCTATTTAGGCGACATATGAAATTTATTACACCAAAGAAGTGTAGGGAGCCAACTTGTCATTCAACGGACTGCTATAGTTGTCCTGCAAAAGTACTTGGGGTTGGATAGTCAGGAAAAGTAACCTATGCGAGCCTATCTACAGTGTCATTACCAGAACTAAATTAAACGGAAGTTACATTGCCAGAATCAAATTTAACTTTAGTTCCAGCTCCAGTTTCCAGCAGTAGTATGTGATTACGCGGCATCATGTTGTACTGGATTTCAAACGGAAAACGAAAGAAACTCTTTGTCACAAGCACAACTCAATGATTGGATAACGGATTTGGAATTGTCAAAGGAAAAGGCCGAACTACACGCTTCTCGTATGCAACAATTTAAATTTGTTTCATCCGATGTTAAGGTAACATATTATAGAACTCGTCACGAACAATTTTCCAACTACTATACGAAGGAGGGCAGTGTTTGTTACTGCAAAGACATTGCTGGTCTATTCAAACAGTTTGGTGAACCATATGATTCAAAAGGGTGGCGATTGTTCATAGACGGCAATAAATTAAGTATAAAGGCCGTATTATTGCATATTGGCAACCAAAAGCCATCTATCCCGATCGCGCATGCAGTAAATAAGGAGAAATCATATGAGATAATGGAAAAATTGCTCAAATTAATCAAATACGAAGAGCATGATTGGAAAATATGTATCGATCTTAAAGTCGTTGGAATTCTATGTGGTTTATAAAGTGGATACACAAAATATTGATGCTTTCTATGCAAATGGGATAGCCGAGTTCGTCAAGACGACTACATCATAAAGGATTGGGCCGAACGAATCGAGTTTCAAGTTGGGGTGGATAACATAAAATACTCTCCACTTATAAAGAAGGAAAAAATAATTCTACCTCCACTCCACATCAAGCTCGGCCTTATCAAAAACTTTGTCAATGCTTTGGATAAAGTAGGCGAAGCTTTTCATCATTTGAAGACAATCTTTCCAGAGATTTCAGAAGCAAAAATAAAGGAAGGGATTTTTGTGGGACCGCAAATAAGGAAAATGATGACCAATAACCATTTCAAAGAACTATTGTCACCAGTGGAGGCAGCAGCGTGGGATTCTTTTGAAAAGGTCGTTACTTCTTTTCTAGAAAAACACAAAAGTCCTAACTACGAGATGATAGTGAACGACTTAATCAAAAACTATGCGGAAATGGGTAAATAAAAAAACATATATAAGACCGTTTTCTCAGTTAACTTTAAAACCTATCTGCCCGACAAACAAAAAATTTGTATGAAAATTTTTAAATTTACATGAGAATATATAGCCCTAAATATGAATTCATCGTCCAGTTCCGAACAAACAAGAACGAGAAAAATGTAAACAAAAAATTTGTTCTGAATTGAAAGATAAATCCAGCCTAAGAAAATTATATACTAATGTATCACTTATGTATTTATCTAATATACTTATGTATTTTCTTTCAGGAGTAAATATGTCTTTAAAAATTCATTTTCTACACTCCCGTTTAAATTTTTCCCGCAAAATCTTGGCGACGAAAGTGACGAGCATGGTGAAAGGTTTCACCAGCAAATGAAAATGATTTAAAGTCGGTATCAAGGATTCAGGGATGTCGCTATGATGGGTGACTACTGTTGGTTTCTCATAAGAGAAACCGATCCTAATCTAAATAAGCGTCAAAACCAGACATAACTTTTTCAATTATAAAATAAGATCATAGAGTTAAGACAGAATCATATGTACATATTCTCTTATTTGTACGGTACTTAACTTTTACTATATGGATATATTTATTTAAATGCTTATAACTTTTGTATTGGTTCACCGATTTTGTTGAATGAAAGCTTATTTTTTTTTTTTGTTTTTGTAATAAAGCAGACCTTAGAGGGGAAAAAATAAAGAGTTTTCGAGATCCTTCTTCGCAAAGTACAACCTTTTTTATATTTTTACAAAAAAAAATTGAAAAATTACGTAATTATTGTTCGTTATCTTTGAATCTGCAGGGCCTAGCTAAAATTGTTGTATGCGCAGTTTATAGAAAATTTTATTACCTTTAAAAAGCTTCAAACCGTTTTGGAATCACTCAATTCGTTCTTTAGATATATATGATTAAGTGGACCCAATTTTTTTTTTTTTTTTTTTTTTTCAAAAAACGGTTATTCGTAAATATCTCAAAAACATTACCATAAAATTAAATATAACCTTGATTTTCGGAATCGGAGGTGATTTTATATAATGGCGTCTCTGGTGCATTTTGGCTGTAAACCAGTGTAATTAATGGAAATACATTTTGAAAACTGGGTCAATAATAGCGCCAATGCGATTATTGCGAATTGCTTAGTTTTGGGTTACGAAGCTTTGAATGCAGCTAATCATAATTACACAATCAACCAAAAATAACGTTCAATGCTCCGTGAACGAACTTTTAAATGTATTAAATAGAAGTAATATTGCATAAGCATGGACCCCTATGTCGATGTAGCAGCGATTTTCGTTAGTTCACAATTCATAAATCGCAAATTTGCCATGTAGAAGCAAACGCAAAGTGCGAATCTCATCAATTTGTTGAAGCGTAAAATTTCACAAGTTTTCGCAAACTCACTTAGTGCATTCACACTTTTTCAATTGTTTTTTTACATTTGTGTATTTTGCTTGAATAGCAACCGACTTGCCGAAGGGCTATTTAAAGCATTTTTTTTTGTGCTCCTAATGGCACAATGTGCTTTTGCAAAATCGCTTAAGTAACGAAAGCGTAGCTAAAGAATATTGTGCTAAAAATATGCGAAGCGCCACCGAAAAGGGGGAAAAGTTTTAAATGCTTAAGTTTAATGTTTTAGCATATAATTTTTTGTTTTTGCTATAATTTTCGTTTTGCATTTTAAAAAGTCTTTTTCTTCATTTCCTATTTTTTCTTTTTCTCAGGAGAAATTTTAAGTGTATATTGTTCTAACAATATTTGATCAATATTATTTTTCGTTTAAGTGAAGGAAAAAAAAAATAAAGAAAAAATATTAAAAAAAAAAAATCTCCAAAAATAAAAATTTGTTTTGGTTAGGGATTATTAGATGTTTACACCGATCACTATATCCGCGGCGGCGGCGTAGGCTCTATTATATACTGGCGGCGGTGGTGTGGGCAGCGCGGCGGCGTACGCCGGTGTTCTTACTTTAAAAAGCTTGATTTTTCGATTTAAAAAAATAGTATTTAGGAAAGGATTTGTTTGTATGTATTTAAGGAAATCAACGTGTTGACCATTTCGGAAAGATCCAAGGCTTTTGCCTCAATATCTCGCAGACTGTTCAAAAATTGTCAGGAGTAGCTCCTTGCGGAGGGATTGTCCCTCGTTCACTTGCTCCAGAGAGGCTTCAAACCTAGCCCCGGTCTTTGGAATTGGTACTGCTGCGTCTGCTGAAAAGAAATAGATACATAAAATAGCCACACTTTTGTCTGCATATCCCGTGCAAAGCGTAGTTTCACCTAGGGTTAACTCATAATAATCGTCGCGAACACAATTTCTTTAAATCATTTGTGGCTGCTTGGCGGCCACTCACAAAGGTGACTTACGGTTGCTATTAATGGTCTATTAATACTCATGAATCACGTGGCACGGGGCGCCTCCAGTTGTTTCGGCTGTTTTTAATAGCTACAATTCCCGATGTGCGAACAGTAGCAATCCCGACCACCAGTCGGGCTCCTGACCCTCACACCATATGCCAGCACAGAAGCTATAGGACTGCGACTTCGAACTCATACCTTCGTCGACGTCATTTTCCTAGAAGCTCTAGGTGTAGCTCAGAAAACTTTCCAACGGATGCTTTTGTCGCGCTATGCTGCCGAGCTACACCAGAGAAACAAATTGAAACATTAGGGAGTTCGGCCAAGGATGCCGTCATTGCGTAATGGTTGAAAATCGTATAATCCTCGGCGCATCTACATAACTAAAACTTTACAAGGAACCTGGATAAAATTTTTAAAATGTAGACCAAAGTTTGTGGAGGTTTATGTTCACATCACTGATTTAAATAGTCTTCGTTAAATCAAAACGATATTTTAGAATGAAAGTCGACCGATTTTAGGTTGCAAGATGTTTACTGCTGTTTTCCGGCCTAATGATATAAGAGCTCATTATGAATGATCGCGTAGATCCATTTTTCAGACTAGTTCGACTGTCCACTACGTTAGGGTAGTGGCACACACGGTCATTTTTTTGACTGTCTTGGGAAAGCTTTTGCTTCACCACTTTGAGTGTTCTTGCGAAGGACAAAGCCTCGCCTGGTAAATATATTTAACTACGTATTCACATTTGTAAGAGAAGCCGTAACGTGTAGGTGATATTTAAATTTGGTTGATAGGCTATAATCAATGTGATTAACTCCAAGGGAATAGTTTTAAATAGGGTCGCCAACTTTGTCAAACGGGAGACTTGGGTGTTGAAGGATGAAGTGTGAAAATCAAAATTAACATTTCAGCCGCTATTTTTTAATTTTCGTAAATAAACAACAGATTTTTGAATGTAAGCCCGAATGATTTTCCAAAACCTTCACATACGTACATATATCCTTAACTTAAGTATGAGGTAAGAATCATTTTCAAAGGAGTGATTTTGCATCATTGATTTGGCTTATTCTTTCAGCCAATCGCAATATAAAATAAAAAAAAACTGCACTTTTTTTGCTTTTTTTAACAACTTGAGAGCAATTTGAAATTCCTTGGGTAATTTTATTTGAATTCGTTGTTCATTATTTTTTGGAAAAATACCACTTTCGACCATATCCGGCCAATTTTCGACTTGAACAAAATAGCCTAAACCGTCTTAAACGAGTAGAAAATATAGTAACGCGCCGGACGACGCCGCCACCGCCGCCGCACCGATATCTTTGACATTCGGCGGCGGCGTGTGAAAAACGACCCTAATCACAGGCGGCGGCGGTGCTTATCGGCAGCGTATATCTCTAGATATTATCAAGAGCACTATTATAAGCAAAAGAGTAACAAATTTTACAAAATAAAGGGAATAATTCCGTATTGCGAAGATATGTATTTGTAATCTTATATATTATTTCTAATTGCTGTTTTTATGTGCAGGTCCCTTCTTCACTCTTATTTTGAATCCAAATCTATAAATAAAGTTTTGGTTGTAAAGATGGGGATTCGTGCTATTAGCGAGCTTTTGCCATTATTAGTCGTTGTGCTTTTGTTTAGCTATATTTTATTAAATAATTTGTTAAAAATAAACGATTGTGAGCACACAAAGAAATCTATTTGTACTATGGCACTATTGTGAATATTTGGTTAGAACTAACACTGCATTACCGTCAGATGCTAAAATTCGCCAGATGGCAGAGCAAGCGCATGCAAGTTTTTATTGATAGAGGATTGATTGATATAACAGATAATTTCTGTTGATATTTGATATGAATCTTTTGTATTTTGTTGCGCAATATGCGCGTGGGCCCGGCGAGTACTTCTTTATTGCTACTGCAGGCTGGGTACACTCACAAACATCAGAGTGCAGATATATTGCTGTTTAAATGTTTTCTTTTTTTTTATATTCAAATAATCGAATGCTACAAACACAACAATTTTATATGCTGCCTTTTTTTGATTTCAAATTCAAAACTGATTGCGAGTGCTTACCCTGCCTGTTATCTCCGGAGGTATCGACTTTGTATCGAATTCTTTTTAAACTACAGAAAGAACTGTTTCTTCAATGCTTAGTGAGATATAGATACGAAAACGATTTGGCTTCTATACACTATTTCGATAGTTATTAAAGTAACTAAAGAGATAAAAGGAAAACTGTCGAAGAAGATAGTATTTTTGTGGTGCGAACCTGCGGCTTTGGGGAATTGTCTCCCATTTTCTCTGCACGGATGTTATACTCAACACTTGAAGAAACATTTCTTTTTTTTCATGCATCAAAAAACTTGTTCTTATGTTCCAACCTACTTAGTGCTTTTCATCTTTTTGTCGGTGATTTAACAATTGTCGCTAGCAATCCTTTCAAGTCTGTACACAAATATTTAGCTACTCGATAAGTATTTGTTACTCTTTTTTAGTTAATTCTGAAAAGTCTCCATGCTGTCTTATTTATTTAAAATATATTCATTTTATACGTTTTTTGATGGTGGTTTAAAAAATATATTATTTCTTGGTATTATTCTCTTTCCTTTGTTTTCTCGGTTGCGGATATACAGTTTACTTTTTGTCATCCCACCTGCTGACATTTCAAATTTTCTCTGGTTCTACGTTTCCATTCACTTTTTTTGATTTTCTATCTTTCAGTTGCATATTGGTCTTTTGGTGGCTGTCGTCGACAGTGCTTTAATATTTTTGATTTAACTCATTTTTATCATCTTTCTGTGCATTAATTTCTGTTTTTAATTTTTTGTATTTGCACTTGATAGGTTGTACAATTCCATTTTATTTTTTTAATGTCTGCAGTTTTCCAGATACTGAACATCGCATTTGGCAGTAGCTGCTTTTGGTACTATTATTTAACATTCGTGACTAAATTTCCAAATATGAATTAATGTTGTAAGCTTGAGTGAAAGAATTCATAAATTGAAATTTTTTCTGTACAATTTTTGAGTTTATAATCCGAGTGGGAAAATTTTAGGTTAAATATTGGGTTTACGCACACTCGATAGCTTGTAAATGAGTTTATGTCTAGCTCTGAAAGTAATTGTTGTTTTTATTGTGTTAACGGTAACTGAATATGAATAGGTATGTTTATCAAACTGATGAATGATTTAAAGTTTAAATTTAAACGGTTTAGATTTTTTTTTTGTAAATCCATAATTTTCGATTTAAATAAAAACCAGACTTCCTGAAGAAGATGCGGAAGCATCATAACGCGTAGAAGGGACAAAAAAATACAATTTTGTCTCATCAGCATATAAAAAGACACGATTTAGATCAATATTGGCTATAATAATTTACTTGCATTTTCAAAGTAAGCGAAGAGCAATCGACCATATTACACATCCACGTCGACATCACTACAATACCGACTGTCTTACATCCACAAAACCTAGGTGTGGCATTCGATTAGGATCTTCATTTGGGTGAGCATGCAGCCACAAATTTACCCAAAGATCTTAGAAGTAACAAATTCGTCAAGTGCCTCTTTGCCATCAGCATTTGGGGCAAAGATAAAGGAATACTCATAACCACTTATGAAGAAATTGGGCGATCGCTTGTATTCTATGCGTCCTTAATATAGTTGTCGAGCCCAAAATAAGCACTCTGAAGGAAACTTAAGGCCAATTTATCCAAAATATCACCCACACTGTGATACGAGATTAAACCCACCAGCTTCGCAAGGAATAGAAAGGACCAAACCAAACGAGGTTTCAGACGTTGCGAGTTCCTTTTCAGCGATTTTTTTAACATAATGCTGGAGATGATGTAACAATCCATTAAAAGAGCGTACAATTACTGGCGTATGCTGATGATATTGTTATTATTGGCCTTAACAAACGCGCCGTGAGTTCTGCCTTCTAGATTAGATCAAGAAGCAATAAGTAAGGAAGGCTAAGTTCGGGTGTAACCGAACATTACATACTCAGCTGAGAGCTTTGGAGACAAAATAAGGTAAATCCACCATTTAGAAAAATGAACCTAAGGTAACCCTGGAATGTGTTTTTATGACATGGGTTTCAAATGGAAGGTATTAAAGAGTATTTTAAAAGGGAGTGGGCCATAGTTCTATAGGTGGACGCCTTTTCGAGATATCGCCATAATTTTGGACCAGGGGTGACTCTAGAATGTGTTTGTACGATATGATTATCAAAATAAAGGTATTAAAAGGTAGTTGCCCTTAGTTGTATATGTGACGGCGTTTTCGAGATATCGACCAAAATGTGGACCAGGGTGACCCAGAACGTCATCTGTCGGGTACCGCTAATTTATTTATATATGTAATACCACGAACAGTATTCCTGCCAAGATTCCAAGGGCTTTTGATTTCGCCCTGCAGAACTCTTTCATTTTCTTTTACTTAATATGATAGGTGTCATACCCATTTTACAAAGTTTTTTCTAAAATTATATTCTGCGTCAATAAACCAATCCAATTACCTTGTTTTATCTCTTTTTTCATATTTGGTATAGAATTATGGCAAGTGGGCGTGTTCATATTCGGATTTCGGCCATTTTTTATACCAAGATAAACTGAGTTCAGATAAGTACGTGAACTAAGTTTAGTAAAGATATATCGATTTTTGCTCAAGTTATGGTGTTAACGGCCGAGCGGAAGGACAGACGGTCCACTGAGTATAAAAGCTGGGCGTGGCTTCAACCGATTTCGCCCATTTTCACAGAAAACAGTTATCGTCATAGAGTCTATGCCCCTACCAAATTTCAAAAGGATTGGTAAATTTTTGTTCGAATTATGGCATTAAAACTATTCTATACGTATTAAATGAAAAAGGGCAGAGCCACGCCCATTTTGAAATTTTCTTTTATTTTTGTATTTTTTTGCACCATATCATTACTGGAGTTGAATACTGTAAAGATATTGTAACGAATATTAGCAACACTAAGGGATACTATCATCTCTAAGCCGATGCTAAGCATTGACTTGTATGCACATCATTAAATCAATCATTATACCTGCCCATATGTCCATACGAGCAGCGGAGAAGAGACGCACAAACACATGCATATATGTTATCTGAGATGCTCGCAAAAGAAAGCTATAATTTGTGCAAGTATTACTCACATAAACACGCGCATATGAGAAGCTCTAAAAGTAGTTATAGCTGATAATTTTATAGCTGATAAATAACTAGTAAATTCTATAATAGAAAAGAATAGAAATATGCAACGAGGAAACCAGACACTATAAAAGGCAGCATCAGTAGAGGCAAGAAAATCAGTTTGATTTAAGGCGCTATCTGGCTAGAAGTGTTATTTGAAAGTAGTCTAATAAAGGCCATTTTGCATTATTGAATAGTGGAGTTATTTATTCAACAGTTAGCGATTCGAGCGTTAGCAGAAGGTTGCAAATAAGAGGAATTGCACTAAGTTCGTTACAATATTAAATTTTTTGTTAAAATTTGACTTTAAAAGGATTTTTCTAAGTGGGCGTGTTCGTCATCCGAATTTGCTAATTTTTATTTAGCACATACAAAGTAATAGGAGTAACGTTCCTGCCAAATTTCATCATGATATCTTCAACGACTGCCAAATTACAGCTTGCAAAACCTTTAAATTACCTTCTTTTAAAAGTGGGCGGTGCCACGGCCATTGTCCAAAATTTTACTAAATTTCTATTTTTCGTCATAAGGTCAACGCACCTACCAAGTTTCATCTCTTTATCCGTCTTTGGTAATGAATTATTGCACTTTTTCGGTTTTTCGAAATTTTTGATATCGAAAAAGTGGGTGTGGTTGCAGTCCGATTTCGTTCATTTTAAATAGCGATCTGAGATGAGCGCCCTGGAACCTACATACCAAATTTCATCAAGATACCTCAAAATTTACTCAAGTTATCGTGTTTACGGGCGGACGGACAGACAGACGGACGGGAGGACATGGCTAAATGAATTTCTTTTTTCGCCAAGATCATTTATATAGAAGTCTATATCTATCTCGATTAGTTTATGCCGTTTCGGATTACCGTTATGCGAAAAAAGTTAATATACTCTGTGAGCTCTGCTCAGCTGAGTATAAAAACAGTATGTCTTGCGGTAAATGAGGACAAGGCAAGACTCCAGAGAGCCTTGGCAGCCACGTCACTATAAACGGATATAAATTCAAGAATATAAAGGATTTCGTCTATTTTGGAATCAGCATAAACAGCAAAACAATGTCAGCTCAAAACTCAAATGAAGGATAACACTTGCCAACAAATGCTACTTTGGACTATCTAGGCAATTAAAAGTTAAAGTCCTCTCTCGACGAAAAAAAAAATATACGCTATACAAGGCGCTCATCAAACCTGTGCTGATGGATCATGGTTCGGAATTATGAACGGTGTTGATAGATAAAATAGCTCTTGGAGTGTTCGAGAGAACATTTTCCGGAACACTTATGGTCTTGTCCGTGGTAGCGTTGGCACGTATTGAAGAAGAATGGCTAGGTCATGCTATGCGAATGGACAAAGATGCCGCGGCCTTGAGGGTATTTCAGTCGACACCCCACTTTGAAAATAAATGAAAGAGGAGACCTTCACTGAGTTGGGAGAGGAAAACTTGACCTCCCTTGTTTCTCCAATTGGCGTCATTTATCACGAAAGCGGCTTAGCTTACCTGACTTGTTACGAAACGAACAAAATCACTTAGGCGCTTAAGCGATGATAGGAGAGAAATGAAAGGCTGGACAAAGGGTTTTTTGAGAATATAGCCATATGATGAAGAGCAGTATGAAAAGAATGAGGGGGAAGAAGCTTCAGACGGCAGACAGCGTAAAGCTATCGAAATGGCACTATATCGAACCCTTTCAGCAACTTCTGGTGTTTTCAACGATAACCAAAAACATGTCCTATATATTTTCATATTGTGAACTGTTTGAGTTAAATTGAGTTTAATGCGGACTTTGGAAGAATTACGATTTAAGCTAAGAAGCCTAGGCGGCAAGGTAAAATAGCTCAACTTTAGGTGCGGCATAGTTCTTTGATCTGACGAAGGAGTGTAGCAGCTTCTGAAATGGATGTATACAAAGATCTATTTTCTTCTAAGTATTCTTATTTAACAAATTTTTCAATTTCGAAAATATACAGTAGAGTACAATAATAAGGACAAACATTTTTATTTATAAGATCTGCTTTTAAAACTTAAGAAAAACAAGTAAGGAAGGCTAAGTTTTTGTGTAACCGAATACTACATACTCAGCTGAGAGCTTTGGAGACAAAATTGTCTTTTTCATGGATACATACAAATGGTAATACTTAAAAGTGGAGCAACTTGCCTTTGTATTCTTTCTTCAGCTATCAATTAGTTTCATTTGAACATTTTTTTTTTAAATATAAAAATTTGGTTAAATTTGAATGCATTCCTTTATAACTTTTTTCTAAATTACGCATGCAGTATTTTCGAAACGCTCTTAATTATGAGTCCGATAAGAGCCCGAAATTGTAGACCAAGGGTGACGTTTTTTGGAACGATTTTCCTTCATCCTTTGTCAAATAAGGGAAAATCACCATGTAGGAAAATGAACCTGGGTTAGTCCTGGAATGTGTTTGTATGACATTAGTACCAAATGAAAGGTATTAGAGTATTTTAAAATGGAGTGGTGGTAGTTGTATATGTGAAGGCGTTTTCGAGACATCGACCAAAATGTGGACCAGGGTGTCCCAGAACATCATATGTCGGGTACCGCTAATTTATTTATATATATAATACCACGAACAGAATTCCTGCCATGATTCCAAGGGATTTTGATTTCACCCCGCAGAACTTTTTCATTTTCTTCTACTTAACCTACTATGTCACACCCATTTTACAAAGTTTTTCGTAAAGTTATATTTTTCGTCAAAAAACCAATCCAATGGCCACGTTTCATTCCTTTTTTCATATTTGGTATAGAATTATGGCATTTTTCATTATTCGTAATTTTCGATATCGAAAAAGTAGGCGTCGTCATACTCGGATTTCGGCCATTTTTTATACCAATAGAAAGTGAGTTCAGATAAGTACGTGAACTTGAGATATATCGATTTTTGCTCAAGTTATCGTGTTAACGGCCGAACGGTTTCGCCCTTGTTCAGAGAAAACAGTTATCGTCCTAGAATCTAATCCCCTACCAAATTTCACAAGGAATGGTAAATTTTTTTCGACTTATGACATTAAAAGTATCCTAGATAAATGAAATGAAAACGCCCATTTTGCAATTTTCTTTAATTTTTGTATTTTGTTGCACCATAACATTACTGGTGTTGAATGTTGACATAATTTACTTATATAATGTAAAGATATTCAAATTTTTGTTAAAATTTGACTTAAGAAATTTTTAATTTTTGGGCGTGTTCGTCATTCGATTTCGCTAATTTTTATTTAGAGCACATATAGTAAGAGGTGTAATGTTCCTGCAAATTTCATTCTGATATCTTGAACGATTGCTAAATTACAGCTTGCAAAATTTTTAAATTACCTTCTTTTAAAAGTGGGCAGTGTCACGCCCATTGTCCAAAATTTTACTAATTTTCTATTCTGCGTCATATGGTCAACCCACCTACCAAATTTAATCGCCTTATCCGTCTTTGGTAATGAATTATCGCACTTTTTCGGTTTTTCGAAATTTTCGATATCGATCGTTCATTTCAAATAGCGATCTGAGATGAGTTCCCAAAAATTTATATACCAAATTTCATTAAGATACCTCAAAATTTACTCAAGTTATCGTTTTTACGGACAGACGGGCGGACATGGCTAAATAAATTCATTTGATATATAGAAGTCTATATATATCTCGATTAGTTTATGCTGTTACGGGGTACCGTTATGCGAACAAAATTAATACACTCCGTGAGCTCTGCTCAGCTGAGTATAAAAATGTAAGACCTTCATTTAAATGACCACAGCTTTGAACAATCAATTGATAAATATCTAGCAACTAAATCTGTATGATAGGCCTCACTTATATTGGTTTTGAAATACTGCCACTATTGTTTGCACACAATTGCTTATTTCATTATAAGGCAATACGTTGTGTGGCCTACTTATAAACTCTGAGATCTTTTAAATAGATTAGTTACGCTGTCTTCGTCTCAGCTTAAAAAATTCAGTTGTTTTGATAGTAGTCCATCTACATGTATGTTATAACAACATTTTGTTAAACAAAAATTGGCACCATTTCCCTACTAACATAAATATTTATACAATGTGCAATTTCAAAGCTTTCAAGATAATTGTGAATAATTATGATTTATTGAACATTTGTGTATTATTAAATGGCTAACCCTAGCACCCAAACTTTGTGTTGCATTATCACCAGACACAAATAGATTTGTCTTCAATTGTGTATGTTATTATGTATCTATTGTCATGCCTAGAAAGGAATATGTCAAGCAAAAGGCGCTTATCTGTTTACAGATGTCTATATATATATTTGTGTCTAAATTTCTTGGTTTCTATGATGGCTATCAGTTTTTCGGGTTAACAAAATTTTTTTGTTGTTTTATTATTTTTTGCAACTAGCCCACATACTATGGCATTGATCTTTGCCATGGGATGAGCTTTTGTTTGTTGTTGTTGTTGTTGTATATTTTGTGTTGTGGCAAGTTGCCGCGCAGCCCAAGTGCCAAATCGACACAATAAATAACTGCTAATGTTGTGTACAATACATCCGCACTGACAATGTTTTGGAAGTGGCAAAGAAAGAAAGATGATACCCATTAGGAAATTGGGAAATATATTTGAAAGTAACAACAACGTATGTATAGGTAAATTTAATTATGAAATTAGCACGTTTCTTTATACATAGAAAACCAGCCAATTATATTCAAACATATCCGTAGCAATAGATAACACGGGCGCCGGTGCGTATACGCAATATTGTTATTATTATACTCTGCTGAGCAGAGCTCACAAAGTATATTAAGTTTGATTTGATTACGGTTGGTTGTACAGGTATAAAGGAATCGAGATAGATATAAACTTCCATATATCAAAATCATCAGGATCGAAAAAAAATTTGATTGAGCCATGTCCGTCCGTCCGTCCGCTAACACGATAACTTGAGTAAATATTGAGTTATCTTGATGAAATTTGGTATGTAGGTTCCTGAGCACTCATCTCAGATCGCTATTTACAATGAACGATATCGGACTATAACCACGCCCACTTTTTCGATATCGAAAATTTCGAAAAACCGAAAAAGTGCAATAATTCATTACCAAAGACAGATAAAGCGATGAAACTTGGTAGGTGAGTTGAACTTATGATGCAGAATAGAAACTTAGTAAAATTTTGGACAATGGGCGTGACACCGCCCACTTTTAAAAGAAGGTAATTTAAAGGTTTTGCAAGCTGTAATTTGGCAGTCGTTGAAGATATCATGATGAAATTTGGCAGGAACGTTACTCCTATTACTGTATGTACGCTTAATAAAAATTAACAAAATCGCAGAAGGACCACGCCCACTTTAAAAAAAAATTTTTTTAAAGTAAAATTTTAACAAAAAAAGTAATATCTTTACAGTATATAAGTAAATTATGTCAACATTCAACTCCAGTAATGATATGGTGCAACAAAATACAAAAATAAAAGAAAATTTCAAAATGGGCGTGGCTCCGCCCTTTTTCATTTAATTTCTCTAGGATACTTTTAATGCCATAAGTCGAACAAAAATTTACCAATGCTTTTGAAATTTGGTAGGGGCACAGATTTTATGACATTAACTGTTTTCTGTGAAAATGGGCGAAATCGGTTGAAGCCACGCCCAGTTTTTATTCGCAGTCGTCCGTCTGTTCTTCCGCATGGCCTTTAACACGATAACTTGAACAAAAATCGACATATGTTTACTGAACTTAGTTCACGTACTTACCTGAACTCACTTTATCTTGGTATAAAAAATGAACGAAATCCGACTATGACCACGCCCACTTTTTCGATATCGAAAATTACGAAAAATGAAAATTCTATACCAAAGACGAAAAAAGGGATGAAACATGGTAATTGGATTGGTTTATTGACGCGAAATATAACTTTAGAAAAAACTTTGTAAAATGGTTGTGACACCTACCATATTAAGTAGAAGAAAATGAAAAAGTTCTGCAGGGCGAAATAAAAAACCCTTGAAATCTTGGCAGGTATTACATATATAAATAAATTAGCGGTATCCAACAGATGATGTTCTGGGTCACCCTGGTCCACATTTTGGTCGATATCTGGAAAACGCCTTCATATATACAACTACCACCACTCCCTTTTAAAACTCCCATTAATACCTTTAATTTGATACCAGTATCGTACAAACACATTGTAGAGTTACCCCTGGTCCACCTTTATGGCAATATCTCGAAAAGGCGTCCTCCTATAGAACGAAGGCCCACTCCCTTTAAAAAATACTCATTAACACCTTTCATTTGATACACATATCGTACAAACAAAGTCTAGAGTCACCCCTGGTCCACCTTTATTGCGATACCTCGAAAAGGCGTCCACCTATAGAACTAAGGCCCACTCCCTTTTAAAATACTCATTAGCACCTTTCATTTGATACACATGTCGTACAAACAAATTCTAGAGTCAACCCTGATCCACCTTTATGGCGATATCCCTAAATGGCGTCCACCTATTGAACTATAGCCCACTCCCTCATAAAATACTCTTTAATGCCTTTCATTTGATGCGCATGTCATACAAACACATTCAAGGGTTTCCCTAGGTTCATTTTCCTATGTTGTCACCGAAGCTCTCAGCTGAGTATGTAATATTCGGTTACACTCGAACTTAACCTTCCTTATTTGTTTTTTTTTTTATTTGGTGTGAAAGAGTGTCATACAAAAAAACGTACAAGTGAAGTGAATATTAGCGTCCATCTTGGTCTAGCAGGCAAGATACCAAGAGCTACAAGCAATTTCTCATGACCCTGTTATCGTGTCCCTTATCAAGCCTCTTTAGTGGATATTTCTCAATGCATTTAATTTACAATGTTGAAAATGTTAAGAAAAGTGTACCCTAAAGTCTGCAGATCGTGGTAGGTTATCACTGCTGTAGGGTATCAAGTTAGTTAGTTTGCTACTTATGGCAGCACGCCACTTTCAATGACATACCAGAGTAAAAGGGACGTGGAATATGTGTAGGCGGAAATTGCCTCTGCTACAACGGGTGTAATAATTTGCATGCCAAGTGGCTGACCTGCATAGGTATAGGTGTATGAAAAACAATTAAGAAAAGGGACATATTATAATAATATGCCAAGATATTTTTGAGATCAGTTTGTGTTGTGGAGCTGTCAATTCTTCCTGTCCAATATAAAGTCGTCTTTCTTCACAGTTATCTGAAACTACAATACATTTTTGCTGCCACGTGGATTACTTTCCATTCGATGTCGGTTCGCTGCACTGCTCATATAAGCTCAACAGAGAAGTATGCGGGAAGGGTTTATATGGAAGAGGACTAATAAACTTGCTTTCGATTGGGTATAGTTCGAAAGGAGCTTAGACAGGGTAAATATTCTGTCAATAACTCATCATCAGTCAAGAGTTGATCACTGTGATTAAGTATATGAACGATGGTATTCTAACCAGATCATTCATATTCAGGTTTTTGAATAAGTGAACTCGATATTGATTGGAAAAGCCGTGTCATAACACATTTTCGCCCTAAGCTTTGCAATTACGCATTGTTACCACAAAGATGTTGTAGAAACTTAGAGTAACGAAGAGATACGATTCAAGAAGTCGGTTAGCGAAATACACAGCTTTATTGCTTCTAAGATTCTTCAGGTCAATAGTTCATAACACCAATTCCGTAACAAAATGTATGTATAAGCACACTTAGAAAACGTGACTCTGGCGCCCCCAAGTACCTTGGAGAAAAATATGTGTAGTTTTGATGATCCAAAAGATTTGACTTAATTAAATCAAAGCGTTTCCAATATAATAAAGCTGGTCAGAACTTAAGATGCTGGTTTCCGAAAGTAATGCATCCGTATTCACCAAAGGACTGTCAAAAAGCATAACACTTCCACGACCTTCACCATTTACAATAACAAGAATGCAATATTATAGCAGATCAACTCAGATGAACCCGGCATTCCCCAAATTTTCAGAAAAGTAAACTCACGCATCACCTTAACAGCAGCTTAATTGAATTTTCTGTATCCACTGGCTAATTTGTAATTTGATGTGGTGACATCATCAGATCATAAGATCATCAGTTATATACATACAAAGGTAGGTTACCCCTTTTCACCATTTGATCTCATTAAACATCAATCAAGTTTTATGGTGGCCAACACAAATGCGTGCGTGAGTGTTTGGTTCCCAGCGAACAAACGTACAAATTGATTTTACGACAGAAAAAAATATTTGTATTCAGACAGATTTGTTGGCAATAAAAATGGCACAAATATTTCAATCGAGAGATTTTTTAGTAGCCGAAAACTGGTTTGCCTACATTTAAAAATTGAGGTGCTTCTTTTCCTTTACACTATATATCCCATTCTATTCTACTCTATATTAATTTTTTTTTATAATTTTATCAATCCTTTATTTGATTTGTCTGCTTCCCACTCCCATTCCCCAATCCCACCCCCACTCCCAACCCCTTTCCAAATCACATACCCAATCCTACTTCCGCTTAGCTTCACATTCCCGTTCCCACTTCCAGTTCCAGTCCGACTTCCACTACAACTCCCTCTCCCTCCCCACTCTCACTCTCTCTACCTCTCTTAACTCAATTTCCTCATATATGGAATCTCTATAAAAAATATCGAATACCTGCTTCAATTGGCCGACCGATATCAATATCTTTGTTTGTGTAAACCCTTATGAAACTATATGAAACTAACTCAACTTTTAACATCGTTATAACATTTATAAATAACACATTGATAAATAATTGAACCAATAATATTTCTACCTGCGTTGTAATTACTAGCGCTTACGATTTCTCGAACTTGTTCGAGAAGAGATCTCTCGCGAGTCTCGCCTTCTCGCGAGATTCTCGAATCTTGAATTATTCGTAAGGCTCGCGAGCTTCTCGACATTCAATTTAATCGTATCAATGGCTCCTATATATAGAGCTTACGATTTGTTCTGGAGCACAAGCGAAAAAGTCCACAAGTAAAAAACACCGAAATGTATAGAATAGAGCCAATGCAGCGACTGAATTGAAAGTCGAGAAGCTCGCGAGTATTACGAGTATTTCGAGATTCGAGAATCTAACGAGAAGCCGTGTTCTCGATGTCTCGTTAAAAAATTAAATATTGTGATCAAAATTATATATATAACAAATATGTTTTGAGTTAAGTGTCATTGGAAAGTAATTCAATCAACAAAAAAGTCACAAGTAAAAAACCTAGTATATAGATACTGTCCATACAGCGATTAAGTTTATGTCGAAAAGCTCGCGAGATTTACGAGTGCTTCGAGACATGAGAATCTCGCGAGAAGTCGAGTTCTCAAAATAATAAGCTAGTCACAGATGTACCCCATAATCACATTTCAAGAAAATCTTACTATAGACTGTTTTATTTAAGCTAGTTCGGCCCGTATTCCACTTACCGAAACGAAGAGTTTCTCAAATATTGTTTTTGTCTTTGTGCCGCTGTACAAAATTTCAAGCGATTATTACCATAAATAAAATTTTTTGAAATAGGTATGTTACTGGTTCCCTTCCGGGAAAGAAAAGTTACTCCAATAATGAGCTAGTCACGGAGGTACCTCCTAATCAAATTCTAAGCAAATCGCACTACAAGCTGTTTTATTTAGGTTAGGAGGGCCCCTGCTCCTCTTTCCAGAATGAAGAGTTTCTCAAATAATTTCTTTGGTAAAGAAGCGCGCCTTATTTTCTCCCTTTTTCTTGTTTTTGAACCTTTTTCCAACTTTGAAATAAGGGACATGAGCTATATACCTTAAACTTGATCCAGCCACCTAACAAATTCAAAAAAAGTTCTCACCCGCGCCACGGCCTAAATATATTTTTCCCACAGGATACCTCAAGGTATTTGTGTGCAGAGTGTCATAGTGTTGTTATCTCATTTTTGGCCGACTGACAAACGTAAAATGTGTTGCATATTTTTATTTGTTTTCTATAGCGTCTTCTTTTTTTTCTTGCCATATTAAACAACAACGTATGGAGCTGCCACTGCAATGTCCTTTTTTTTTCTATTTTATTTTATAGTTTGTATGGCTATAAAGCACCAACTTGTGTTGCACAGATCGTCGAAAAGTCGTTGGCGGTTTTTGTGAACTCAAAAAAACATAAACAAAAAAGGATTCTATAATTTTTCTTCCGCAATTTTTTTTCGCTTAAGCTTACTACATATGTTGGCTTGAATTAAGGTTATTCAACTGACTGCATATTTATGTACATAAATATATTTCTACAACCACATTCAACTGGACGTACAATCATATGCATGTTTATAGAGTGCACGTGTTCCTACATACGGTTGTTTGACCCTGCTTATGTGTTTGTGTTCGTTTATAGTTTATGGCTGTTTTTGGCAACACTAACTGCACCAAAACTTGTCACATATGCTTTTCAACGCTCAAAAACGCCCACTTAACAAAAAACTACCGGCTGAGTACACACCATGTAGAAAATATGATAGACAGTTACGCAAAGCGACAGCTTCGCACTACTACTCTAATGACTAGCTCTGAACTGGTACTAATCGGATGAATAACGGGAGAGTTGGCAGCCATACTTGTAGCAACAGTTCTTTAACAATCAGAGCTAAATATTATCCCAGAACACCTATGTCTAACCCAGTTCAGAACCCGCGCTAAAGGTCTGCAAAGCGGGATAATTGCAATTTCTTCAAAGTGTCCGTTCTTAATGAGAAAGTTGTGCGCTAGTTCGTAACAAGTGCAATTCGCTGCAGACACCCACGTACACGTAAAAATAACTCAGAATAAACGTCTTGAAGCGGCCCCTTTCATAAGACATGCCAAAATAGCTTCTTATCAAGAGCTATACCTATTGGAGCAGTGTTCTTATCAGAATCCTTTTTGTAATCCCTCTAGAGGAACGAAAACATAGCTCGCAGCGAGTTCTTTCCGAAAGCTTTTTCTTGTGAAATCGAAGAAATAAACTTTTCAATTTGCCCTGTACCCTCTGAAAAGTACTCAAAATAATCATCCGGATAATAACGCTCCCTAGACACGGGCAAACTATTTCTGTAAGTGCTTCCTACTCCATCTTCCCTCTACTGGGTAAAATTTTTTTTATACGGTGTTTGCTTGGAGTCCATTTGGCTAGTTGTTAGCGCTGGCTTAGTTCAGTAGTCTCTAGTAAATAGTGATTATTAGTGTTGATAACACATTTTATTTTATTTTTTTTACCACTTCAAAAGATAACTGAAAAAGTTTTCTCTTAAAATGTTGTTGTGATTGTTAGTAAAAGGGGGGGGGGGGGGGGGGGAGGCTAGACAAATTAATATTTCAAATCTTATAATGCTTGCGTATTGGGCTGGTAGTAAGTTGTTATTTTAGTGATAGAAGCTATTTGTATGAATATGAAAGCTATTGATGGTATTGAATGTCCTTTAGCTTTCACGAATGTCCCGCTAATCAAAATATATCACAGTTTCTACATAATTTGTAATTAAGCTCATTCACTCAAGAGAGGACTGGGTAGAGGAATTCATTAACGACTGTGAGCTGTAAGCTATTCATAATAAAATGGACAAATTAAGGAGTGTTTCCATTGGAAGGCCTACGTAAGCCTCAAGTTTGTGCTGTCTGCTCAATGCGGTGGAGTTAAGAGAGAAGTTGCCGCTATAAACGTAAAGATTCTAAAATGATCTACAGTAATACAACGGGTAAAGAGCTTGAACTCTTTTCGAGTATCATAATGGCTACTAAGGCCTGGTTTCAACTGTGGTGCGATCGAAGATGGTCTGGGAGTACCTGACTGCATTTGGGTTGAATTATTTGAAAACTAATACCACCAGGGCTCTAATCATAAAATTTTTCCGTGAAAATATCACACAGTTCTCTAAAGCCACATCGAACCAACGGACCCGGTTGTTGATGGCTGTATGCAAATGGGATATGTACTGTATTCCTCAGGTCTGCTCCTATTCAGTTAAGTAAACGCTGAGCGGACAAGGAAGCGGGATCCCTCTGCTGTTTAGATTAAATAAATTATGTGTGGTGTGCTGGCTTATGTCGTTACCAATAAAATATATAGCAAACATGCAAAAAATTTACATTCACCTAATGAATTGCAAAGAACACAAAACATTAGTGACCGCAAAATAAAATGAAATAATTAAAAAAAAAAATTTAGTTAAACGGTTTTATTGAAAACAATACTTACATGAAGCAATAATAATACTAAAAGCTAGAAAATAATTAGGTAGTTCCTAGGTACTAGTCATCACACTCCTCATAAACCTACGGCGTTGCACAGTGTTTCGTGTAGAACAAGCTAGCTGGACAAAAACAAAGTTCATATTCCAAGAAAAGTGTAATGAGAAATGAAAGAGAACAAACAAAGTAACGGGTTTTTTGCTTTTTTTTGATATTTCTGCTCATATGTATTGATTAATTGAAGTAAGAAGGCAGGAGTGGCCGTAAAATGCATTGATTAATTTGCAAAATTCTTGTTGAATATTAAGCTTCATATTTCTTTTAAGTGAACACTTTTATCTAATTTTTTTGATGGATTCTAAGCTCGAAGGTAAGTAAATTTTTTAATAGTAATTCTTTCACAATTAGAGTATTTTCAATATATTTAACATTCCGTTATTAAGAAGAAAAGGTATTTTTTATCTATATTTTAAAATTTAGGGACAAAAAAGTTACATACATCCTCGGACATCCGGGCTAAGTTTTACATATGTTATAGCCGCAAGTATTCTCTAATAGCCCAAAGAAAAAACCATTGCGAATTCTTTGCACATCTATTTTTAATTTTTTTTTTGTAGATTTAGTTATCTCTACATATAAAATAGGATGTATGTACGTACCAGCTCCGGCGAGATATTTGAACCTTTAAAGCTGATCTACAAACGTCAAAACCAATTCCCAGGTACAGGGAATAAACATGTAGCCTTAAAACACACAAAAATAAACGCGCAAGGTCAACAAGAGCACACCAAAAACAAAAAGGCGAAGATCACTGACTTCAACTTGCCACAACCTACCGCACCAGTCACCAAGGCATAAAAACAGGTACATACAAAGCAATCCTAATCCAGGTATAACCACACTGGAACGCTACACAAAACAACCCTATTTGTTAGCATCTACGCCAATACCTGAATGTAGTATAAATACTGCACAACTGATAACAAATCAGAACGATCAACGACACTTAAGATGGCAGCACAACAATCATCAACTATTTACCCTGTCGGAAAATCAACAACACAAAGCAGTTTATTTATAACCGTACCAAGAACGGAGTTTTTTGATATCTGGGTTCAATATTCGAAGGAAATCAGATATAAAGAATTATTGAGTTTTGTTGTACTTAAGTACGATTTAAGCGAAGCAGCCGAGTATTCGATAAAAAGTTTAAGCTTACAAATATCGGTATATTCGTCGAATATGGATCAAAAGTGGAGCACTTCTGGAAGACATAAGGAGTGACTTTTGAATAAAAACTCGGAGTGACTTTCGGGTCCAGACTTCACATTTACAATAACGGTGTTCTCAAAGTTGCTATCAGACCAGCCAACTACTTCTTCAGGTAACCTTGGCCCCGGAAGACGAAAGAAGGACTTTGTTAGCTGCAGTGAAAAAACCAAACGGCGTCGAGTGGATGACCTCTTACAATATAGAATTCCTGGTGAATTACTTTATGCGGCAGAAGTATCAACGCGTATGTCCGGTAACAGAAATGTTGCTAACATTATACAAAAATCACAGGAAACCACTCAAATATCCGGAAAAAAGATGACATGTGAGCCAGATGCAATATGCTTGAGCAATATAGAAGCTTTAGCATACTACGTAGATAGCAAGTCAACGACTCATAGGTACAAAACGACTCGGAAGTGGAGCATCAAGGCAGGCCATAAAGTTTATCCATCATTTTATAGTCTAAGAAAAGCTAAGGCAGAATGCTATCCAAATGAAATTGATGTGGGTGAAAGACGTGCGGAAATCAAAGTCCAGTCCGTATTAGATAAAACTGTTGAGCGTTTAGTTTTAGCAAATCAAGAAGTTTTTGTTAGTTTGTTACCTACACACTTGACGTATACTTTAATCAGCAAGTGGGGTTGCGATGGAAGCTCGGAACATAGTACATATAAGCAAAAGTTTACATGCAGTTCTGACACTGATGAGTTTTTGTTTATATTTCCTTTCGTTCCTCTTCAATTACAGGATGAAAAGGGTAACATTGTTTGGCAGAATCCTCGACCTTCTTCTACCATGTATTGTCGTCCAATTAAATTTATTTTTTTAAACAAACAAAAGATAACCTACCCTATAACTTTATGTTGGATCAGGTTTTATTTAATTTAAATCTATTGTCTTTTCTACTTTGTATGATACTTTCCTTTTAAGTTTTTGTAATAAGTAATTTTCACATAATTAATTTAAATATTTACATTGTTATTATTATTATTGTAATTCACTTTTACATTCCTGACAGGTACTATAAAATAATTTTGTAAAAATTGTAGTGCCAGGATAAATACTCAAATAAATACAAAACATGTATGGACATATGTACAGTCACTCACATAAATAAGTAGACACCCCTTATTGGGCAATTCTTACAATTTTCGCTTTCGCAAATTTATTTTAACTAATTTCCCATAAGAAAATTTGTCACGATCTATAACAAAAACTAAATTATATTTAAAAAATATTTGAAGAATTCGACAAATTTTCATAAAAAATTTAAATTTTTTTCCGAATTTTTAGAATTTTTTAGAGTATTGAGATTTGTAGTCCATTCAATTTAAGTACAATAAAGTAATATTCTTAACTCCTTTAAATTTTTTTGGATCTATGTCACTTATTCACATGAGTTACTGTATATGAAATAAGCAAATGTATGAATATGAAGTAAAATTTTGGAAAAAAATAAAAAAAAAGAACATATGGCTGAAAAAAATGACGTAGTAGTAATAAATGACTGCATATGAAACGGAAAATCTCATAAAATAATTTTGTCCAGCTAGCTTGTTCTACACGAAACACTGTGCATTGGTCAGACAATTAAATAAAAGCTTTGCGCGCGTAAAATTTATAAAAATGTGAGGCGTAGCATAACCTGAGTAAGGTTCAGTTGGTCTTCCTTATAACTATCAATAGAAATTTTACGCCTACAACGCTTTTATTTAATTGCCTGATCAACGCCGTAGACTGATGAGGAGTGTGATGACTAGTACCTAGGAACTACCTAATTATTTTCTTGCTTTTAGTATTATTATTACTTCATGTAAATATTGTTTTCAATAAAACCGTTTAACTTAATAATTTTTTTTTAATTATTTTATTTTCAAGTTTTTAGTCTTTATTTAATCGCCTATTATTTCTCATTCTGTTTTGTTAATTTAGTGACTTATTATTACAACAATTCTTTCCTAACAATTTGTTACAATCTAAGTCCTCAATAGATAATCCTTCCAAAGACTTTACTCGACTCTGCGCCACGTATGCTTGTCCTTCCTCGAACTCCAAAATATTTTGATGTCACTTCTACCGGAGTGTATGTAATAGTTGTTCCAAATATGAGCCACCTCGGACCACAAATACGATTTTTTTGAATATGTCGATCCTTGCGTCACCTAGCGGCGATTTTTCTTCATATGTCTCTTTCTATTCTTGTATGTATTGTGCTCCAAATATGAGCCAAATCGGACCAAAAATACGATTTTTTGAAATATTTCGATCCATGCCCCACCTATCGGAGTTTTTTTTCATATTACTGCGTTGTCATCGAGTTCTGAACTATATTCCAAGTTTCAAATTTTAATTACAAAATTCGTTCACAACGGCCGTGCGGCCGGCCTGTCAAGTCAAGCTAAACAAAACCGTTTAAAAATGCAGCCAACGTTTACAAATGCGCAGTAAGTAGTTCACAAGATCCAATAACCAAAAATGTACACCTAACGGACATCGAGAGATCCCGAAAAAAGCCCGTAGTACTCACCAAATGATCTCGGCACATAGTCTCCAACTCATCCCGAAATTAACCAGGAGGGATCACCAAATAATCCACGGAGAATCCCGAATAAATTTCCAATATCATCACGAATTGACCTCCATTGACGCCGAAACATTACAGCAAAACCCATGAAATAGTCCCAAAATTATCCCGAAATAGCCGCAAAATAATCCCGATATATCCCCGAAAATCGTGCCGAAGACCACTTATCCTGTAGTGCCGAAATGACCTTGAAATAGCCTTCAAAATGTCATAAAAAATATTCCTAGAAGAATCCGAAATTATGCTAAAATCTTTCGATAAGGATCGGGGTGGCACTTTAAATAATACTGATATGACCCCGAGTGAGTCCCGAAATAGCCCAGAAAATTTTCACGAAATGACTGGCATAACTTTCACCGCGGAATAACCATTGTCTATTGTACCCAAATTGTCCCGAAATGATCTTAAAGTACCCCGATATAATCCCGATTTGTATGTGGCTCGAAAATGATCTTGAAAAATTTCCACAACCATCACGATAGTACTACGAATGGTTCTTAAGCCATCACGAAATGACAATGAAGTAGTCTCTTTAACCTTCCGAAAGTAACCGAAATGATCCCGAAATGACCACGTTAGGCAACGACTTACCCTCGTTTTTATATCTTTAAAAAAGTATCATCGTTTGTGTGTGAGTATCACTGATCTATGTACTGTGACGAATATTAGTGATACTAATCTGATACTAAGTAAATAAAGCCACAAAAACAATGAACCAAGCTGCTACACTTGTATGTACATAAACGAATAAATCATTATGTCTACATATATGTACCTACACACAGCAGAGCAGAGATGCACAAACACATGCAGATATCTTATCTGAGATGCTCCTAAAAGTATGCAATTGTAATTGTGGAAGTGTTGCTCACAAATACGCGCATATGAGAAGCTATATACGTGCATCTGTAGTTATAATTATATGGCGGGAACTAAGTAAATTCTGGAAGCGCCTAGAAGATGCCACGAGGAAATCACAGAGTATAAAAGCACCAACGGTAGAGGCGCTAGAAAGAGTTTTTCATTTAAGCACGCTACCTGTCGGGCAATAGATCAGTTTCATTTGAGCTATCAATCAGTTTGGTTATTAAGCAAGCTATTCGTTGCAAAGTATAAGTGTTATTGTAAAGTACTTTAATAAAGGCCATTTTTCCATTATTCAATATTGGTGTTATTTATTCAACAGATTAGCGATAAGAACGTTGGCAGAAGATTGCAAATAAGGGGAATTGCAGTAAATTCGTTACAATTGGTGTCAGAAGAGGAATTGTTGAATAAATTCCGAAGACTTCGAATACAACTTGGACATGCCAATGTTAAGTGAATTGAAGATCTAGCAACTTAAGAAGGAGTTGGAGAGCCGTAGATTGAATATAACCGACATTAAACTAGAACTTCAGGAACAATTACGACAGGCAATGGAATTAGAAGGAATTGACGTGGAAGAGTATGACTTTCATCTTGATGGAAAACAACAAAAATGGAAGAGACAGTTTCGCAGACAGTTACAAGCACAGACTTGAACATGATTTTGGCTGCAATATCTGCTCAAACATCGAAAGTGGCTTCTCAACTGGAATCGCAAGAGACACATTTAACATCCAAGATGGAAGCAGAGGAGGCACGTATTTCAGAAATGTCTTCGCAAATGTCATCTGAACTGGCATCTCAACTGGAAGAACAAATGATAAGTATAGCATCCCAACTAGAATCACAGGAGACACGTATAACATCTAAGATGGAAACACAGTTAGAAGAACAGAAGACATTTATGGCTGAGCAGTTGAAAGCACAAAAATCTCGCATATCTTCGCAACTGTCAGAACAGAAAGCGCAAGATGCAAAACTCGCTCAATTTCAGGCAGAAGTCGATGATTTGAAAGGTCGTATGGAGCAGTTACAACTAAATCGCCCAGCTGTTTCAGCAAGCAATCCGAAGGTAAAGACACCATCCTTTGACTGTTCTGCTCCTTTCCAGGTCTTCAAGCTACAGTTTGAGAAGACTGCAGCAGTGAACAACTGGAATGCTGAAAATAAAGTTGCTGCACTGTCCATGGCGTTGAAAGGGCCTGCAACTGAGATTTTACAAAGCATTCCAGAGGGCGAACGGAACTGCTATGAAGCATTGATGGACGCTCTAGAGAGACGATACGGAACTGAGCATAGGATACAGATATACCAAATGGAGTTGCTGAACCGCTTCCAGAGGCCTGGTGAATCATTGTAAGAGTTTGCGTCAGATATTGAAAGGCTAGCACATTTAGCGAATGCGGACGCACCCGTGGAATACACTGAAAGGGTAAAGATTCAGAGCTTTATAAATGGCATACGGGACGTCGAAACAATGCGAGCTACATACGCAAACCCAAAGCCAACATACGCAGAAAAGGTATCACATGCTCTGATTCAGGAAACAGCGTCGCTTCTGCGTAAGCCAGTTTCCAAAGCACGCCGCGTGGAAGTAGAAAAGCCAGAGTGGGAAGACGCAATGTTGGAGGCGCTGAAAGGATCGCAAAAGCGGAGTGAATGAGTTATCAAATGCTTCAAATGCGGGAAGCCCGGTCACATTGAACGTCATTGCGATCTTGATCCTAGTGGTTTCAACAGCATGGGTGGTCTTAAGGACAAGGCTGGAGGGGATGAGCAAGAGCAAGTAAGATTTAGATATCGAGAGCTAGCTCCAGCTATTGAATTTCCTGTGATATCTGTGTCGCAAATTGGTAGAAAATCGAGCAGTCTTACCGTCAGAGGGAATGTGGATGGCAAAGAACGTGTTCTGACTGTAGATACGGGCGCATCTCATTCCTTAATCCAATCTGACTTGGGTAACAGGAGAGTAAAACTGTTACCTGGAGCAAGGTTGCGTACGGTCACTGGCGAGTATAACCAAGTCCAGGTAGAAGATGTATGTGAAGTCTTGATTGGAAAGGTCACAGCTCTACTCAAGTTCGTTGTGGCGGAGATCGTTGAGGAAGTCATATTGGGAGTGGACTTCTTGGTTGACCATGGCATCAAAATCGATATGCAGGGAAGGGTGATACGTTTTAAAAACCAAGATATACCACTTAACTTCAGTTTGAAGAAAGGGTTCAGTAGTAATCGAGTACTGGTGGAGAAGACTCGACAAAGACCACGAAAGTCAAAGGCAAAGGTTGATAGATCGAATGGGCGAAACAAAGCCAAATCAAAAGTAACTGCGAGATAAACACTGGCATTGACAAAACCTAATGGACGCACAAAAACGAAGCAACGAATTTCCCAGAAAAAATGCGAGGGTAGCTTCTAGAAGGAGTACACTACTGTTTTGAAACGTGGAAACTATACTGATTATGCGAAGCCAATCCGTCAAGCGCAAGCTCTACGAAGTAGTTCATTTGCCAAAAAAACAGAGTGTGAGGGAACGGCCCAGGGTAACGAGTAGTAAGATCAAACACTGGCATGACAAGAACTTTAATTCGGAAGGTTTCTTGGATGGAGATATGGTACTGCTATACAGCCCTCACCGGCGGAAAGGTGTTCCATCCAAATTTCGGCGCAGTTGGGAAGGCCCGTACAAAGTTGTGAAGAAGATCAGTGATACCATTTACCGCATACAAACCATTGGGAAACCACGAGGTAGAAGAGTAGTACATTTGGAGATGCTTGCAGCGTTTAGATCGGGAGATTTGTCTGATCGGGACGATCAGACTTAGGTGGGGGCAGTGTGACGAATATTAGTGACACTAAGTGATACTCCCATCACTAATATGATACTAAGTAAATAAAGCCAAAACAAAAATGAAGCAAGCTGCTGCACTTGTATGTACGTAAACGAATAAATCATTATGTCTACACATATGTACGTACACGCAGCAGAGAAGAGATGCACAAACACATGCAGATATCTTATCTGAGATGCTCCCAAAAGTATGCAATTGTAATTGTGGAAGTGTCGCTCACAAATACACGCATATGAGAAGCTATATACGTGCATCTGTAGTTATAATTATATGGCGGTAAATTAGACTGGGTATATTTATTAACCGATATCGCGCCATCGATTTTTCGATAGGATTTGGGCTCAGGAAAAAAAAGTTCCACTACGCAAACTCAAAAATATAATTTTCGAGCCTGCGAAATTCCACTTTTTTTTTTACTTTTTTTCGACTTTGATTTTTATGGTTTTTTTCATGACATACTAAAAAAGTTTTCATTTGATTGTAAAATTTTTAATGTATACCCTGCCCTTTTTCAAAAGACTGTTATCGACAACGTTTTTAGCGGACATTTTTGGGTCGGACAGGGTATACATATGAACATTTTTTAGTATGTGATGAAAAACACCTTAAAAACCAAAATCGAAAAAAGTAAAAAAAAAATGAAATTTCGCAGGCTCGAAAATTGTTTTTTTGGGTATGCGTTGTGGAACTTTTCTTTCTGAGCACAAATCCTATCGATAAAACGATTGCGCGATATCGGTTAACTTTCGTCCATACAAATCGACACACCCTAATGTATATACACAGATAAGGGTCCAAACTAAAATTTCAGTTGCTGTCAATTTTATCGTATGTATCTTTCTATCTACATTACATATATACATCGCATTATCTAAACAGTTTCTTGTTATAAATCTAAGTACGTGGGAATGACATTGTCCAAATGCAATATTGAAAATGTTCAAAATGTTAACACTTTCTCAAGCAAAACATACAAAATGTTGCTGATGAGTTTGACGTGTCTGATAGAGTTTGTAATTATATATGTATACGTCACTTAATTGAACTGTGATTCTATTGCACTAAAGTATAGCAGACGTAATTGCAAAATTTGTATGAATTTGTTTCAAGTGTCGTTGGACATGTTTAACTGTTATTGCTACGTCACAATTACTTCACAGCTAGAGCTAAATTTTGTTTGCTATTATTTTTGTTATATCGTTAAACATAAAAAAATTACAAAATATGCATTGGTACTCTTAAAATTTTTGTATCAAATTCAAAGACGGTTTTGGTGAAAATACTTCCACATTTCTTTGGCTTGTACATGCATTTATTCACACCTACATATAGTCAATATTAGAAGCCTTCCTTTTGTGAAAAGTGGTAAGCACAAAAACTTACGATACAATTACTATGCTAACGATCATTTCGATAGGCAAATACCTCCACCGAGTGCGTTAACTTCATTGGCCCCGTTTATCAGTAGTTGGTTGAGCTAAGCTTAAACAGTTTAAGGCCGCCTTTGGGATTTGCTTTTTTGTGCGGCAACATTGATTTTTTGTTATCTAGATAATTTGTAGATATGGCAACAGCTGGATTTTGTTTACCCAACAAACATAGAAAAAAAAAATGTCTCCAGCGAAATATATATCTAGGTACGGAGGTGATATCCAACATCATTATTTATTTATTTTAAACTATATAGTTCTCGAGTTGATATTCAACTTCATTCTCCAATCACTACCAACCTTTGAGAAATTTGGTAAAATTGAGAGTTTTTGAGTTGATCTCCAATGTCATTAATATTTTCCAATGAATTTCCAATATTCGAGAGATTTTTAGAAATGTACAGTTCTCAAATGAATATTGAACACATTTCTCCAGCTGATATCCTACGTTGCATTTCAAGTTGAGGTGGAGTTGGAAAAAAATTGCCAAAGTGGTACCACCAAAATCAACAGCTGTTTATTGTAAGAAATAAAAACCTGGTTGATAGCAGTAATGAAGCGTAATTAATCAAAAACAAATTATATATATTTTATTTTATTTTCGTCAAATTACTGTAGTATGGAATTTTACAGTTGAGTCCAGCTAGAGAGGCAGAAGTTGTTAATTAAATTTTTTCAATTTAAGTAATAGCATTATTTGCTTTATAAAAAATTCTCTCTTTTGCTGAGTACGCTATGATTCTCGAGTTGGGCCACTGTTTCGAAACAACTCTTGATATTTTAGAAGTATGCATAATTATCAACATGAGCTATAATTATACTCAAGCCCAAATTCTTGTTGGGTATATCCGACGCCATTTCGAACTAACGCAAATAACTGATAGGTTAAGTAGAGTTTAACCCTGCCAGATCGTACGCTTAAGCTCAGCTTAAACTTCAGTTAAAGTAAAACGAAAACTGTAGAATAAGTTTAAGCGTAGTTTAACTGACAAACTGAATTGAGCTTGTACTGAAAAACCGGCTTATAGATAGCTTATTAGTATAAGTATATTTATTTGCGCTATCTAAGTTTCAAAATCGTGTGCTAATACTTTCGGTTAATAAAATCTTAGCCTTCTTATGGGCTGTTGGAGTTAATTGGGCACTGTTTAGGTTCAAAACATGCCACCACCAATGCATTTGAGCAATCTCTCTACACTGGTAACTTTGCTACCTTTTCCATTGCCAATCAACTGTTAAGACTATGGAAATAAACATTATTGAGGTATTTATTGACTGAACGTTTGCGAAAATAATTTATGAACCCCTGTTTACCACCCACCAGACGACCATGAACCATATAGCTTCAAGAGTTCCACTGATAATTATTTAAGATTTCACCAACTTCAACGTATCGGGATGGCCGTTTGATAGAATGAGTAATACTTTCACAACGATTAAGTTGTAATTTAAGTTTATTTATTGAATGATAATAATTAAAGAAACATTAAAGATTTAGTTGTAAAAATGAATAATTGTTAAGTGTCCTGAATTGACGTCTGCTCGCTTTCGCTGATACTTTTCAACTCCCTTTGCTTTGTCATTCGATCGTACTTCTCATCTGATAAAAGGGTTGCCAAATAACTTTACAGCTCGGCCGTTCCTGATGAATCGTCTCCCCTGGACGATTTTGCATTGTTGGAACTTTCTATATTTATCTCTTCTTCGAAATCGTTGATAATTGAATTTGTCTCGTCGCAATCTTCTGCTCCTAAGGTGCACCACGGTTTCATATTGTCATTGGTAAACACCCCGGAATACCTTTTACGACTCCTCTGTAGGTCTGGTAAATCTTCCACCAAATAACGGTCATGTGGAAGGACTTTGGTAACGATGTATGGTCCTTTATATGCTGGCTCTAATTTATGAGACATACCTGTAGGAGAAGGGACATGAGTGATTAATACCAAATCACCTTCGTTATACGGCTTCGGTGCACGATGTTGCGCATCAAAACGCTGCTTCCATTTAAGCCGCTCTTGCTGTATTCGTTCCCCTACTGCTTGTGTTCGAAAGTCGTCACACGTAATTTCAAATTCATCTTCGTCTTGCACAGCTTGTATTAACCGATTTATTGTAACATCTTTCAGCCTATAGTTGAATACCAAGCTATTAGGACTCTGCCTAGTCGTAGCGTTAGTTTGCGAATTCAACTGCCATTGGAGCTGTGGCAAAGCCTCGTCCCATTCTTTGTCATTCTTAGTGCTACACTTAAGTGATGCTAGCACTGTACGATTTATACGTTCGGCTTGTCCATTGGCTCTAGGACTTCGCACTCCCGTCTTCACATGTTGAATGTCATGATCCGCCATAAACTTTTCGAATTCTTTGGACGTAAAAGCTGTCCCTCTGTCAGTGACCACGCATTTTGGACACCCATACACGGTCATGTAGTCTTTCATAACATTCAATACTGGATTTGTTTTTGTGTTGCTTAACGCTTTCAACACAACATATTTCGTGAACGCGCATACGATAACCAAAATATAGTACTTGCCATGCTTGCTTCGCACAAATGGTCCCAAATGATCAAGATGTATAGTTCTGAACGGAATGGGTACCACTTCCCCAACATGTAGTTGTGCCTCTCGTTTCCCTCCGCGCACCTTGTTCAAACAGCAGTCTGGACAAGATTCAATGTACGACTTTACATATGGCCGCATTCGGGCAAACCAAAAATCTTTTGATATGCGTTCAACAGTTTTGTCCACACCAAAATGCCCTGCTTCGTCGTGACATGCCCTTGCTAATCGCCACCTTACAGCTTGTGGAACAACCAAACGTTTGTCATTACCCATCTTACGATACAATCGATGCCCATGTATCACATAGTCACTTCTAATTTGTTTTGCGTTCAACCCATCATTGCCGTTGATGATTTCTATAATCTGCCTTAGCTTGTCGTCTTGCCTTTGCATCGTTGCTACCCAATCTTCCGAAATGGTAGTAACAGCGTACACTGCATCGGCAACCGTCATCGGTTCAGTTGATGGAAGAGTTGGACATCGGCTCAACCCGTCCGCCACTTCGTTATTCGTTCCTGGACGATGCTCACACTCAAAATCAAATTCTTGCAATTTGAGCCACCATCTAGCTATACGAGGCAACAGCGCCGTAGTTGCTTTCGTTGCTGCCACCGCATTACAATCCGTTAGCACTTTAAAATGTTTTCCCATCAAATACATTCTATATCGCTGCAATGTTTCGACAATCGCCAAAACTTCCAATTCAGGGCTCGCATAATTACGTTCGGCATCATTACATTGCCTGCTAAAGTAAAATACAGGCTTCAGCCCACCTTCTTCACGTTGCATAAGCACACCAGACAGACCCTTAGAACTGGCATCTATATGCACTTCATGCGTTTTTGTCTCATCATACATGGCTAAAACAGGTTTTGTAGTAATAGCGCCCTTAAGTGCCTCAAAAGCATCTCGTTGCAAATTTGTCCATTCGAAAATTGCACCTTTACGTAACAATGCTGTAAGCGGTCGTGCTACAACACCATAGTTCTTTACAAATTTACGGAAGTATCCTGTTATACCCAAAAATTGTCGTACCTCTGTTGCCGTAGACGGAACCGGAAACTCCTCGATAACTTTTGTCTTACATTCACCTGGTCGTATACCTTCACGATTGATAACATGTCCAAGAAATTGGACTTCCTCTTCCAGAAATGTACTTTTTGTTGGCCTCAGCGTAAGGCCGTGACGTTTAACTGCTGTCAAAAAATCGTGCAAAACCTCTAAACCTTCATTGACAGATTTCGTTGCAATAATAACCTCGTCGACGTAATTGATGACCTTATCTGGATGCTTCATCGTCTTTATAACGTTAACGATGACTTCTTGGAAGACCATCGGCGCATTGACCAACCCGAAGGGCATCACATTATGTTCAAAAAGACCCTCTGGTGTCAAAAATGCCGTATACTTCTTAGATTCCTCCGCCAATGGAACCTGATAATAGCCTGACGTCATGTCAACAGTGGTAAAAAACTTATTTCCTGCTAAACGTGAGAGTTGTTCTTCTACCACTGGCATGATATAATTTTTCTTAACCGTAACTTCGTTGAGACTTCGGAAGTCGACACACATTCGACTTTCCCCGTTGCTCTTTTTTACCAGCAATACTGATGCAGCATTTGGTGAATCGCTTTTCCGTATGATACCACAATCCAGTAGTTTACGAACTATACCCGACAATATTGGACGCTGCGAAAACGGAACCTGGTATCGCTTTCCGATAATCGGTTTATCTGTCGTAACCTGAATTGACATCGCGGTACCCTTTACTCGCCCAATGTCACAAATGTCTTCTGCAAAACAAGACTTAAACATTAGTAAAAGATCTAGCACCTTACCACGCTCTTCGATGCATAAATCGTTCGATATATTAAAATTATAATCGCCTTCGTTGATATGATAGACTCCGTCATCAACAACTAGACGATAGCCATACTCCTGTAGTATATCGCGACCCAATAAAACGTCATCAGGTAGCAACTTATCTTCTACAACATACAAGGTCGCCTGTCGTTGCATATTCTCCATCGTTATCTTTGCCTCTAGTTTTTCAGATGCTTCAACCTTGCACCCGCCGAAACCAATAAATTGCTTTTGCACCTTAACTTTGTTATGCATACGGTCTGCTACTGTTTTCTTAATGAACGAACATCCACTGCCAGTGTCGACAAAAGCATTTACAGATTTGCCGTCCACTTCGATTTGTTTTGTTACTGGAGTAGTCTCCTCCTTAACGTACTTATCATTAGAAATCTCCAACACCGTAGCCTTATTATTCGTACAATCTTTCGCGATGTGACCTGTCTTTGAGCATGATGTACACCTGGGCCTACGTTGTGGCTGTGAACACTTAGCCGCTATGTGTCCAAGCTCGTTGCAATTGTAACACTTTACTTGCCCTGGAGTCCTAACGTTGGACTTGCCCTCTACTTTTATTGGCTGCTGTGTTGTACCTGTATTCATCGTCATTTGGTTGCTCATTGCCTTTAAATTCTTTAAAGCTGTCAGCAATTCGCTGCAAGATTTAAATCGCATTGCCGCTAATGTCTTTGATAATGCATTATCATTTAACCCGCTAATTATGTGCGTAATAATTGACAAATCATCAAGCGCACCCTGACGCCCAATAGATATCATCGCATAATAAAACTCAACATAGTTTTCATTGTTTTTACGTTTTCGGTTGGCCATCAGTTTGTGCACCTCCGCTGTATTATACCCAGTCGGAAAGTCTACATAGAACGCTTGCACAAAGTCTGACCAACTGTGCATCCAACCAAAGTTTCGCCATGCCTTTCAATTTATGTTGTATCGCCACTAATACCATTACCTCAGGCCATTTGTAGTTCTGTTTTAATTGTTCAATTTTCGTTACGAATTGCCCTGACGTGATAGTGCCTTTAACTGGGTCAAAATCGGGAAGAATTCCAACCATATCTTGAATGGTCATCGTTGATTGCCGTGGTGCGTATAGCACACTTGTTGCATGTTCAATTCCACCTATAGGTGCTGGTGTAGTACCACCATTTTCCGTACTTACATTTGTTTGTTCGATGCTACTGCCTGCAATAGGTGCCATTGTCGTGATCGCTGTTGTCAATTTTTCCATAACTGACTTCAGTCCATCAATTTGTTTTTGTAGCTCACTTGCGTTTGTTTGTCGATTTCGTCCGTTCCCAATAACTCCTGAAGCTTTGCAACTTTATGGGCCTTTGTGCCCGTCGTTGTTGCACCATTTGCATTTAATAATTCATTAAGTTGAGCAACTTTAAGCGTAGTTAACTTCAACATCTTAGAATTTTACTTTTGCGTCTTAATACAATCACTTCTTGTCGTTGAATTAATTGTATTCAATTTTTGCTTTTCGCTGTCTATACGTTGACAACTATTCGTTTTTTCTTTGCCAGTATGCTTGCGCTTACTTGCTTTCGTTATTGCTCACACAATAAGGGTGGTTTTCGTTGCAATCTTTGTTGTTGTAGCGCTGCCTACCAGTATCGTTCGGTTAGCCGTTGCTACGCCAAATTCAAATTCTTCGTATTGCTTGTTCGTGCACGTTTGCCTATTTCGTCTGGCAATTGTTTTTACATATATGTTGTATACGTTTACATATATGCTGTCTCAACGTGTGTATGTAACGTTGTGTGTTTTACCATCGCCGTTGAGACTCCAAAAATTTATTCGTTGTACCGTTTGCGCATCAATGTGTGTATGTAACGTTGTGTTTTTTTTTCCGTCGCCGTTGAGACTCCAAAAATTGCTTCGTTGCGCCGTTTGCTATGCGTGCCGTTTGCGCTTTGCAAAAATTGTCTCTCGTTGTGACTGCAAAAATACACTTGCACACACTGTTGTACGTAGATATTTTTAATGTAACTTCGTCGTAGGCGTTTCTGCAATTTTTTTTGCAGAAGTTCACATTCCACTCTGACTCTATCGGGATGGCCGTTTGATAGAATGAGTAATACTTTCACAACGATTAAGTTGTAATTTAAGTTTATTTATTGAATGATAATAATTAAAGAAACATTAAAGATTTAGTTGTAAAAATGAATAATTGTTAAGTGTCCTGAATTGACGTCTGCTCGCTTTCGCTGATACTTTTCAACTCCCTTTGCTTTGTCATTCGATCGTACTTCTCATCTGATAAAAGGGTTGCCAAATAACTTTACAAACGCTAACCAACTGATTAGCCTCCTTACTGGCAACATTGACATAGTGATCTGTTCACTTTGCTATAATTTCGGTAGACAAGTTAAAAAAATCGTTATTCGTGTTTCTGCCTCAGTAAAGACGAACAAATTAACTTATATGTACTTTGCACCTGGATGGGTTAGGCCACCTCGCAGTGGAACCGTGAAACTAAAGTAAAGCTTGATAGTCGCATATTTTGTTTTAAATATGAAACTTTGGGATATATGACTAGTTAAATAAAGCTTTTTATGAAACGTAACTTACCGATAATTCAAACTCGCTGAGCTTTTACAGGTCCATAGTTATTTATCTATTAAACATGGAATTATAGTAAGATATTCACTGATTTCTGGAAAAGAAAAAGAACTTTTGGTAAATACATATTCGTAAATTTATTTGGTTTCATAATCAGGCCTGTTCTGGATTCCGATTCCGATCAATTTTTTCGGAATCGAAATGGATTGGTGTTCTCAATTTCGATTCCGACCAAAAATTATCGGTTTGAAAAGTATTGCCTCTGAGCAGTCGGCATGAAAATTAATTGGCAGATTATACACAAATGTTGCGATATTTGTCTTTCAAATAATTTTTTTTAAATTCTTCATTTTATTTGGAAGAGTTGTGTGTATTTTTTGTTTAAATTAGAGTTAAATTGGCATAATAAATCTTTCTTTAAAAACTTCTATCAAGAAATCTATTAGGCAAACAAATCGATGCTGATCGAAATGAAGTCGACCTGTTCTGAATTCCGATCCAGCGCATTTTTACGATTCGCACGCACAATAGCACGTATTCTTGCGTCTGCGCATCAAAAACCATATCTGCAGGCATTTTTTAATTAAAATAAAATTTTATGATACTTAAACCAAAACACATAAACAAAAACAGCTGATTAAACTGGTTACCGAATCGGAATGAAAACGATTCGAAATCGACTTCGAATCGATTTTTTACAATCGGAATTGAGAACACCAAATAGAAACCGAGTCGAAATCAATGTCGTTTTACTTTTCATTCCGAGTCGGAATTCAGAACAGGCCTGAATATTTCAAAAGGTGTAATAGGTGGGATGGTCTATATGACCGGCGCGGGAAAAAAAAACAAGAAAAAATCCTTTGTGAAAATAACATAAAGTATCATAACATGGAAAGTTAATACAATTGTCTGATTTATTTTAAAAATAAAAACAACAACAATTTTCTGTTTTAAAAATATAAACATATATATCTATACTCTTAAATCCTTTCCATCTATGTAGGCTAGATAAAGTTGAACTGGCAAGTCCGTCCGCGCCTCACATAATCTTTATGAGTCCGTAGTGTTACCAAAAGTTATTTTTAATGATCAAAATTGAGACCCCTATCAAAAAAAAGGACTTAAAATACAAAATTACTTCGTTCCTTAGCAAAAAGAAGCTTTGTAGGACCTTTGCTACTTGCTACTTCTAGATCGGGTAGCTGTATCACTCCTTCTAGCTGTAGCCTTAGCCTGGCAAGAGCAAGGCATGAGCACGAAACATGGCCAAGCTCATACTCAGCTGAGAGCTATGGAGACAAAATAAGGGAAAATCACCATGTAGGAAAATGAACCTAGGGTAACCCTGGAATGTGTTTGTATGACATGGGTATCAAATGGAAAGTATTAAATAGTATTTTAGAATGAACTGGGCTTAGTTCCATAGGTGAACGCCTTTTCGAGATATCGCCATAAATGAGGGCCAGGGGTGACTCTAGAATGTGCTTGTACGATATGGGTATCAAATGAAAGGCGTTAATGAGTATTTTAAAAGGGAGTGGGCCTTAGTTCTATAGGTGGACGCCTTCTCAAGATAACGCCATAAACGTGGACCAGGGCTGACTCTATAATGTGTTTGTATGATATGTGTATCCAATTAAAGGCACTAATTAGGGTTTTAAAAGGGAGAAGCCCTTAGTTGTATATGTGAAGGCGTTATCGAGATATCGACCAAAATGTAGACCAGGGTGACCCAGAACATCATCTGTCGGGTAGCGCTAATTTATTTATATATGTAATACCGCGAACAGTATTTCTGCCAAGATTCCAAGGGCTTTTGATTTCGCCCTGCACAACTTTTTCATTTTCTTCAATTTAATATGGTAGGTGTCACACACGATTTACAAAGTTTTTTCTAAAGTTATATTATGCGTCAATAAACCAATCAAATTACCATGTTTCATCCCTTTTTTCGTATTTTGTATAGAATTACGGCATTTTTTTTCATTTTTCTGTAATTTTCGATATCGAAAATTGAGCGTGGTTATATTTTATACCAAGACAAAATGAGTTCAGATAAGTACGTGGACTAAGTTTAGTAAAGATATATCGGTTTTTGCTCAAGTTATCGTGTTAACGGTCGAGCGGAAGGACAGACGGTCGACTGTGTATAAAAACTGGGCGTGGCTTCAACCGATTTCGCCGATTTTCACAGAAAACAGTTACCGTCATAGAATCCATGCCCCTACCAAATTTCAGAAGGATTGGTTAATTTGTATTCGACTTATAGCAATAAAAGTATTGTAGACGAATTAAATGAAAAAGGGCGGAGCCACGCCCATTTTGAAATTTTCTTTTATTTTTGTATTTTTTTTCACCATATCATTACTGGAGTTAAATGTTGACATAATTTACTTATATACAGTAAAGATTTTCAATTTTTTTATTAAATTTGAAATTTTTTTTTTTAAAAACTTTTTATCTAGCACATATATAGTAATAGTAGTAACGTTCCTGCCAAATTTCATCATGATATCTTCAACGAATGCCAAATTACAGATTGCAAAACTTTTAAATTACCTCCTTTTAAAAGTGGACGGTGCCACACCCATTATCCAAATTTTACTCATTTTCTATTCTGCATCGTAAAGTCTTTATCCGTCTTTGGCAATGAATTATCGCATTTTTTCGGTTATTAGAAATTTTCGATATCAAAAAAGTGAGCGTGATTATAGTCCGATATCGTCCATTTTAAGTAGCGATCTGAGATGAGTGCCCAGGAACCTACATACCAAATGTCATCAAGATACCTCAAAATCTACTCAATTTATCGTGTTAACGGGCGGACGGACATGGCTCAATCAAATTTTTTTTCGATATTGATGATTTTGATATATGGAAGTCTATATCTATCTCGATTCCTTTATACCTGTACAACCAACCGTTATTCAATCAAAGTTAGTATACTCTGTGAGCTCTGCTCAACTGAGTATAAACACAACAAGTTGCACATGCTGTTCCATCTGAGGTTCCGTTTGCTTAAGGTAAATACATTTTTTTGTGCAAATAAAACTGTGCAATGGCTCGCGGAAATCCTTGGGCTGAATCCTACTAGAGGGTGCCGGCTCCCCACTAGGGGAGTGCTAGATAAGTTCAGAAATCAGTGCCATTAGAGCCTTAGCTCCTTAGTAGCTCTGGCATATGGAAGTGGGTCTTGAATGTGGTCTCAATTTGGGAGCCGGACCGGTGGTGTTATGCGTTGCCATGCCGATGGTCAGCTTGGCTGGGGCCCCCTCAAATAGCCCAGTCACTAACGGAGCCCTTTGGGAACCAGGCCACACCCAGATGTAATCTTGGCCTTATCTCGGGTATAGCGGATCTCTGCCTGGGTTGGAGGACCCCATTCTCCCCAAATCGTGGGTTCAAATAATGGAAGGTTTTAAAAATAAAAAGAATTGTAACAAAACCCTCTCGGTAGGCAGTTTGCTACGGGGGGAGCTGCTAGCATAGGGGAGCAGCCCCTACGCTTACGGCGTTCACCCAAAGGAAGGATAGGCTACCTCCCTCATATATGCGCAGTCGGCATAGGCAGGTGGCTATACGCATCCTGACAAGGTTGGCGAACGTCCCTAACTTGCTTTCCGTTGCCTTGCGTGGGGATGCTGATGAGGTAGGGGCTGAAATTGAGTGGGCGAAAACCATCGACCCTGATTTTAAGTGGTATGTTCCGGTGAAGGAAAAGGCCTCCGGTAAGCGCAACCTTTCGACGGAGGTTGCGCAGAATGCTGCCAAAAGGTTTAGAGACAAAGGCCCCTCCTTCACAGGGGTAGCTAAAAGTAGCATCCTTGTGGGGGTCTTTGAATCTAATACTGAAAAATAGCAAATGTTCAAGGAAAAATGGGACTATATAAGGACCGAAATGACCAGTTTTTCAGTCGCCTTGCTAAGAGAGAACCCTGGACCTCCATCTGCTTGCAAAGAGGTGGGCTGGCATCAGGGCAAGTCAAGTTGATGGCCTGCGACGACCAGAGGTCAGCCGGCTTGTACAAAAAGGCGGTGGCTAGGTTGGGTGAGTTCTACCCTGGTCCGATGCTCAGGGCTGTCGACTTCAAGGATATCCCATCTAGGCCAAGAGCTAGAGTCAGGATTCCATCCAAGCCGGATGATCCAGAGGGATTCGTTGGGGTCATAAGACCTTCAACCCAGAGCTTCCTTGCTCTAGTTGGAGAGTCCTGAAGCTGGAGCATAGCACCAGGGCGACGCATCAGGCTATACTGTTGATCAACAAGGAGCCGTTGCCTTTCTTGGAGCGCGCGGATGGCTTCGACACCATGAGGATTAAGGTTTACGCGAATGACCTGAAGGCGGCCTATGATCTGGCGCTGGAAATAGAGTCAGGGAAAGCGGAGAGCGAGGAGGAGGTGGACGCAGAACCAAACACGGTCGGTCCTTCGGATGATGTCCTCGCTAATGCTGGACAGGCTTAGTGGTTACACTGGAAAGGAGTCAATGTCTGATGAAGACGGCGACTTGACAGTGGTGGAGGTGGTCTGTGCTCAGCCTAGTTCGGGTCCTACAAATCAACCTCCACCACTGTAAAGCAGCTTCTGCTGCGCTGCTGCTCCAGTTTTCTAGTGAAGCAGCTGATATAGCCCTTATCCAAGAGCCTAGGTTAGTAGGGCATTAGATTTGCGGGCTGAAAGCGGCATGATTGACGTTGGTGAGTGGCGCCACACATAGGAAACCGAGAGCTTGCATATTGGTAAGATCTGAACTAAATTTTATTTTTATCCACCAGTTTAGCAACGAGGATGCTACAACTATGACGTTGACGGTCGGTGGTATTGATATTACACTGATGTCCTTTTACCTTCCTCATTAGGAGTAAGCTCCGACAGAGCTAGTCTGTAAGATAGCTCGGGATGCAAAGGGACCACTACTACTAGCGGGAGATGCCAATGCGCCCCACGAGGCGTGGGGCAGTGGAGAAACGTACGAGAGAGATGAGTCACTCTTTGATTTTGTTATTTGTAATAACTTTAACTTTGTAATAGGGATTAGGTACCCACGTTTGCCACTAAGAGCAGACAGGATGTTCTATGTTACAAAATTGGACAGAATCTATGATACAAAAGTGGACGGTGCTTGACGACTGCTATTTTTCGGATCATAGATTTGTCCGCTTCAACCTCGGCGGGGTGGCGCTTAAAACTGTCTGGCATAGGAACCTTAAAAACGCTAACTAGATTATCTATAGTGAGGAGCTTCAAAAGAGGCTCTCAGGACCCCAGAACTCTGCAGAGCTGAATAATATGTTTCACTCGTTCACGAAGGCGTGCGAGGAGGCTTTTGATAAGGCCTGTCCTAGGAAGAAATCTAAGGGTAAGATCAAAGCACCATGGTTGAACATGGACATAGATATTCTACGCAAGGCATGTCGGAAAGCATTCAATCTTGCTAAAGCCTCCAGGGAGGCAGAAAATGGGATGCATACAAGATGATCCTACGGCACTATTAGACTGCTAAGGTCGTCGAAGGGGACCTCCTGGCTGAAGTTTTGTAGTGAAATGGAGACGGTGTCTGAGGGATCTAGGCTCAGAAAGGTGCTCTCTGGTGATCCAAAATGTGTCCCGAGATGCCAGCAAAGATCTGAGACATGGACGTATTCGGTAGAGAGCACCCTTTGCCTGCTCCTGAGTACACACTTTCCGGGCGCTAGTGATGAACAATTAACTGGAGGGAGACTCACACTGATGAGCCGTATGAAGAGAAGTTCATTACTATGGGTAAAATTAAATTGGCTCTAACGTCGTTCAAGCCCTTAAAAACCAGGGCCGGATAGGTTGGCTCCGGTACAGCTCCAGCAAACAATTGAGCTGAGTTTCTTGTGGTTGTATAACATTTTCAAAGGAGTTTGTGCTCTTAACCATATTCCACGGGGTTGGAACGATTCAAGGGTCACCTTTATACCAAAAGCTGGAAGGACGTGTCACGTGACCCCTAAAGACTTCAGACCGATTTGTCTAGACTCACCATTAAGGGAGTCCTTGGAGGAGAAGTTATCGACATCCCAGCATGCGTATATGAAAGGAAAGTCCACGGAGAGGGCATTGCATGCAGTTGTTGGCGTACAAGGACTTCACACTCAGAGCTTTTCTCGACATTGAGGGAGCTTTCAACAATGTTATGCCCTCTGCGATAATTGATGCACTAATCGACTTGGGTCGATCCGGGGCTAGTGAAACTTGTTCACCAGTTACTGTTGCGAAGAAAGGTTCATGCTAACCTGGCAGGCTCTACGGTTGTCAAACACATACGGAGAGGCACTCTACAGGGTAGGGTACTTTCTCCATTTCTAGGGGTTGCTAGACTTAATGAGCTCTTGGTTCTTCTTGAGAAGGACGGTTGCGGCAACTCGATGCTCATACCTGCTCTCAAAGAGTACAAGTTAACCGAACGGAATGCTGCAGCAATGGGAGCATATCTCCAAAGCGATCGTACTATCGCCGAGGAAATAGGTTACTGAAAACCACGGAAAAACAACTGGTACGGTAAAAAATGTCCCATTGCGACCGAAAGTTAGGACGCTACCTACAGGATTATGCTCAAAACGAGCGCAACAAGAAGAGTATGTGAATACTAGCGTGACTTAAAAAAGAAAGAGAGACACTTTTCAAGAAGAAAAAAGCAGAGTCATAAAGGTGTGAGTGCTTGCAGCTTGAGCTGCTAGCCACCAGGAATAACGCCCGAAAATGTTTGCAAAAAATTCGGCGGAAGGCGAAAGGTTTTAGGTCCGGGGAAAACTCTTGAAAGAACGAATTTGTTAACGATATCCAGAGTGTACTCAGATTATGCTCTCTTAAATGGACACAGCGATGTACCGCAAAGGGATCACGAGCTCGATTCCGCTACCGATGATGATGAAATAAATATCCTCCACCCAGCAATAACTAGTTTAAAAAACATCGTAGCATCGGGCAGTGATAGATTGCCTGCGGAGATATTCAAATACAGGTGTGAAGAAGTGGTAAGATGCACACATTAGCTTCTTTGCAAAATATGGACGGACAAGTGCATGTCCGATGATTGGAGTCTAAGTGTTCTTTACACAGTTCACAAGAAAAGGAATGCTGTAAACGGCGCCAACTATCGCTGAATCAGTCTTCTTAATATCGCACATAAGGTCCTGTCAAATGTATTGTGCGAAAAATTTAAGCCCATCGTGAATCGGCCGTCTGGACGTCATAAGTGCGGCTTCAGAACTAGTAAGTCTATCATCGAACACATTTCACCATGCACCAAATTTTTATAAAAACACAGAAAAAAAAGAAAAGACACACATCAAATCTTCAAGTTGCCTTAAACAGTGCGAAAAAGAGCTGCCTATATGCCGCAATGTCTGAATTTGGTCAATACGAAGAACCTGCTATCAGTAAGTAAAGAGTCGGCGCATTTGCACCTTAACAAACTTTTGCCTGTTGCTATACACAATTTCGAAATTGTATGGGACTTCGTTCATTTGGGAACCAGCATTAACACAAACAATAACTTTCATCTAAAAATACAGCGTAGAATCACTCTTTGCAACAAATGATACTTTAGGCTTAGTAGGAAATGGAAAATCAAAATACTCTGTCGACAAATGAGGATCAAGTAACTTATCGTATTTGTCCTGCCATATGGCACAGAAGTATGGATCATAAAAGTATCACGTGAGTTGGCTCTGCGTATGCTCGAGAGAAAAGTTTTTGGAAAGATTTTTAGTCCTACGCTTAGGGCGACGGCGAGTACCGTGGAAGATATGCAGACATCAATATAGTCCAGCGTTTAATACAACGGTAATGCTGGCTAGGCCATCCCAGCAAAAACACGATTACCTTAGAAGGGAAAGAGGAATCAAATAAATTTTCGGAATCGCTTCCCCTTTCCCTTCCTTTCTTTATTACTTAAGCATGTGCATGTCATTGGAGGTAAGCCCCTACTTTCTGGATCACCGTCAAGCGAACTGGGAAACAATTACAGCTACTATTGAAGAAGCTACTGCAGCATGCCTTACAGAGAAGCGGATGTAGAATGCCTTGCTATATTTAACCCATAGAAGCAAAGCAAGAACGCCTTCGGTAAAAACAAATGCAGAACGCCCTTCTTCATGAAACCCATGGTATCGAAGCAAGAACCCCTTCCGGAGAAGAGGGTTTAGAATGCCTTCCTATATTAAATCTTTAGAAGCGAATCAAGAACCCCTTCCGGAAAAGATTGTTAATAATGCCTTCCAATTTTAAATCTATTGAATCGAAGCAACAACCCCTTACGTAGAAGAAGGTTTAGAATGCCTTCCTATATTAAATCTATAGAAGCGAAGCAAGAATGCCTTGCAGAGAAATAGAGTGAAACACCTAGAACTACACTCAAACATTTCATGAAAACCTCTACAAAAACCGGTGTTCATAGAATTTAAAAAAAAATATTTCTTAGAATATATATATTTTTTCTTATATTCTATGAATGGATTTATAGATTTTAAGAAAAAATATTTATATTCTAAGAAATTTTTTTTTTTAATTCTATGAAAACTGGTTTTTGGAGAAGTTTTCATGAACTTTTTCTTAGAAAGCATGTACTTTTTTGGTTCAGTGTATTTAATAGGATAATATAAACAGTGTTTTAAAAAGTTTACATTTTATTTTATTTTTTTGATAGCAGATCTTAAAAATTAATTACCAATTATGACGAAGGACTGCAAATTATGATAATATTTTTAATTTACTCAAGAATCAGTTTTTCATAATAAAACTCAAAGAGTCATATATCCTGAACTATGCGGAATTCCGCCTTAAAAATTTTCAATTTTTCATACTAAAGTTAAGTTTTTGAAAATTTTACTGATCGCGGGTTCGAATCGAGCTCAAGGCCTAACAATAATTTTTTATCATTATTATTGTTATGATAAATTTTTTCTTAATTGAAAAAATTTTTAAATTAGAATAGAAGAAAGAAAAAATTTGAGACAACTGCCAAAGCTCGTTGTATAGATCCATTTCTTTCTTCTATTCTAATTTAAAAATTTTTTCAATTAAGAAAAAATTTATCATAACAATAATAATGATAAAAAATTATTGTTAGGCCTTGAGCTCGATTCGAACCCGCGATCTTAAAATCAGTAGGCCGATATAACAACAAAAATTGTTAATACATCCCAGAGCACAGGGAAAAAAGTGTCAATAAAATATGACACTATGGCAGCATTGCCAACAAACAAGTCCAATTTTCACAGCTATTCTGCAACAGATGTCGCAGTGGTGTGAATATCAATTGGCACGAACCAAAATAGAAGTAGGATTAATGAAGACAAACAAAAAACCGCTGTGGTGGCTGAATGGTTATAGCAGCGGCGCCTAAACGTTGCCGATGAAGGAATTTAGCAGTTCCCGAAATGGATCTATACAACGAGCTTTGGCAGTTGTCTAAAATTTTTTCTTTCTTCTATTCTAATTTAAAAATTTTTTCAATTAAGAAAAAATTTATCATAACAATAATAATGATAAAAAATTATTGTTAGGCCTTGAGCTCGATTCGAACCCGCGATCTTAAAATCAGTAGGCCGATATAACAACAAAAATTGAAAATTTTACTTTAAATGGGGGAGCAGGTATTCAATTCATACCGATTTTCCGACACTTATAGTAGCATTTTCAATAACTTGTCTTTGAGATCAGCAATTTCAGAGCAAGAGGGTGTTAGTTCAAATGTTTAAGGCGAAATTCAGCATAGTTCAGGATATATGACTACTTTACTTTTATTATGAAAAACTCATTATTGAGTAAAACAAAAAAAAAATAACTAATCATTATTTCTAGTCCCTAATTGTTACAGAAATTAAAATTGTTAGGAATTCAGTATTGTACGCAGTATATCAATAAAATTTAGTCTTGCATACATACTTATCAAATTAAACATTTTATGACATAACATTATTTTGGCTTTGTTTCGTTGCTTTTAATCGGGAGTAGCTTCGGTGCGCTTTTTCTTTAAACTTGAGGCCATGTGGTAGCGGTTTTTTACGGCCTTCATTGCGTGTCGCAGCTGGTCTTTGCATTCGTTTTCTCCAATTCCCAAATTGTTAGCAACTTCTGAAATAAAAATATGAAAAGTTGGTAAACATATATAAAATAAACATCTTTTAAAAAGTGAATTGTCAGCTCTTTAATAACTCGAATTACCCCCTTATTCTGCCATGGTTACACTCTTATTATCTTCTGGTAACATTACTATTTATAAACTTTTGCAGATAGATTACCAAAAGATTGTAAAATTTCTTGTAACCAGGGTGTTCATTAAACTATAACCATGCCAGAACAATGCTAAGTTTTTCAGTACGTGTTTAAACTAAATTTAAAGTTGACTAGAGTTCAACCTTGCATAACAAACATAACATAATATCATCTTAGGTTAAGCGGCAATCCTGCCAGGGTTAAACTCTAGTCAACTTTGACTGTAGTTTAAACCTGCACTGAACAACTGTTCCTAAAGGCTGATTTACACGAGTCGATTGTACTGGTAGATTTTTGTCGTTCCACTGTGCAAATAGCAATTCGACTGATATAAAGCATGTATTTGATGGTTGAACGCAGTCGAACGACAAAAATCGAATTGAAAATCGACTCGTGTAAATCAGCCTAAAGGGTGTTAATTTACTGATATATTTATATTTTTTAAATATACTTACCAAAAAGTACTTTCATTAGTTTCGCGTATCGAAGTATTGGCGTTTTCCCTTGTTTCCCATCCATATTATGTTGTAATATTATATCTTCACCCAAACTTGTAACACATGGTACCGGGGGAAAAAACTCCAGAAACCAGTCCCTCAACTTGTTCCTAAGTGGTATCATTCCTAACACAAAATTTTCTTTATTAATTTCAATATTATTTTCCACTGATTCATCACTGTCACTATGTTGTCCCACTCCTAACGCAATATTTTCTGTATTAATTTCATTTTGTTTAACACTTTCACGGTCACTATATTGTTCTACTCCTGACGAAGTATTGTCTATATTAATTTCATTTTGTTCAACACTCTCACTAAATTTTAGGTCTATTTCGCTCTTTTTTATTTTTATTAAACGTTTTAATTGTCTTTTGCTTAACATTTTTTTTTTTATTTTAATAACTCACTTTTTTATTTCATCGCTTATAAAAGACGCGTCACACACGGATAACAATGGCAGACTGAATTAAGCAGTTCCAAACATGATAGTTGCCGAATGAAAATTTCCACAGAAGGTAACGGAAATTAAGATTTTTTTCTATTTATCTACCTATTGCGCTTTTTTGCATTACCCGTAATTGATAACAGAAGTGAATATAAATTAAGGTAGTGTAAATATGCGCGTCTCTGCTTATTTTATGTATTACAAGCAATGAGTAGGAGAAGCGAACTAATTTGAAGGCATTTTAATCAATGCCTTCTAGAATACATTATACTTCGAACTGAATAGCGATTCTTTGCAGCATTACCAGCAATGGGTTGGTGAAGTGAAACTACCCTTAGAAGACATTACTTTAGAAGCGATTACCCTTAGTAGCGATTACCGATTTTTTGCTGGGATGTTATGCAAATGAAAGATGATGCTCCGGTTACGAAAGTATTTTTTTTTTTTTGGAACACGCCTAAAGAAGCAGTGAAAGAGAGTGCACTCGGCTAGAAGGGAAGGACCAGGTGGAAAACAATTTAAATTCCCAATGCACACACACTAAAACGCAGTTTCCACAAAGCTTCCTCTAGTTTTTTCTTAAATACTAAACTACTTAGATACTGTCAACTTCCAAATATTAAAAATTCCAAAAAAAAAATCGAATAAACAATTTCATAAGTTTATAACCCACTGAACCGCACGCGCACTAAACAAAATATTGAATTTCCAAACACGTTTCCAATTTGTCGAGACATCAAAATTGAACAACTGTAAAGCAATACAGAAACAAAACAAAACAAAAAACGCCTGAAGGTAAGCTTGAAACAAGCTTAATAAAACTAATAACTTTATATTCAAAAGCCAAATAACACTAACAGATAATATTTGCCTTAGTGCTGTAGACTCATCCCTGGCATTGAGCTTCGCAGTTAAAACTTTAAAGTCTCACAAAAACTGCGAGACAGCTTAATACAACAACACGAGCATCACAACAATGTACTAAATATTTTGTCGAATAATTTTACTTACGCGTAGCTGCTACAACTATAATGGGCTATGGGGAAAACTTTTAAAACTCATATCAAAATATGAATATAAAACTCGTGGGATGAGTAAACATAAATTTATAAATTGAAGGAAAAATAATAATTTTTGTGAATTTCGTTAACAAAATGGTATGATAACGTTGAAAAATATAACGATATTTCTTCTACACAAACATGCACATATATGTATTTATGTGTTAAACAAACCTACGCCCGAAGATCTCACTCATTCACTTGTGAGTTACGTTGCAGGGTGCGTGAGTGTAATATGACAACAATTTTCATTACGTTATTATACTCAGCTGAGCAGAGCTCACAGAGTATATTAACTTTCTTCGCATAACGGTAATCCGTAACGGCATAAACTAATCGAGATAGATAGACTTCTATATATCAAAATGATCTGGGTGAAAAAAGAAATTCATTTAGCCATATCCGTCCGTCTGTAAACACGATAACTTGAGTAAAGTTTGAGGTATCTTGATGAAATTTGGTATGTAGATTTCTGTGCGCTCTTCACAGATCGCTATTTAAAATGAACGAAATCGGACTACAACCACGCCCACTTTTTCAATATCGAAAATTTCGAAAAACCGAAAAAGTGCGATAATTCATTCCCAAAGACGGATAAAGCGATGAAACTTGGTAGGTGCGTTGACCTTATGACGCAAAAAGAAATCTAGAAAAATTTTGGACAATTTGCCTGGCACCGCCCACTTTTAAAAGAAGGTAATTTAAAAGTTTTGCAAGCTGTAATTTGGCAGTCGTTGAAGATATCATGATGAAATTTGGTAGGCACGTTACCCCTATTACTATATGTGTGCTAAATAAAAATTTTCGAAAGCGGATGACGAGCACGCCCACTTAAAAAAAAAATTTTTTTTAAGTCAAATTTAAAAAAAAAAATTTATATCTTTACAGTATAAAAGTAAATTATGTCATCACTCGACTCCAGTCAGTGCAACAAAATACAAAGATAAAAGAAAATTTCAAAATAGGCGTAACTCCGCCCTTTTTCATCTAATTCGTCTAGAATACTTTTAATGCCATAAGTCGGACAAAAATTTACCAATTCTTGTGAAATTTGGTAGGTGCATAGATTCTATGACGATAACTGTTTTCTGTGAAAATGGGCGAAATCGGCTGAAGCCACGCCCAGTTTTTATACACAGTCGACCGTCTGCCCTCCGGCTCGGCCTTTAACACGATAACATGAGCAAAAATCTATGTATCTTTACCAAACTTAGTTCACGTACTTATCTGAAGTCACTTTATCTTGGCATAAAATATGGTCGAAATCCGACTATGACCGCACCCACTTTTCTGATATCGAAAATTACGAAAAATGAAAAAAATGCCATAATTCTATACCAAATATGAAAAAAGAGATGAAACATGGTAATTGGATTGTTTTTTTTTGACGCAAAATATAACTTTAGATAAAACTTTGTAAAATGGGTGTGACACCTACCATATTAAGTAGAAAAAAATGAAAAAGTTCTGCAGGGCGAAATCAAAAGCCCTTGGAATATTGGCAGGAATACTGTTCGTGGTATGACATATACAAATAAATTAGCGGTACCCGACAAAAGAAGTTCTGGGTCACCCTGGTCCACATTTTGCTCGATATCTCGAAAACGTCTTCACATATACAACTAAGGGCTACTCCCTTTTAAAACCCTCATTAATACTTTTAATTTGATAGCCATATCTTACAAACACATTCTAGAGTCACCCCTGGTTCACCCTTATTTCGATATCTCGAAAAGGCGTCCACCTATAGAACTAAGGGCCACTACGTTTTAAATAATCATTAACACCTTTCATTTGATACACATGTCATACAAACATATTCCAGGGTTACCCTAGGTTCATTTTGCTAAATGGTGATTTTCCCTTATTTTGTCTCCAAAGCTCTCAGCTGAGTATGTAATGTTCGGTTACACCGGAACTTAACTTTCCTTACTTGTTTTTGTTTTTGCTTGTGCTTTATGTGTATGGGTTCTTTCCCTTTTATTTTTTCAAATAAAGTTTTCGCCTTTACTTGCTCCGAAAATGTGTCTGTATGTGAATTTATGTTTTTAGTTGTTTGTGAGCTCATCACCTACACTCGTAAAAAATATTTTGTTAAAAAATCTTGCTAATATAAAACCAAACATGAATTGTTGTATGTATATGTAAAGGATGGAAGCAGCGGAGGCTTGACATAACATTAAGATGACAATTTGTTTAAGCCTGAAACAGCAAAGCCCATCGTGGTCAAATCAGTTCATACTCGATATAATTGATCTTCTATGTTAAGGTATATATGTATTAAGTTATGCCAATGGCACCAGATAAACAGCGTAAATATCCGTTTACTGCTGGACAGAAGAAATGCAGAGATAAGACGAGACTGATTTCGCTTGAGGCCTATGTATAAAAGGGCCACAAGCTTGGGGCAACTTACTGCCAAGGCAGAGTCATACAGGAAAGAGACAAAGTACTTGAACGGCATTTTTATTACTATCGAAGTGTGAAGGTGGGCCAGGATGCCGACGGTGGAGCTAGATACATATTTGATGGATAACATACTGAAATAACTTTTCGACACCCCCAAATAAAGGGAAGATGTGACGTCAACATAAGCACGCTTGAAGAATGGCCGCCGTCAACTTCACCTGTATTAAATATGCCGTAAAAGCTTGAAAAACACTAAGGCCATAAATCCAAATGGTATTCAAGCAGACATCGAATAAAAAAAATTGTAACATTTCGTCCAGATGTCATGTCAAATAACACATGCCTAAAGGATGTATAGTTCCTCGGGGCAAAAAAAGGAGTAACTAGTGTTAATTGGCAAATGTAAGGCGAATTCAAATCCGACATCAGCGGGAAAGATTTTTGAAAGACTTCTAAAGCCACTTATCGCAGTCTCCGTAGAAAACTCTGAAGGACTCTCACCCAGACAGGCAATATGGCTTCAGGCGCGGAAAATGCACTTTGGGAGCAACGTCCTTAAAAGTGTAGCACTAGCAGAGAAAGCTAATGCCATATCCAAACGAGCTGTTCTTCTTGCAAGCCAAGACGTTAGAAATGCTTTCTGCAGTGAGACATAATGGCCAACTTAAAACCGCGATTCCAAGTACAACCAACAAGTACCACCACCAAGTGCCACGTACAGCGTACCATATGAAGCTATCTCTGTGTTCGCTTCCTTATATATGAAACCTTAGAGGGTCCGCGTACCATAAAAGTCACATGCGGAGCAGCACAGCGATAGCAGTCCTTGATCCTGAACGCTGTAACGTCAGTTACGGTGCTATTTCCCAATCTTGAAATGCCTGATGACTAGTTTGACAGATGACATTGCCGCAGTCATCAGATAAACCAAGAGAGGTACGCATAAAGCTTACTCTGGTCAGGATACACACAAAGAAATGGCTAGACTTGCACGGACTCCAGTTGACAGCAGAGTTGATACTCCTATCAAAACAGCATAAACCGCTTGATGTGAGCTTTCAAAACTTGTTGATAAACATAACACCAAAGAATGTAGTCAACTATTAAGAAGTAAGATTGGACTCCTGATATTCGTTAGCAAAGAGTACAGGAAAGAAACGCTTAGGATGGGGCAAGAACGATTGGGAAAATTAACAAAGGGGGAAGATGAACAGAGAAGCCAATAAGGGATATTGGAGCATGAAGCACCAGAAGGTTTCTCAAGGTAATTTACCACATTGCCTAAATGCTCTTTGGATAAGGGTACTTCGAAAATTATAATGCTGAACTCGCTTTCTTCAAACGCTGGCGGTGAAGTAGTACTGACAATATTCTCGAGGAAGTGATTGACCAAATCACCGTCTATAATTTTATGGGAAAAATACAGAGCGGCTCAAAAGGTTAACAAAAATATCAGCAATTTCGTAGAAATGACACTCAGACCAAAAAGGGTAGAAACAAGACGCAGGTAAGGTATATGGAACGCCAACCCGAAGGTATGCCAAAGCGGTTCCGATATGGGGTGGTTCTTATTTCACGAACAGACGGTTGCGGCAACGACAGTTGTTATGGTGCATTAGGAATTTTCCATCCCAACCCGCAAAAAAAAAAAAAGAAAACAATTTTAAGGCATTACTACCGGAGTATGCCGCTTCTATAAACGACAAAGGACTCTAAGCATCGAAAACACTTCCCATAACCTTCGAGGAGTATCCTTATTCTAACTACGACCTAAATTAGAAGCGCCCCAGCTGAACTCGCGTCTTTTCACTTTAATCCCACTCTGTAATAAATCCTTCATGTCTACTATCAGAACAATATGTGAATGATGAATGGGAAAAAAATATTGTATCTTGTTCACATATGTTTGTTTATTTAGGTATGTGCATGTCTACATAACTCTGGTGTTTATTTATTTTCTTTTATTGTAAAACATTCATTCATCTGCGGTTTATGACATTTCACGTTGTTATCATATATTTCATATGAGTATTGCAGTGCTAAATTGTGTGTGTGTGGTGTATGTGTGTCTCGTGTAGCACAAAAATTTATATGCTTTCGTGCAAAAAGTTGACAAATGAGTTTCCTATGATAAGTAAGAGCATACAAGTTTTAATAGTTTTATGATTACTTTATGCGCAAATTGTCACAAATTTTTCATTCATATGACTTTTATTTGCCTGGTCAACGGAATTTTGATTTAATGAATTTTTACTACATTTAGATCGCAATCTTGGTTGTGGGGTCATTTAAGTTTCAAATTGGAAAATACAGTGTTTGGTTTTTAAATAACTTCCGGAGAAAGAGCACCAATATGACGTGTAAAGTATGAGCGCGATTTGTTTTATTTTTACTATTGTTACTCATACGCCGTGTAGCACCTTGGTACCAGAGTCGGCCAATAATGAAACATCGAAAACAAGTAAGGAAGGCTAAGTTCGGGTGTAACCGAACATTACATACTCAGTTGAGAGCTATGGAGACAAAATAAGGAAAATCACCATGTAGGAAAATGAACCTAGGGTAACCTTGGAATGTGGTTGTATGACATGTGTATCAAATGGAAGGTATTAAAGAGTATTTTAAGAGAGAGTAGGCCATAGTTCTATGGATGGACGCCATTTAGGAATATCGCCATAAAGGTGGACCAGGGCTGACTCTAGAATTTGTTTGTACGATATGGGTATCAAATGAAAGGTGTTACTGAGCATTTTAAGAGGGAGTGGGCCTTAGGTCTATCAGTGGACGCCCTTTCGAGATATCGCCATTAAGGTGGACCAGGGGTGACTCTAGAATGTGTTTGTACGATATGGGTATCAAATGAAAGGTGGTAATGAGTATTTTAAAAGGGAATGGGCTTTAGTTCTATAGGTGAACGCCTTTTCGAGAAATCGCCATAAAGGTGGACCAGGGGTGACTCTAGAATATGTTTGTACGATATGGGTATCAAAGGAAAGCTGTTAATGAGTATTTTGAAAAGGAGTGATCCTTAGTCCATAGGTGGCCGCCGTTTCGAGGTATCGCCATAAAGGTGGACTAGGGGTGTCTCTAGAATGTGTTTGTACGATATGGGAATCAAATGAAAGGTGTTACTGAGCATTTTAAGAGGGAGTGGGCATTAGGTCTATAGGTGGACGCCTTTTCGAGATATTGCCATTAGGGTGGGCCAGGGGTGACTCTAGAATGTTTGTACGATATGGGTATAAAACGAAAAGTGTTACTGAGCATTTTAAGAGGGAGTGGGCAATAGGTCTATAGGTGGACGCCTTTTCGAAATGTCGCCATTAGGGTGGGCCAGGGGTGACTCTAGAATGTGTTTGTATGATATGGGTATCAAATGAAAGATGGTAATGAGTATCTTAAAAGGGAGTAATCCTTAGTTCTATAGGTGGACGCCTTTTCGATATATCGCCATAAAGGTGGACCAAGGGTGACTCTAGAATGTTTGTACGATATGGGTATCAAACGAAAGGTGTTACTGAGCATTTTAAGAGGGAGTGGGCATTAGGTCTATAAGTGGACGCCTTTTCGAGATATCGTCATTAGGGTGGGCCAGGGGTGACTCTAGAATGTGTTTGTACGATATGGGTATCAAACGAAAGGTGTTACTGAGCATTTTAAGAGGGAGTGGGCATTAGGTCTATAGGTGGACGTCTTTTCGAGATATCGCCATTAGTGCGGGCCAGGGGTGCCTCTATAATGTTTGTGCGATATGGGTATCAAACGAAAGGTGTTACTGAGCATTTTAAGAGGAAGTGGGCATTAGGTCTATAGGTGGACGCCTTTTCGAGATATCGCCATTAGGGTGGGCCAGGGGTGACTCTAGAATGTGTTTGTACGATATGGGTATCAAATGAAAGGTGGTAATGAGTATTTTAAAAGGGAGTAATCCTTAGTTCTATATGTGGACGCCTTTTCGAGATATCGCCATAAAGGTGGACCAAGGGTGACTCTAGAATGTTTGTACGATATGGGTATCAAACGAAAGGTGTTACTGAGCATTTTAAGAGGGAGTGGGCATTAGGTCTATAGGTGGACGCCTTTTCGAGATATCGCCATAAAGGTGGACCAAGGGTGACTCTAGAATGTATGTACGATATGGGTATCAAACGAAAGGTGTGACTGAGCATTTTAAGAGGGAGTGGGCATTAGGTCTATAGGTGGACGCCTTTTCGAGATATCCCCATTAGGGTGGGCCAGGGGGACTCTAGAATGTTTGTACGATATGGGTATCAAACGAAATGTGTTACTGAGCATTTTAAGAGGGAGTGGGCATTAGGTCTATAGGTGGCCTTTTCGAGACATCGCCAATAGGGTGGGCCAGGGGTGACTCTAGAATGTTTGTACGATATGGGTATCAAACGAAAGGTGTTACTGAGCATTTTAAGAGGGAGTGGACATTAGGTCTATAGGTGGACGCCTTTTCGAGATATCGCCATTAGGGTGGGCCAGAGGTGACTCTAGAATGTTTGTACGATATGGGTATCAAACGAAAGGTGTTACTGAGCATTTTAAGAGGGAGTGGGCATTAGGTCTATAGGTGGACGCCTTTTCGAGATATCGCCATTAGGGTGGGCCAGGGGTGACTCTAGAATGTGTTTGTACGATATGGATATCAAATTAAAGGTATTAATGAGGGTTTTAAAAGCGAGTGGCCCTTAGATGTATATGTGAAGGTGTTCTAGCGATATCGACCAAAATGTGGACCAGGTGATCCAGAAAATTATCTGTCGGGTACTGCTAATTTATTTATATATGCAATACCACTAACAGTATTCCTGCCAAGATTCCAAGGGCGGTTGATTTTGCCTTGTAGAACTTTTTCATTTTCTTCTACTTAATATGGTAGGTGTCACACCCATTTTACAAAATTTTTTCCAAAGTTATATTTTGCGTCAATAAACCAATCCAGTTACCATGTTTCATCCCTTTTTTCGTATTTGGTATAGAATTATGGCATTTTTTTCATTTTTCGTAATTTTCGATATCGATAAAGTGGGCGTGGTTATGGTCGGATTTCGGCTATTTTTTATACCGAGATAAAGTGAGTTCAGGTAAGTAGGTGGGATAAGTTTAGTAAAGATATAACGGTTTTTGCTCAAGTTATTGTGTTAACAGCCGAGCGGAAGGACAGACGGTGGACTGTGTATAAAAACTGGGCGTGGCTTCCACCGATTTCGGCCATTTTCACAGAGAACAGTTACCGTCATAGAATCTATGTACCTACCAAATTTGAGAAGGATTGGTAAATTTTTGTTCGACTTATGGCATTAAAAGTATTCTAGACAAACTAAATGAAAATGGGCGGAGCCACGCCCATTTTGAAATTTTCTTTTATTTTTGTATTTTGTTGCATCATATCATTACAGGAGTTGAATTTTGACTTAATTTACTTATATACAGTAAAGATATTAAATTTTTTGTTAAAATTTGAATTTAAAAATTTTTTTTTTTTTAAAGTGGGCGTGTTCTTCATCCAATTTTGCTAATTTTTATTTAGCACATATATAGTAATAGTAGCAGCGTTCCTGCCAAATTTCATCATGATATCTTCAACGACTGCCAAATTACAGCTTGCAAAACTTTTAAATTACCTTCTTGTAAAAGTGGGCGGTGCCACGCCCATTGTCCAAAATCTTACTAATTTTCTATTCTGCGTCATAACGTCAACCCATCTGCCAAGTTTCATCGCTTTAATTGCCTTTGGCAATGAATTATCGCATTTTTTCGGTTTTTCGAAATTTTCGATATCGAAAAAGTGGGCGTGGTTATAGTCCGATATCGTTCATTTTAAACAGCGATCTGAGATGAGTGCCCAGGAATCTACATACCAAATTTCTTCAAGATAGCTCAAAATTTACTCAAGTTATCGTGTTAACGGACGGACGGACGGACGGACGGGCATGGCTCAATCAAATTTTTTTTCGATCCTGATTATTTGGATATATGGAAGTCTATATCTATCTCGATTCCTTTATATATGTACAACCAACCGTTATCCAATCAAACTTAATATACTCTGTGAGCTCTGCTCAACTGAGTATAATAAATAAAACAAGTAAGGAAGGCTAAGTTCGGGTGTAATCGAACATTACATACTCAGCTGAGAGCTATGGAGACAAAATAAAGGAAAATCACTATTTAGGAAAATGAACCTAGGGTAACCCTGGAATGTGTTTGTATGACATGTGTATCAAATGGAAGGTATTAAAGAGTATTTTAAGGTGTTAATGAGTATTTTAAAAGAGTGTGGGCCTTAGTTCAATAGGTGGACCCCTTTTCGAGATATCGCCATAAAGGTGGACCAGGGTGACCCAAAACATCATCTGTCGGGTACCGCTAATTTATTTATATATGTAGTACCACGAGCAGTATTCCTGCCAACATTCAAAGGGCTTTTGATTTCGCCCTGCAGAAGTTTTTCATTTTCTTCAATTTAATATGGTAGATGTCACACCCATTTTACAAAGTTTTTTTATCAATTTATATTTTACGTCAATAAACCAATCAAATTACCATGTTTCATCCCTTTTTCGTATTTGGTATAGAATTATGGTATTTTTTCATTTTTCGTAATTTTCGATATCGAAAAAGTGGGCGTGGTCATAGTCGAATTTCGGCCATTTTTTACAAAGTGAGTTCATGTAAGAACGTGAACTGAGTTTAGTAAAGATATATCGATTTTTGCTCAAGTTATCGTGTTAACGGCCGATCGGAAGGACAGACGGTCGACTGTGTATAAAAACTTGGCGTGACTTCTGGCGATTTCGCCCTTTTTCACAGAAGACATTTATAGTCCTAGAATCTAAGCCTCTACCAAATTTCACAAGGATGGTAAAGTTTTGTTCGACTTATGGCATTAAAAGTATCCAAGACAAATTAAAAGAAAAAGGGCGGAGCCACGCCCATTTTGAAATTTTCTTTTATTTTTCTTTCTGTTGCACCATATAATTACTGGAGTTGAATGTTGACATAATTTACTTTTATACTGTAAAGATATTAAATTTTTTGTTAAAATTTTACTTTAAAAAAAATTTTGTTTAAATGGGTGTGGTCGTTCTCCGATTTTGCTAAGTTTCATTAAGCATACATATAGTAATAGGAGTAACGCTCCTGCCAAATTTCATCATGATATCTACAACGACTGCCAAATTACAGCTTGCAAAACTTTTAAATTACCTTCTTTTAAAAGTGGGCGGTGCCACGTCCATTGTACAAAATTTAACTTATTTTCTATTCTGCGTCATAAGTTCAACTCACCTACAAAGTTTCATCGCTTTGTCCGTTTTCGGTCATGAATTATCGCACTTTTCGGTTTTTCGAAATTTTCGATATCGATTTAAATACAGATCTGAGATGAGTGCCCAGGAACCTACGTACCAAATTTCATCTAGATACCTTTAAAATTACTCAAGTTATCGTGTTAACGGACGGACGGACGGACGGACGGACGGACGGACATGGCTCAATCAAATTTTTTTTCGATACTGATGATTTTGATATACGGAAGTATGTATCTATCTCGATTCCTTTATACCTGTACAACCAACCGTTATCCAATCAAAATTAATATACTCTGTGAGCTATGCTCAACTGAGTATAAAAAGCAACTACATTATTTGTTTCAGTAAAATTATGAGGCTCTAAATCGTTGATCAACTTTTATCAATAAAGGACATACAATAGGTTTTGAGCTTTAAAAAGCGAAATTTCGATTTCGTGTTCAATTAAAATAAAATTCTTAGATTTCGATATTCGCGGAGCTTTTTTCTATTTGCGCCTGAATCAATAAGAATTACAGTAATTTTGAAGCCTAAGACTAGCTATTCTAAATAAAAAAAAATATATACAAACTTAAATTGCTATGTTCACATTAATAAAGATGCAGCTTTTCTTTGTTTGCGTCTGAATTTTAACAAGAGCTAGAGAGTAATTTAAAAGCTTCCGAGTCGCAAGTCTAAGAAAAGAAATATACATATCGAGCAAATTTCTGTCCGTCTTTTCTACATACTAAATTCAAGAGCTTATTAAAGGTGAATGTAAAGAGAATCTAAGCTGACACAGCTCGTGTAAAGCTACTAAAATACATTAATTAGTTGGATCCTCTTGTATCCACGTACCGGTTACTCGGCACCTCGTATTTGCTCCTTAACATTTTGCGGCATTTCCTTTCGGAGCAACATGCGTTTTTGAGTTTTATTTGTTTATTTATTTATTTAATAATTAAGTCAATGTCGGAAACCTTACTTTTATAGTTTAATTTAAAACTAAATTTAAATTAATTCAAAGATCAGATACATTTCCTCGATAATAAGACTCAATGCGTAACTGAAACAAAGACCTGGGCACTGCAAAATCAAAATTTAGCATTCTAAAAACATTATTAAACTCTTCAAGGCCTCTTATAAGAGGGGTTCTCAGAACTTCGACGTAGAAGAAGAAGTAGTTTTTTATAGTTTTGTTTATAAAAAGAAGTTTAAAACAAGAAGACGTATACCTAATATTCAAATATGATCGAAAAATCAACTCAAAAAATAATATAAGTTTTTCTGGAAATTAGTGACATTAATCATATGTTGAAGTGAAACCAAAACAAAGGAAACTTTTTCAGAAGAACTTTTTGAGAAGAACTTCCTCGGTATCTCACGGTAACAACGGATAACGTCCAGTTGTTGGTTCATTATCGATTTATGGTTGAGAACGAATTATTGTCGTCGAGTTGTCGATTTTTTATCTGCTCTCTGTCGATTTGTTATTCCTGTCATCGCTTTTTTATAGAAGTTTTGTAGGTTTGTTATCGATGGCACATGTTTACACCGATTTTATATTGAAGTTTTATCGGTAACTATTTCAGAGTACACAGAGGAGTCGTCGTTAACAAATCGATAACTTTTCAATAACACGCCGATAAAAAAGTTCCCGAAAACATATTGAGATCCTTTTTGTTATATATCGGTAAACTTCCATTGGTAAATCGAAAACTTTTCTACGACGAACCTATACATCAACGATTAAAAATCGATTTAGTTTAATTTAATTTTATTTTATTTTAGTTCATTTTGTTTTTTACTCATTTGATTATATTTTTTGTTTTTCTCAATTCCATTTTATTTGATTTGATCATATTTTATGTTATGTTTTATTTTTTCTTTTATATTTTTTTATTTTTTTAATTTTAATTTAATTGAATTTTGTTTTATTTTATTTTAGTTATTTGTCTTTTTATCGGCCTATTGACAAAGGATTCAAGGTTCGATTCGAGTTCAAAGCGAGAACAATAATAATAATAATTTTTATTTTTAAAAATTTTTCGAAATTAAAAAATTATTTATTTTTTATTTTTGTAATAGTAGGTAGAACGTTTTCAGACAACCTGCCATACCTGCGCAGATTGACCCATTTAGCTACACAGCGGTGGTCAGTAAAAGTAATGGCCTCTTTACTAAATCCCAAAATTATCAGTGATTTGCAACAGATGGCGCAACGCTTATTAGATATAGTTGGTAAAGTGGAGTAGAAGTAGCAATTTATCAGCCGAACAAACCACCGCTGTACAAATAGCTTAATCGTTAGCGCAGCGTGCCTAAAGCGTACTGATGATAAAGCTTTAGCACCCTTCGAAATGGATCTGTCTGCGCAGTTATGGCAGGTTGTCTGAAAAATTTTCTACTTAATATTCCAAAAACAAAATATAATTTTTCAATTATAAAAAAAATTAAAAAAAAACTATATTTATCATTAGAAAAACATTATTGTTTCTGGCCTTGAGCTCGAATCGAACCTTGATTTATTTTATTTTACTTTATTTTATTCTCTTTTATTTTATTTTATTATATTATATTTTATTTTATTTTGACTTATTTTATTTTATTTTATTTTATTTTATTTTATTTTATTTTATTTCATTTTATTTCAATTTATTTTATTTTATTTTATTTTATTTTATTTTATTTTTTATATTATTTTATTTTAAATTATTTTAATTTATTTGACTTTATTATATTTTATTTTATCTTATTTTACTTTATTTTTATTTTTTTTACTTTTATTTTATTTTATTTGTTTTATTTTAATTTTTTTCTATTTCTTATTCTTTTGTTTTAAGTTCATATGTTTTCCAATTTTTTTTTTATTTTATTTTATGTTTTTTATTTATTTTATTTGTTTTTTTCATTTTTTTTCTATTTTTTATTTTACTTTTATTTAAATAAATAATTTTCTTGCCGGCTTGAGGTCCAATTTTGTACTTTTATTTATTTCATTTTTTTTGTAAATTTTTCTGTTACACTTTTAAATACATTTCATTTTCATTAAACTAAATATTATACAGAATTGTTATAACCAATAACCCCTAAAATGAAGAAAACTTTAACTTAAATCTTAGTATCAACTTTTGTTTTTTTAAATCAATATTTAAGATCACGATTTTGCCCATGTGTGCAACTAAATATTTGGCTCTTTATTTCCAACAAAATATCAAATTGTTTAAATCTTCTTCTTGTTGTTGTTGTATCAGTGCTTCGCCCCATCCAATAGGTGCGACAGATCACAAATTGTCATCAGTGTCCTCTAACGGGAGTCCAAGGAAACTTGCAGTTTCAACAGGGGTGGACCATAATGAAAGGGTGTTAGATGCGTTGGTTCCACAATACAGTTAAAGAGATGGTTGGTGTCATGTGGGGACACATTGCAAGCAGGGCATACATTTTGTATGTCGGGATTGATTCTGAATAGGTACGAGTTTAACCTGTTAGAGTATCCAGATCGAAGCTGAGCTAGATTGACTCGCGTTTCCCTCGGAAGTGTGCGTTCCTCTTCCGCAAGTTTTGGGTACTGTTCTTAGAGTACTGGATTCACCGGAAAATTCCTAGTATAAAGTTCTTGGTATAAAGGACTTGCTTGTGTTTTTTTGCTTTATACGGCTGAGTTCAGGTGCCGTATTTCCTCATAATGCTTACGGAGATGACTCCTTAAGCCCCAGGGCGGTGTTGGCTCAACAATCACATGTCTGTTGGGATGCCCATATTTCTGGGTATTCAACAGGAATTGTTAGGTTAGTATCTCATTTCACTCCCTGATGGGGAGTATTCTCGCCTCATTATGTAGATGGTGTTCTGGGGACATTGAAAGAGAGCCCGTGGCGGTTCTGAGAGCAGGCCTGTAGCTTCCTCCAGTGAGTAGTTTTTAGGCTTGGCGACCATATAGGGATCGCGAAGCATGTAGTCGGCTGGCCAATTGCTTTGTGAGTGGTAATGAGCGTTTTTTTTTTGTCGTTTCCCCAAGTACTGCCAGCAAGATATTTTAATATTTTATTACGACTCTGAATTTTCGGTACAATTGCAGCTGCATGCTCACCATAATGAAGATCCTGATCAAACGTGACACCCAAGATTTTGGGGTGTAGGACAGTCGGCAGCGTAGTGCCATCGGCATGGATGTTCCAAATGGTCGACATTTGGGACATCAATGTTGTAAATAAGGTCGCGGAGGATTTAGTCGGTGATAATGCCAAGTTTCGCGAGGCGAAAAAACTGAAGATATCATGGAAGTAGCCGCTTAATCTGTTGCAAAGCTCATCGATCTGTGGGCCCTGGCCTGTGACCATTATTGTGTAGTCATCGGCGTAAGAAACGATAGTAATTCCTTCCGGTGGCGAAGGTAGTTTTGATATGTAGAAATTAAACCAAACTGGGGATAGGACTCCACCCTGTTGCACCCCTTGTTTAATTCTTCTTTGTTTTGATGTTTCGTTTCTAAATAGCACCGATGCCTGCCGACCACCCAGATAATTTGCCGTCCACCTTTTAAGATATAGGGGAAGAGCAGACCCTTCCAGGTCTTGCAGTAATGTCCCATGGTTGACCGTATCAAAAGCTTTAGGTAGGTCTAGCGCAACGAGTACTGTTCTATGGTGAGGGTTTTGATTTAAACCGCAATTTATTTGGATGCTAATGGCATTTAGCGTGGTGGTGGTGCTATGGAGTTTTCTGAAGCCATGCTGATGACAGGTTAGCTGTAAATTTGCTTTGAAGTAGAGGAGCAAAATGGCTTCAAGCGTCTTGGCTACCGGAGATAGGAGAGACATCGGTCGATATGACTCTCCTATGTTAGCTGGTTTTCTAGGCTTTAGTAGCGGAATCACCTTGGCCATTTTCCATTTCTCGGGAACGACAAAGGTCGAAAGAGACATGTTTAAGACATGCGCTAAATATTTGAAACCCTATTTGCCTAGGCTTTTAAGCATCGGGATGGCTATGGGGTTTGGGCCCACTGATTTGTATGGTTTAGCATGACCGATGGCATCCTCAACCTTTCTGGTGGTGATGGTAATAGGTGACGCGCTGAATTTATGTTTATGTGCGTGTTTGTTGGCCCTCCGCCTATCTTTGTCGACCATAGAATGCATTATATATTGTCGGCAGAAAGGGCTCGCGCATTTTTTTTCATCCGAGAGCACTTTATCTCGATGGAAACTTTGTCATTGTGCCTAGACGGATTCGATAGAGACTTTACAGTGGACCAAAGTTTACCTACACCGGCAGAGAGGTTACAACCGCTCCTCTGGGGTGCTTCTCCCATTTCGCCCTCTTGTGTTCATCCACAAGCAATCTGATTCGTTGGTTTATATCCCTTATTTGGGAGTCGCTGGGATCGAGCTATCTTATAAGGTCACGTTCTCTCGTTAAATTTGCGGACCTGCCGGAAAGTGGGGCCGAATTTCGGGAATTCTACCGGCGGGAATGAAACGAACCGAGATTCAATAACCTTGCGGGAAGCACGCTCCCCTTGGCGGGTATCAGTCGGTATAGGGAGGGCAGCAAAAAGGTTGTCTGTAAGGGATTTGTATTCGTGCAACTTTCCTTTTTTAAAGTTTATAAAAGTGCGTTTTTCTGTGACGATGAAGTCGGCGGTACACTCGAGCGAAATAAGTATAGGCAGGTGGTCGGATGCCAATGTTACCATCGGCTGCCATTTGGCGCAGTTTACGAGTTCTGCGCTCACGATTGATATATCTGGCGAACTGTGACAGCTTCCTACCATACGCGTGGGGGCGTCTCCGTTTATTGTGCAGAAACTGCTTTCTTCTATTTTATCCGCCACCATCTCACCACTACTGTCCGCCCGCAAATTTGAATGCCATAGATCATGATGGGCATTGAAATCTCCTAAGATAATGCGATAATATTTCCAGTGAGTAAGGCGATGATATTAGGGCGGTATCCAATAGGGCAACAGGTGGCAGGTGGGATGTAGATGTTGATAATTTCAAGTTTTGCATCGCCTGACCGGACAGAAAAGCCTTGATGTTCTAAGACACTGTCGCTACGGTCGATGTGGGGTCAAATATATGATATTGCAGAGAGTGGTGAATGATAAAGGCGAGGCCGCCTCCATTTCCGCTCTCGCGATATTTTCTGTGGACATTATATCCAGAACAAGTCTGCAGAGCAGATCTTGCGGTGAGTTTAGTCTCATGAAATCGACTATCTCCGTGATCTTCCCAGTTAATCCATCACTCTGGGAGTAAGTGATGGGTGACTACGCCTGGGCTGTGAAAGGCTACGACGCAACTGCTGTTGTGGCCCTGGGACTGGACGTCCTTGGGTAAGCATTGGGGTACCCGGTGTATTTGGGTTTGCGGCCTGGTAACATGGCGCTATGAAGCGCGTTGGGAGTCACCGTCGCGGAGACCAGAACATCAAGGAAATTGGCACCGCTGCATTGGGCGGATGTCGCAAACATATATATTCTGTGCTGGCAAACGGTGCAAAAGTAGGTACGGAGGGTCTGTTCCCCTGACCTACACGATTGCTGCTGGAAAAGAGGGGGGAAGAAGACGGGGGCAGCGGCTGATGCTCGGCATTGCTCCCGACTCTACTACGGAGGTTGTAGGTATGAGTGGGAGCGGCCGTGGGAGTGCGCTAAAGCGTAGACTACGGGACGCACTTGGGCGTGAACAGCAAGGAGCCACAAAAGATTTATAAAAGTTACGTGGAGGTCGGGTTTTGGGATCTAGGCCAGAACAACCTGTTCGATGCAACCATCCTTGCACGAGACACACTGACAAGAGTATGATCGTCCTAAAAAGATTATTTTCCGGCAGACACAGCAAAACCATTTCTCAGGACCGAGGTCAGGAGACGGACCCGGATTGGATTCGATACTTTCCCGGAGCAAGAGTATATGGAGCAGTTCTGCTGCAATAAGCTGCTGGGAGGATGCCAATTTGTGGGAGGGACGCAAAAAATTAAAAGGGGTTACACTGAAATGAATGTCATTGGTCGGGAAAAATCCCGAGTCGCTCCGGTACATAGAACCGACTGCCTTGGGAAGCGGTTTACATCTTCTCGTACATGTTCAGAGACTTTAATTTAGGAGTGACGTGTTTAGCTTGAAATGCTGTGCGATTTTGCGCGTATCAACTGAATTCTCTATTCTCTATTACTCCACACAGAATGCCGATACTACGCTTTCATTCATATTCTACATACATAAATTTATCCCCCATGTAACATACCTCTTATAAAAACTACGCCCACGCCTACGCTTACACTCTATAATTTGCGGTTTCATACAGGAGTTCCTCATACGGTGAAAAAAGATGTTCACATGTCAAAAAAGTGCTTCTTATACAATAAATTGAGTATTATATTTAATAGCTTATTATCAAGGTTATAACAAAAACAAGTAAGGAAGGTTAAATTCGGGTGTAACCGAACATTACATATTCAGTTGAGAGCTATGGTGACAACATAAGGGAGGGTAACCTTGGAATGTGTTTGTATGACATGTGTATCAAATGAAAGGCATTAAAGAGTAGTTTATGAGGGAGTGGGCCAAAGTTATATAGGTGGATGCCATTTAGGGATATCGCCATAAGGGTGGATCAGGGGTGACTCTAGACTTTGTTTGTACGATATGGGTATCAAATTAAAGGTATTAATGAGGGTTTTAAAATGGAGTGGTTGTAGTTTTATAGGTGGTCGCCCTTTCGAGTTATCGCCATAAAGGTGGACCAGGGGTGACTCTAAAATGCGTTTGTACAATACGGGTATCAAATGAAAGGTGTTAATGAGTCTTTTAAAAGGGCGTGGGGCTTAGTTCTATAGGTGGATGCCTTTCGAGATATCGTCATAAAAGTGGATATGGGTGTCAAATTAAAGGTATTAATGAGGGTTTTAAAAGGGAGTGGTGGTAGTTGTATAGGTGGTCGCCTTTTCGAGTTACCGCCATAAAGGTGGACCAGGGGTGACTCTAGAATTCGTTTGTACAATATGGGTATCAATCAAAAGGTGTTAATGAGTATTTTAAAAGGGAATCGGCCTTAGTTCTATAGGTGGACACCTTTTCGAGATATCGCCATAAAGGTGGACAAGGGGTGACTCTAGACTTTGTTTGTACGATATGGGTATCAAATTAAAGGTATTAATGAGGGTTTTAAAAGGGAGTGGTTGTAGTTGTATAGGTGGTCGCGCTTTCGAGTTATCGCCATAAAGATGGATATGGGTTTCAAATTAAAGGTATTAATGACGGTTTTAAAAGGGAGTGGCCCTTAGTTGTATATGTTAAGGCGTTTTCCAGATATCGACCAAAATGTGGACCAGGGTAACCCAGAACATCATCTGTCGGGTACCGCTAATTTATTTATATATGTAATATCACGAACAGTATTCCTGCCAAGATTTCAAGGGTTTTTTATTTCGCCGTGCAGAACTTTTTCATTTTCTTCTACTTAATATGGTAGGTGTCACACTCATTTTACAAAGTTTTATTCTAAAGTTATATTTTGCGTCATTAAACCAATCCAATTACCATGTTTCATCCTTTTTTCGTATTTGGTATAGAATTATGGCATTTTTTTTCATTTTTATAAATTTTCGATATCGAAAAAGTGGGCGTGTTCATAGTCGGATTTCGGCAATTTTTTATACCAATTCAAAGCGAGTACGGATAAGTACGTGAACTGAGTTTAGTAAAGATATATCGATTTTTGCTCAAGTTATCGTGTTAACGGCCGAGCGGAAGGACAGACGGTCGATTGTGTATAAAAACTGGGCGTGGCTCCTACCGATTTCACCCTTTTTCACAGAAATAAGTTATCGTCATAGAATCTTAATTCGTACCAAATTTCACAAGGATTGGTAAATTTTTGTCCAACTTATTGCATTAAAAGTATCCTAGACAAATTAAATGAAAAAGGGCGGAGCCACACCCATTTTGAAATTTTCTTTTATTTTTGTATTTTGTTGCACCATATCATTACTAGAGTTGAATGTTGACATAATTTACTTATCTACTATAAAGATATTAAATTTTTTGTTAAAATTGTACTTAAAAAAAAGTTTTTTTTGAATTGGGCGTGGTCGTCCTCCGATTTTGCTAATTTTTATTAGGCATACATATAGTAATAGGAGTAACGTTCCTGCCAAATTACAGTTTGTAAAAGTTTTAAATTACCTTCTTTTAAAAGTGGGCGGTGCCACGCCCATTGTCCAAAATTTTACTAATTTTCTATTCTGCGTTATAAGTTCAACTCACCTACTAAGTTTCATCGCTTTATCCGTCTTAGGTAATGAATTATCGCACTTTTTCGGTTTTTCGAAATCTTCGATATCGAAAAAGTGGGCATGGGTACCAAATTTCGTCAAGATACCTCAAAATTTACTCAAGTTATCGTGTTAACGGACGGACGGACGGACATGGCTCAATCAACTTTTTTTCGATCCTGATGATTTTGATATATGGAAGTCTATATCTATCTCGATTCCTTTATACCTGTACAACCAACCGTTATCCAATCAAAGTTAATATACTCTGTGAGCTTTGCTCAACTGAGTATAACTAGCATATCTATGCTATATCTTTCACCAATTACCTGTGTGTATTTCTTAGTAATATGAAACAAATTGTTTACCTGCTAACTTGAAATATAACAATAAACTTGAAATAAAATTGTTTCCCTGTTTTACCTTAATAATTGAAACATTTCTCATTTTCGCATGTTCACTTGAATTATTATTATCCATACGTGCGAAATCAATGTTACAAAGAAATTGTTTTATATCACAAAATTAGAGCATTACTAATAATGTGTAGTAAAGACTATACAACAACAACTAACTCGTAAATGCTCGAATACTCTTCAAGATGTACATAAACATTTTTATATGTCTGTAATAATATTCGCAGTGACATGCATGCAATAAACTACTAACACACATACACAAGAACGAAACATTGCAGAGGATATTCGATTGTATTTATGTGATTGGACTTGAGTTCTGTTGCAGGCTCATTTCGATCAAATATCCTTTATGGGTCATTTGTTGCACCTGTGTAATATAATACAAACACACATACATACAAAAATACTCATATTTCGTATACAGTTTGTCCTTATATAAACGATTTAGCCTCTCAACCAATTCCAACAGCAATAAGCCTTTTAATGTTGCGAAGTTCTTAACAAATGCAAAGCATAGTAAAACAAAAAAACAACATTTTTATAGTCATAAAACAGTTTTATGTTCGCAAAAAACAAAAAATGTTTCTATTTAGTAGCGTAGCACAGGCATAGGATTTGGCTTGGTGTGCGCGTGGCTGTGTGTTTCATGTTGTTTGTCGTAAAATTCTGCCATAAAGCAAAGCACTCAATGTTTATTTGTACAAATTCTAGGTGACCGACAAACATAAAGGGTGAGTTAAAAGTTAGTTCTTATTGAAATGATTTATACGACATTTCACTTTTGTTATAGATTAAGAATTTTTTATGGGATTCCTATCAATTTACCAAATTGCAACAGCTGCACCGAGTTGAGTGTAGATGCATTGCAATTTTTAATAGTCAATTTATGTGAGTCGGTGAATTTGGTATTTGTTTTATTAGGTCCAACAAATTTATAATAATACTATGGTATAAATTTAAGCTGTGTGCCATATTTCTTGAGTAGCAGCTGCAGCGGTTGATAAAAACAACTTGAAAATATTATCTGCTTGAAGAAACGTTTCTTCGAAACTTAGTCGTAAGTTAGGAAAAACAAATAATGAAGACTGAGTTCGAAACTGAACAATATATTCCCAGCTCTCACATATATATAAATCTATATATTAATGATACCTTCAGAGAAATATCAAGAACATTAAATGATATTAAAGCTGAAACATACCAACTTTACATATGCAAATATCCTCGTCCATCCAGGGCCCGTATCGTGTGTTACGATTCGTATCGGAATCCATTCTTCACTCAATTTATAACTGTGAAACTGCCAAACTATTTATACAAGTTATGATAAATTATAAATCTAACTATTACGCGAAGTCTCTAGTTCAAATATGTGGTTATTCGGACTGATGATTCCAGAGCTATTTTGATTTAAAATTTGAGTGCAAACTTGATTTCGATACGAATCGTAACACACGATACGGGTCCAGCATTAAAACAGTTAATGCCGTAGAACCAATATTCTTACAAAATTTCATTAAAATTAGCCGCTCTTTGTTCGACTTTTATATTAAAGGTTTAATGAAGAGCCTAAATAAGAGGAGCGGATCAGGTCAATAAGCATTTTTTTTTTTTTTGAATTTCGTTCTTTGCGCTCCCACATCTTATTATTTAATTTTTCTCCTGCTTTTGTCAAAAACAGTGGGGCGATTCCACGCTCACGGCGTGGTGGCAAACCGCCATGGGTAACATTGTCATCGATTAAAAACCAATAAAAAAACGATAGAAAATCATAACTTATCGATAACAAGTCGATAGCACGCCGATTATAAACCGATCACCCCTTAACAAAAAAATGTTCACACTTCGACATCAAATCGATAACCTTTCATTAAAAAACGGGTATAAAGTCGATAGGATATCAGTAATTTAATCAGTCTACAAAAACCGATAACTAATCGATAATGTTTGTAAACAATAACAAATTTACAGCAAAAACAAACCAATAACAAATGGATAACAAATCCGTTACCCATTGTTATCGATAATATATTGCTAACCCGTCGATAACAAATGGATTACACTCGTTTTCAGTTTGCGCTACGATGCGGGTTTCGGTTTGGGTTTTTCATATTTGGTCTTGCTGCTTTTGTTTTCTCTTTTACTCTCCTTTTCTTTCTTATCCTTTTAACACTCCCACACAGTCTATCTATATTACTCTAACTACCAGTATCCTGTTTTGCTTTGACATTATTGATTTACAATTATTTGGTGAACAGATAAGCACTACGATATAGCGTCAAAAGGTTGAAGCTATCATATTAAATGGAAAAAGGTAAAACAATTAAGGTAACGGTAAGAAATGAAAAAGAAAAAAAATAAGCAAAATAAAGAACAAAAAAGTAAAATAATAACGATCAAAAAGGGCGCGAAGTAAAAAATACAAAAAAAAAAATAATCACAAAATAACACATAAGAAAAAAAAGGAAAATAAAAATAAATAGTAGGTAACAAAAAACAAAAAGAGAAGATGAAACTGATAAACAAAAAGGGATAACGGAAGAAGAAGAACTAAACAAAAGTATATGATCCGAACAATGACCTTCATTAATATTTTTAACACAATTTAATCTAAGATTTTTCTGATCAACCTCACACCGGGCGAATAAATTTTTTTCTAAGTAATTTCGGTCAAATTTTTGTAGTTTTATGGTATTTTGGTCAAGTAGCTTTGCATAAAACAATTTAGAAATAAAATACAATAAATGACCTAAGGTCAATTAGCCTTGCATAATAATTTTTTTTTTCCTAAATAAGCTGTATTTGTCCTGCTCAGAATAAGTTTATTATGGTTTCCAGGAAATTGAGAGCTATGAAAAAAAGGTCACAAAATCTTTAAAATCATTTGTGTGAGAATCATTAAAAATTGATTTGCCCAAAATTGTTAGACTTAAAAAGCCTTTTTCTTTACCTTCTTGTACCAGAAAAAGATATTTGGGCGACCTCTATCATTGTTTTTTTTTTTTTTTTTTTTTTTTTGTGTGAAAGACTACAATGTATTGTTTTTGCAAGTTATAAAAATGGAACTTGAATGTATTTTTAATTGCCGAAGGTACTGAGTTCAAGGGACATTTTTTTGAGGATTTCCTAGAAATTTTTTTCTTAATACTGTCGTTCTTGCCCAGAGATTGTGCGAGTGTTTTCTCACACAAAGTGAGGCTTGGCAAAACTTCACTAGCTTTTCATGTGCCATATGGAGTCGGCCTAAATCTGTAACTATGTCCTACCAAAAGGATTCGTTATATTAAAGAAAAACATACAAGAAATCGGAAGTGGAAGTTCCATTTTACCCAAACATTTGGAAAGCTGCTTAAGTTAACGGATCACCATAATGTCCAATTTAGCGCTATACCTTTTTATACATATATGTTGCAAAAAAGAGATTGAAAGGAATTTAAGCCATGCATAACTAACGAAATCTGAGAAAGCAAAATGCATATTTTGGGAAAATGTATATTTAATAAAAAATTGTTAATTGAAAATTTGAACAAAATATTTTGTTAGTATCTTTTACTCTGCTCCTTCTAAAACGTTGTTATTGCAAGACCCTTTTTCCTTCACAATACTCATAAAACATAAATTATATAAATTTGATTCGCAATCGTACCCATTGGTGATTTCTCGCTTTATTCATATAAATTGCTAGGAGTTTTAATTGAAAAGTAGCACTGGGAATAAAACAACAAATAGCAAATGGTCCATAAATATGTGAATAGCTTGCCTTGTTTTGTTAAATGGATGCTGAAAGTACTTATTTTTATATATTCTCTTGAAGTTGAACATATTTTTAACTTCTTAAGAACTTAGAAATTTAAATAATAGAAACTAAAATTAAAATAAAAATGTTAACGACACTAAACTTGAACTTAATAAAGACTTGCTTTTTTCTTGTAAGCTATAAAAATGTTTTCATTATCTTTACTACTTATTGCGTGCCAAGATTTAAAGCCTATCAAGGATCGAAGCTCATGTTACGTATAATAAATTCTTTTATTGTTGAATATTCATGAGCAAAAAAGCTCATGCACTGCACATAATGAAATCATCTTATAACCGCAAACTTTTTTAAAACACAATTTGGACTCCAGCAAGAACAGCAATGCACTTATATGTATAAACAAATAAAATAAATAAAACAAAAAGATATGTATACGAGCGTAATGAAGTGACTTGTTAAGTAAATTGAATGCACTTGAAAGGTATTCGATCCCAAGTTGCTCATTAGATCTGCATTTCGTACAGAATCTTTAATGGCATTTGCTCTATACGCCACAAATTAATTGCGAAAATTTCATAATTAAAGGCGAAAAAGCAAAGTATGTTTTATAGAACATCAACGCTTTGACGATTTTACTATACAAATATATTTTTCATTAAATTTACGCAATTATATATGTATATTATTACTCTCTAATTATTAAATTCTTTTCCAAAGGCATGAGGCTTTGATGACTGTACTTTTACTGCGACTTACTTTTTCATGTTAGTTTATGCTAACAAAGAAGCAAATGCGTTCTCTTATTTTATACTAATAATTGTGTTTATTATGCACATTTGCCTATTTTTTTCAAATAACTGGTCACACACACATACACAATTGCAGCTATTTCTAAAGAAACTAAGCTAAAACTAAATAAGGCATATAAAAGGCAACCAAATATTTACATATCATTAAAACTAAAAAATACTTTTATATGATGGTGACGTCTAACTATGAATAGCGTTGTTGTCAAGCAATGAATGAATAGCGAAGTGAATTAAGAAAATACAGAAAATTTTGCAAAAGCGTTAGTGAACACTGCTGAGATACGAGGTAAACACAGTCGGTAAAGGACATATGCACATGTGTGTCTGCTCGCATATAACTACAAATAAGTATTTTTGTTCGCTTTTAGCAAGATTGAGATAACTACAAAGTAAATGAAAATATTTATGGCTCGTATAAAAATACGCCGTACGCAAATTTTTCCACTATTTTTGAAAGCACAGTTTTGTCGACTTGGATGAAATATACCCTTATTTGTTAAGGGGCGTGGCACCTGCTTTACATATACACCAGCTTATGTATAAAAAATCAAAAAATATTAATAACAGGTAAAAATATACTTGGCAGACCGATGCCCAACATCCATTATATATCAGTGAAGAGAGGATGGAAATAATTGAAAGAGAGGGTCCTTCGGTGCAAAAATGTTGGCATTTGCGAAAGGCTTACCATATTTTAATAAGTTATTCCTTAATTTAATTGATATTAATAACATCATCTGTGGATAGGCTGAACATTTTTTACATAGAGATGAAATAGGAAAAAAGGTACGATTAATGAAATTTGTTTTGAAGCTACTCCAAATTAACACCGTATTTATGAAAGATCAGAAGTTTAGCGAAAGGGGCACATCGGAAGTAAAGAGAAATTTGCATGTCCAATTTCTGGAAATCTTCATAAGGAATTTTTTTTTTTTGTATATTCCTTATCTAAGAAATTGGATTGGTCGAATGTTCGACCACAGGCGATACTAGTCTTATTTAAACGAAATAATCGAACGCTTTTCCTAAAGTTTTTATAAATCCAAAAGTATTTGTTTGTTCTCAAGCCCAAACAAATACATATTTCACATTCAGAGGTTTTACTGTGATAACACAAAACAAGGTAGTTCCACTTTGATGTAATTGAGATAAATTATATTAGTTTTCAGAGATACAATTTGTCATTGCCATCTCTTCAAATTAATGTTTTGAAAATTTTTAATTTTTTATGGAATACTTGTTTTACAGGTTCGAAACGAGTTCAAGGCCAGAACAATAATTTTTTGCAACGATTGTTGTTTTTTTTTAATTTTTCTATAATTGAAAATTTTTATTTTGTTTTTGGAATATTAAGTAGAAAATTTTGCAGACAACTGCCATAGCTGCGCAGATAGATCCATTTCGAAGGGTGCTAGGCCTTCATCATCAGAACGGTTTAGGCACGATGCACTAACCGTTTAGCTATACAGCAGTGGTTTGTTTGACTAACAATTTGCGACTTCTATTCCTTCTTACCAACTATATTTATTCAGCGTTGCGCCATCTGTTGCGAGAGACTGATAATGTTGGATTTGTTTATTGTCAATTACTTTGTTTGACTTTCCCAAGTGCTCATGGTTTATTAACAACCAGATGGCGCAACGCTGAATAAATATAGTTGGTAAGAAGGAATAGAAATAGCAAATTGTCAGTCAAACAAACCACCGCTGTATAGCTAAATGGTTAGCGCAGCGTGCGTGCCTAAAACGTACTGATGATGAAGGTTTAGCACCCTTCGAAATTGATCTATCTGCGCAACTATGGCAGGTTGTCTGAAAAATTTTCTACTTAATATTCCAAAAACAAAATAAAATTTTTCAATTATAGAAAAATTAAAAAAAAAAAAACACAATAAACATTACAAAAAATTATTGTTCTGACCTTCATCTCGTTTCGAACCTTGAATACTTTATCAATAGGCCGATAAAACAAAAACGCTTACTTCCATTTCTTTTTTTTTTTAACTGTGAACGTTGGAAGTATAAATATTGTGACGAATATTAGTAACACTAAGGGATATATACTATCATCTCTAAGACGATACTAAGCAGTGACTTGTATGTACATAAACAAATCAATCATTATGTCTACCATATGTACATGCCAGCAGCGGAGACATGCAATCATCAGCAAAGTATTTCTCACACAAACACATGCATATATCAGAGATGCTAACAAAAGTAGGCAATCATTTGTGCAAGTAACACTCACATATACATGCGCATATGAGAAGCTATAAACGTGCATCTGTAGTTTAAAGCTGGTGAGTTTATAGCTGGTAAACAAGTAGTAAATTCTAGAAGAAGAACCGCCTAGGGGTATGCGAACGAGACATCATAGAAAAAGGAGTTAAAGCTGAGTAATCAGTAACCACTTTAATTAAGCACGCTATTGTTTGCAAAGTATAAGTGTTATTGTGAAGTAGTGTAATAAAGACAATTTTGCATTATTGACTATTGGAGTTATTTATTCAACAGTTTAGCGATACGAACGTTAGCAGAAGATTTGGAATAAGCGGAATTGCTTGAAATTCGTTACAATATTAACAGAACTTTTAAAAAGTTTAAACTCACTAAAAAAATGAAAGCAAAATTTTTGTTCTCTTTTTAGAAGAGCAGTTCTTCTTATAATCTGACTACCTTAATGGGGGAAATCTCCCTGCAAAACACTGCTGAGGAGTTTATTCAAAAATACCGATAGAATCGAAAATCTTTGTTTGAATAACTGTACGAATATATTTTATATTTTTTACAGAAACCTTTCCTTCAAATCAAAGCTATGGCTGGTGTATTAAAACTACACCGAACTCTCCCAATAGTAAAGAGGTGTACGCTCAACGCCACTTTACCGTGTCGGAAGTTGATCTTTAAAACTCGCCACGACATTAATTTGTTAGTGTCCCCTACCCCCAACATTTCGTGCATGGCGAATACGTCTTCTTTTTGCTACGAGTACAACATAATATACTCTGTCTCTTTGTTTATTTGGAGAACAGATAAATGCGAAGCCTCTTGCGATCCTATGACGGTATATAACTGTTGCTGCAATAGATTTAAAGCGGGTTCCGACTTCAGCACTCATGAAATTCAGCCCTTGCAGTTGAAAGTTTGCAAAAATTTCCTTCAACTATTTTAAAGTGCAAATATTGACCAACCATTGTATCTGCTGTATTTTTTGTATCCCGCAACTTTCTGACAATGTCATTAAGTATCATTAGTTCTTCAAATCTGTAAGGTTCGACTGATATCTGCTCTAAGAAATACCTACGATGTATTATCGCCACAGTCAAAATAATACCAACCAACAAAAAAACAACAAACCGACCGACTGACTGAAAATCGTGGGACGGACTTAAAATCGACCACGTCGTATACACAAAAAAAAACACAAACAAATCCAACTTCAACATCAGCAATGAAATCCACTTTGCTCATATTTGCTGATTCTTATGATGTTGGCATTTGCTCAGTGATAATTTTTTTTAAAGTGGCTCGCAAAATGAACTCTGAGTTCTCAGTTTTGTTGCATGAGGACCGCTAGCTTTCTGAACATGAGAAAGCAAAACAAACACATGTAGTGAGCGTAGTGTGTATGTCAACAGTTTCATAGTTTAAATTGGTGTTTGGCATTTGTAGTGGTGTCATTTTTAAATTAATATTTAAGCGTTATTATATGCTTTTGCATTAATACATGCTTCTCGAGAAGCCGTATCGAAACATACACCCTAGAATTATAGTTTCGCCATATAAGGGCGCATAGTTTACAACTTGCCTATTTATATGTGTATACATAGATATGGAAGCAGACTGTTGAAGTTTGTTCACATATTACGCGCTTCCAACGAAAGTAAAAATAATCTAATATTTGTCTTTGTAAAATATACTAAATATTGTCTGGAAAACCTAAATGCAAAGTTAATTTATGCAAAATCTTTTTAAGCTAAATGATGCATACCTATGTACGTATATGTATATATATATGTAAATTCAAATGTTTTTAAACAGATATTAAAATCCTAATTTTATTGCTACTTTTGCGTATGTAAAACGGTTAATGAAAAATGGAGTGCCAACCACTATCAAGTGGGCAATGAAGGTGACGAGCATGTTTTTAAAGTAAAATAATTTGAAATCCAGTGACAAGAGATAATGCAGCAATTACATAAGGATATTTGCAATGTAGCGCGTTTTATGCACATAAATGTGTTTGTATGTAGGTATGAGTTTACTCGTAAATTCAAAAAAATTGCAAACACTTTGAAGTTTCAGTCAAGCAATGCGACTATTAGTGCCAACAGAAGTCATGATATGATGCAAGAGAGCACATTTATACAACAACAACACAAAAATAAATTACTCCAAGCACTGCATTGGTAGTTGAAAATAAATAGTGTAACGAGTACATATTTGGCAAAGGTACGAGTGGTCGTTGTACTCAGTGCACGAACTTTATCACCAAAAGTAAAAAATCGACAAATTTTTTCACTTAAAAAGTAAATATAAAACAAATAATGTGATATAAGAATGTTTACCATTTTAACTCTTACACAAGAACATAGCATATTAACGTAATCGTATTAGTGTAAAAACGTGAATGCTTATCTGCGTACAACGTACAAGCGTAATGTCTAAGAAACGTTAAAACCTGAAATCGTGAATGCTTATATAAGAACTTTGACAGCAAAATTTTTGCAATGTCTCTACCAACACACAGAGTAAGGGCAGATTAACGGAGGCGTAATAGCGTATAAACGTAAAAGGGTTTCAGCGCACATTATACTAACGTTATATCGAAACTGCATAAAAACATGAAAGCCTTTTGGCGTAAAAGCGGAAAATCGAACAAAGTATTAGCGTAAGTCGTAACAGAGTAAAAACGTAAAAACATGGAGGCCTATCAACGCAACAGCATATTAATGTATGTATAATCACGCTAACCTAAAAGTGTATTAACGGAAATTCGCACTAGCGTAAGACATACTAACTTAAGTCGTTAACTTGTTATTACGTGAGGAGAGTATATTGTAAATATTTTATGTTGGATATAGATATATTCCTAGTCTAAAAAGCAAATATAAAACAAATACTATGAATGCGAAATCGCTTTCACGTATCCACGCGTATAAACGTAAAAGCTTATCAGCATAAATTGTATTACCATAATATCGCAACGCCATGAAAGCCTATCAGTGGTAAAGTATAACGGCATGGGAGGGGATGCAACAAATTAAATGGGGTTACAAAGAAATGACAGCCCTTGGCCGGGGAAAAAATCCCGAGTCGCTACGATACACGAAACCGGGTGCCGTGGGAAGCGGGCATAATGGCGTACAGAGCATTAACCTAATATCGTAACGGCATAAAAACATGATAGCATATCAAAATATTGACGCGAATTCCCAATTGCTTAAAACGAACTAGCGTAGGAGCAAACTACTCTAAACACGAAACCGGCTTCCCGGTAACCGATGTCCAGAAGGTGATTAGATTATAGATGAAAATTTTCAATGTGCTCCTAAATGAAGATAGCGATGGAACATCAAGAGAAGATGATGAGCCCGACCCCGCAAATGATGATGATGGAATTGATGTCAGGAAATCAACAACCAGTTTAAAAAATAACAAGGCCGCGGCCGCTAATGGATTACCAACGGAACTAGGAGTTATGGTCGGACAAATGTATGCCCATCGATTTGAGTTTAAGCGTTCTTCAGCCAATCTACAAAAAGTTGAGTGCTGCAAATTTCACAAGTAACGCGAAGTCAGCCTTCTTAGTATCACATTTAAGGTCCTGTCAAGCGTATTGTGCGAAATATTGAAACCCACCTGTAATAGGCTGATTGGACCTTATTAGCACGGCTTCAGACATGGTAAATCTACCATCGATTCAATTTTTTCATTGCACAAAATCTTGGAAAAAATCCGCAAACAAGAATTGAAACACATGAACCCTTCGTCGATTTTAAAGCTGCCTTCGACTGCTTGAAAAGGAGCCAATTAACATTGGTAGCCTTGAAATCTAGCGAAGAATCACCCTTGCAAATAAATGCTTCTTTGTACTATGTCGGCAATTTCTCTCGGCAAACGAAAATATTGCTCTGCATGTCAATTATTGTACCCATTCCTGTTATGTGGTGCAGAATCATGGACCAATACAACATTTATTGAAGTGGCTCTGGGAATGTTCAAGAGAAGAGTTCTTTGAAAGATTTAAGGACCTCTACGAGTTGACGATAGTTTATCATATTAAAACGCACCGGCTACGTTGGCTGGACTATGTTATACGAATGGAAGATGATGCTTCGCTCAAAAAAGTATTATTATCGGAAGTCATCTGCGGTAGCAGAGAAAGAAGGCAGCTCTCACGCCACTGAAAGGACCGGGTGGAAAACGATTTAATGTCTGCCTATTTTTTGTGAACAGAATTACCATTTTTAGTTTTGCAAAAGTTCGCGCACTGGTTATACTCATGAAAATTACAAACAACGGTAAAAATGTCAAAAGACGACGAAGAAAAACATGAAAATATCATCACAGAGACCAACACCGTCAGTTGACTGTGGATGCTGGTTTGCAGTAATAATGTAGATGGAGGAAAGTACTTAGATATGCGCTAGTCAGTTGCAGATGCAAAGTGGTCGAAAATAAATAGAACAAGTAAGGAAAGTTAAGTTCGGGTGTAACCGAACATTACATACTCAGTTGAGAGCTATGGTGACAACATAAGGGAAAATAACCATGTAGGAAAATGAACCGAGGGAAACCCTGGAATGTGTTTGTATGACATGTGTATCAAATGAAAGGCATTAAAGAGTATTTTATGAGGGAGTGCGCCATAGTTCTATAGGTGGACGCCATTTAGGGATATAGCCATAAAGGTGGATCAGGGTTGACTCTAGAATGCGTTTGTACGATATGGGTATCAAATGAAAGGTATTAATGAGTATTTTAAAAGGGCGTGGACCTAAGTTCTATAGATGGACGCCTTTTCGAGATATCGCCGTAAAGATGGACCAGGGGTGACTCTAGAATGCGTTTGCACAATATGTGCATCAAACGAAAGGTGTTAATGAGTATTTTAAAAGGGAGTGGGCCTTAGTTCTATAGGTGGACGCCGTTTCGAGATATCGTCATAAAGGTGGACCAGGGGTGACTCTAGAATGCGCTTGTACGATATGGATATCAAATTAAAGGTATTAATGAGTATTTTAAAAGGGAGTAATCCTTAGTTCCATAGGTGGACGCCGTTTCGAGATATCGCCATAAAGGTGGACCAGGGGTGACCCTAGAATTTGTTTGTACAATATGGGTATCAAAAGAAAGGTGTTAATGAGTATTTTAAAAGGGTGTGGGGCTTAGTTCTATAGGTAGACACCTTTTCGGAATATCGCCACAAAGGTGGACCAGGGGTGACTCTAGAATGTGTTTGTACGATATGGGTATCAAATTAAAGGTATTAATGAGAGTTTTAAAAGGGAGTGGTGGTAGTTGTATATGTGAAGGCGTTTTCCAGATATCGACCAAAATGTGGACTAGGGTGACCCAGAAGATTATCGGTTGGATACCGCTAATTTATTTATATATGTAATACCTGGCAAGATTTTAAGGGTGTTTTATTTCGCCCTGCAGAACTTTTTCATTTTCTTCTACTTAATATGGTAGGTGTCACAACCATTTTATAAGGTTTTTCCTAAAGTTATATTTCGCGTCAATAAAACAATCCAATTATCTTACCATGTTTCATCCCTTTTTTCGTATTTGGTATAGAATTATGGCATTTTTTTCATTTTTCGCAATTTTCGATATCGAAAAAGTGGGCGTGGTCATAGTCGGATTTCGTTCATTTTTCATACCAAGGTAAAGTGGGTTCAGATAAGTACGTGAACTGAGTTTAGTAAAGATATATCGATTTTTGCTCAAGTTATCGTGTTAACGGCCATGCGGAAGGACAGACGGACGACTGTGTATAAAAACTGGGCGTGGCATCAACCGATTTCGCCCATTTTCACAGAAAACAGTTAGCGCCATAAAATCTATGCCCCTACCAAATTTCAAAAGGATTGGTTAATTTTTGTTCGATTTATGGCATTAAAAGTATCCTAGACAAATTAAATGAAAAAGGGCGGAGCCACGCCCATTTTTAAATTTTCTTTTAGTTTTGTATTTTGTTGCACCATATCATTACTGGAGTTGAATCTTGACATAATTTGCTTATATACTGTAAAGATATTAAATTTTTTTTTAACATTTTACTTTAAAAAAATTTTTTTTTTAAAAGTGGGCGTGGTCCTTCTCCGATTTTGCTAATTTTTATTAAGCGTACATACAGTAATAAGAGTAACGTTCCTGCCAAATTTCATCATGATATCTTCAACGACTGCCAAATTACAGCTTGCAAAACTTTTAAATTACCTTCTTTAAAAAGTGGGCGGTGCCACGCCCATTGTCCAAAATTTTACTAATTTTATATTTTGCGTCACAAGTTCAACTCATTTACCAAGTTTCGTCGCTTTATCGGTCTTTTGTAATGAATTATCGCACTTTTTCGGTTTTTCGAAATTTTCGATATCGAAAAAGTGGGCGTGGTTATAGTCCGATATCGTTCATTTTAAATAGCGATCTGAGATGAGTGCTCAGTAACCTTCATACCAAATTTCATCAAGATACCTCAAAATTTACTCAAGTTATCGTGTTAACGGACGGACGGACGGACGGACGGACGGACGGACGGACGGACATGGCTCAATCAAATTTTTTTTCGATCCTGATTATTTTGATATATGGAAGTCTATATCTATCTCGATTCCTTTATATATGTACAACCAACCGTTATCCAATCAAACTTAATATACTCTGTGAGCTCTGCTCAACTGAGTATAAAAAAGTTTGGAAAAAAAAATGCTAGACAAATAAATAAACAAATGCTGAGCATTAACTGCATAAACAGAAACTGTAGCAAAAGCTGCTTAGTGTAATCATAGCACAAAATAAAGTCCACATCATACTAAATTTACTGACAGCTCTGTTGGCACAACTTCATACGTACGTACATTCCTACACACATTCAATGCATACAAAGGCAATGGTTGGAAAAAATTGTCTGCAACCTGTGTGTGTGTGTGTGTAGGTACAAAAATTTATGGCAATTAGTTGTTTGTTTTACTGCAAAGCTTTGCTTGCAACTTTGCACATTTCATATATTTACGTGAAGATACTTAAACTTATAAATAAAATTTTCTTTCACTTTTTTTTCATCAGCCTCGTTCTTGCTAAACGTCCTCTGATTTAGAGCGCCAAAATAATAGAAACAAATTTTGCTCAAAATTTTTTAATGTTGCAGAAATGTCAGCTGTGATATTTATTATGTTTGGATGTTTTAAGTAGTAAACACTTAAGCAGAATTCGACGCATAAAAAGAGTATTAATAGTTGCTTTTATGTTAAATGATATTGTTAGAGATGTTAGCTTCAACAACGTTTATCGCTGTTAAATAAAAGAATACTATACTCCAATACTTTATTATACTCAGTTGAGCAGAGCTCACAGAGTATATTAAGTTTGATTGGATAACGGTTGGTTGTACATATATAAAGGAATCGAGATAGATATAGACTTCCATATATCAAAATAATCAGGATCGAAAAAAAATTTGATTGAGCCATGTCCGTCCGTCCGTCCGTCCGTTAACACGATAACTTGAGTAAATTTTGAGGTATCTTGATGAAATTTGGTATGTAGGTTCCTGTGCACTCATCTCAGATCGCTATTTAAAATGAACGATATCGGACTATAACCACGCCCACTTTTTCGATATCGAAAATTTCGAGAAACCGAAAAAGTGCGATAATTCATTACAAAAGACAGATAAAGCGACGAAACTTGGTAGATGAGTTAAACTTATGACGCAAAATAGAAAATTAGTAAAATTTTGGACAATGGGCGTGGCACCGCCCACTTTTAAAAGAAGGTAATGTAAAAATTTGGCAAGCTGTAATTTGGCAGTCGTTGAAGATATCATGATGAAATTTGGCAGGAACGTTACTCTTATTACTGTGTGTACGCCTAATAAAAATTTTAAAAATCGGAGAAGGACCACGCCCACTTTTAAAAAAAAATTTTTTTTAAAGTAAAATTTTAACAAAAAATTTAATATCTTTACAGTATATAAGTAAATTATGTCAAGATTCAACTCCAGTAATGATATGGTGCAACAAAATACAAAAATAAAAGAAAATTTAAAAATGGGCGTGGCTCCGCCCTTTTTCATTTAATTTGTCTAGGATACTTTTAATGCATAAGTCGAACAAAAATTAACCAATCCTTTTGAAATTTGGTAGGAGCATAGATTTTATGGCGTTAACTGTTTTCTGTGAAAATGGGCGAAATCGGTTGATGCCACGCCCAGTTTTTATACACAGTCGTCCGTCTGTCCTTCCGCATGGCCGTTAACACGATAACTTGAGCAAAAATCGATATATCTTTACTAAACTCAGTCCACGTACTTATCTGAACCCACTTTATCTTGGTATGAAAAATGAACGAAATCCGACTATGACCACGCCCACTTTTTCGATATCGAAAATTGCCAAAAATGAAAAAAATGCCATAATTCTATACCAAATACGAAAAAAGGGATGAAACATGATAAGGTAATTGGATTGTTTTATTGACGCGAAATATAACTTTAGAAAAAACTTTATAAAATGGTTGTGACACCTACCATATTAAGTAGAAGAAAATGAAAAAGTTCTGCTGGGCGAAATAAAAAACCCTTAAAATCTTGGCAGGTATTACATATATAAATAAATTAGCGGTATCCAACAGAAGATGTTCTGGGTCACCCTGGTCCACATTTTGGTCGATATCTGGAAAACGCCTTCACATATACAACTACCACCACTTCCTTTTAAAACTCTCATTAATACCTTTAATTTGATACCCATATCGTACAAACTCATTCTAGAGTCACCCCTGGTCCACCTTTATGGCAATATTTCGAAAAGGCGACCACCTGTAGAACGAAGGCCCACTCCCTTTTAAAAATACTCATTAACACCTTTCATTTGATACCCATATCGTACAAACAAAGTCTAGAGTCACCCCTGGTCCAGAAAGGCCAACTCCCTCTTAAAATACTCATTAACTACTTTCGTTTGATACCCATATTGCACAAACGAATTCTAGAGTCACCCCTGGCCCACCTTTATGGCGATATCTCGAAACGGCGTCCACCTATGGAACTAAGGATTACTCCCTTTTAAAATACTCATTAACACCTTTCATTTGATACCCATATCGTACAAACGCATTCTAGAGTCACACCTGGTCCATCTTTATGGCGATATCTCGAAAAGGCGTCCACCTATAGAACTAAGGCCCACTCCCTCTTAAAATACTCATTAACTCCTTTCGTTGGATACCCATATTGCACAAACGAATTCTAGAGTCACCCCTGGTCCACCTTTATGGCGATATCTCGAAAAGGGGTCCACCTATAGAACCAAGCCCCACGCCCTTTTAAAATAACCATTAACACCTTTCATTTGATACCTATATCATACAAACAAATTCTAAAGTCACCCCTGGTCCACCTTTATGGCGATATCTCGAAAAGGCGAACACCTATAAAACGAAGGCCCACTCCCTTTTAAAAATACTCATTAACACCTTTCATTTGATACCCATATCGTACAAACGAATTCTAGAGTCACCCCTGGTCCACCTTTATGGCGATATCTCGAAAAGGGGTCCACCTATAGAACCAAGCCCCACGCCCTTTTAAAATAACCATTAACACCTTTCATTTGATACCTATATCGTACAAACAAAGTCGAGAGTCACCCCTGGTCCACCTTTATTGCGATACCTCGAAAATGCGTCCACCATTAGAACTAAGGCCCACTCCCTCTTAAAATACTCATTAACTCCTTTCATTTGATACCCATATTGCACAAACGAATTCTAGAGTCACCCCTGGCCCACCTTTATGGCGATATCTCGAAACGGCGTCCACCTATAGAACTAAGGCCCACTCCCTTTTAAAATACTCATTAACACCTTTCGTTTGATGCCCATATTGTGCAAAAAATTCTAGGGTCACCCCTGGTCCACCTTTATGGCGATATCTCGAAACGGCGTCCACCTATGGAACTAAGGATTTCTCCCTTTTAAAATACTCATTAATACCTTTAATTTGATACCCATATCGTACAAACGCATTCTAGAGTCAACCCTGATCCACCTTTATGGCTATATCCCTAAATGGTGTCCACCTATAGAACTATGGCGCACTCCCTCATAAAATACTCTTTAATGCCTTTCATTTGATACACATGTCATACAAACACATTCCAGGGTTTCCCTCGGTTCATTTTCCTACATGGTTATTTTCCCTTATGTTGTCACCATAGCTCTCAACTGAGTATGTAATGTTCGGTTACACCCGAACTTAACCTTCCTTACTTGTTTTACATGTGTGTTACGCAATATAGATAATCACAAGACAAGCAAAATCAAAATCAAAAACAACATTATACTCATGGATAACTACAAATGACAAGAGAATGATATAAAGCAATTAATGTTAGAGTTGCCATCTTGCCATTGGTCGTGCTTAATTCTTAACAGATATGCAAGAGCGAAGCCAAAAGCTGTTTGAGTAAGGCCAGTTCACTTAAAGCTTTTATCATATATAACACAACCAATATAGATATGTTTCAATCATTTTTGTACTACAATTTTTAATTTCAATACCATTTTACTACCTATATATTAAGTCCCTTTCATGTTTGTCCCCTCATTTCCATACGAATTTTTGACCCACGCAAATGTCTTTTTCGGTAACTTCCCATTGAGCTAGATACTTGTTACTACCTTTATATTAAGTCACTTTCATGTTTGTCCCCTCATTTCCATTCGAATTTTTGACCCACGGAAAAGTTTTTTGCGGTAACTTTCCGCTGAGCCAGAAACTCGATACTTAGAAGATAGTTCAGATCTGGGGGACATTACAATGCAGGTGAAAAAATTCGGCTAGGTGGTGCACGGATAGATATATACAGAAAATTTATTTTACAATGGAAATTTTGGGATCAACTTTTAATTAACTTCTCGGTGATCTAGAGACTAGAAACTTAGCACGAAGTTTTCGATTCGATGGCACTCCAATTCGTGGAAAACAAAATGCTGCCAGGTGGCGGACTAATCGAGATAAACGAAAATCCCTGAAAAACGCCGGCAACCTTGCAACCGATTTTTGAGTAACTTTCCGGTAAGCTGGAGATATGAAACTTGAGCCGTAAGTCAGGACACGGTGACAATGCAATATTTGATCAAAAAAAGTCCGCTAGGTGGCGCACGGATCGAGATATTAGGAAAATTAATTTTAATTTGGGAATATTTCAGTCCTTTTTTAACTAACTTCCCGGTTACCTAGAGATTTGTAACTTAGCACATAGTTCGAGACCCGGTGACGATACAACTTATAGAAAACAAAGGTCCGCTAGGTGGCGTGCTAATTGAGGTAACTACAAATCCCTGAAAAACGAGGGGAATCTTGCGATCGATTTTTGAGTAACTTGCCGGAGAGCTAGAGACTTGCAACTTGGGCGGTGGGTCTGAACCCGGTGACAATGCAACTTTTGATCAAAAAGAAATTCTCTAGGTGGCACACGGATCGAGATAGTAAGAAAACAAACTTTAATTTGGGTATGTTTCAATCCATTTTTATCTAACTTCCCGGTTACCTAGAGACTTGAAACTTGGCACTTAGTTAGAGGCCTGGTGACAATACAACTTATAGAAAACAATGTTCCGCTAGCTGGCGCGCTAGTCAAGATAACTGCAAATCCTTTGAAAACGGGGGGAATCTTGCGATCGATTTTCGAGTAACTTCCCGATGAGCTAGAGACATGAAACTTGGGCCGTTAGTCAGAAACAGATGACAATGCAATATTTTATAAAACAAATTCCGCTAGGTGGCGCATGGATCGAGATATTGAGAAAACTAGTTTTAAATTGGGAATCTTGCAATCGATTTTTAACTAACTTCCTGGATATCTAGAGACTTGAAACCTGAAATATAGTTTAAAACTCGGTGACAGTGCAATGTTTGATCAAAAATTTGAGCTACATAACGCACAAGTCGAACTATTTAGAAGATTAGGCCATACCTTCATGGCTAGCCTTCTGAGTGTTGCAGGCGTTGTAGAATTCCACCTCGTTAAATGCCCAACTCAACGCGACTTTCACCACGATTCTTTTAGACTTTCAGACGTATGCAAATTTCACCACGATTTTCAGCTGTGCAAATTAAGTAGCTGACAAACGAGGTGGAATGCTTTTGTTATGATGCACATTCAGCAGCTATGAACATTCACCACATCATCAATTGTGTTGAGCTTGCTTCCTCAACAGTTGTGATCATATTCACCAACAACGATTGCGTTGCACCATCCGGCTTCGCCAATTATGAGAATAATTTCCAACAACCACATTCATCATCTTTGTCCAACTCACCCGCTCCACCAATATCAAGAACATCCAACAGCTATAGTAATTCAACGATTTATATGTAGCATACATACATCTTTCTATAGTCACCTAAGCAGAATATAGTGATAGACGTAGTACGTCCGAGCAACGTCAAAGAATGTGTAGCTATTTTGAACAAATAAATAAAGATAAGGATGTTCACTTAGGAATTATGTAAATTACTAAACAAAGTTGCAATTAATTGCCTTTCTGTAGCAGTACTAAAAAATTTAAATCAAAAGGATGATAAAAAAATTTTAAGGACTGCCCTTATGTAAATGGACCAAAAAATAGAAGGCAATTTTTCCTTTAATACAGACATAGTCTTATTGAATTTTGACTAAAAAACTTTAACAATAGCTCTTGTAAAAGAATTTTGGGATTTAAAATTATAAAGGTGGAGCGCAGTCTTTCAATTTAAGGCAAACAATGTAATTGTGATTAACTAATTGATTATTTAAAATGTAAACACGCGCTCTACATTTGTAATTTTAAATCCCAAATTTTTTTACAACAGCTATTGTTAAAGTTTTTTAGTCAAAATTCAATAAGACTCTGTCTGTATTAAAATAAAAAATTGCCTTCTATTTTTTGGCCCATTTATATAAAGGTAGTCCTTAAAATTTTTGTATCATCTTTTTATTTATGATAATATTACTTTAAAGACCTTTATTTTTTTAAATTATGTGAAGGTTTCAATTTGCCAAAAATATAGCTTTTTTCGATTTTTTAATTTTTGAAAGTTTTTTGAATTCTTAAATTTATAAACCAAAATTGGGATATACTGCAGCGAACACGAAAATAATAGTGCATAGTATATTTTTATCAAAATCCGTCTATGAACAAATTTTTATTTTCTTTTCGATAATATATGAGAAGAGAAATTGGAAAGTAAGTTCTTCTCTCGACATAAGAAAATCATGCTTACTAGTCATTTAACGTATCCATCCTAATATATAGCACAGAAATATGAACCCTACCAACATCATATGAGGCGGCTCTGGGAGTGTTCTAGAGAAAATTTTATGGACCTCTATGCGTTGGTTCTCTATGAGTTGGCGATGGCTAGTGCCAAAAAAGATTTAATGATGAGCTATACGAGCTTTAGCCAGACATCAACTCAGTTCAGCGACTTAAGATACAGCGGTTACAATGACTGGCCCATGTTATGCAAATGAAAGATGATGCATCAGTCAAGTAGGTATTCTTATCGGAACCCGCCTACGAAAGCAGAGGAAGAGAGCGACCCTCATTATGCTGGAAGGAGCACGTGGAAAATGATGTGATGATGTGATTTATCTTGGCGCTACCAATTGGCGCTGGTTGGCCCAACGAAGAAACGATTATTTCGATTATTTTGTAAATATGTAAATAATTTATCAATATAACTTTGCAAACTAATCTGAAAAAAGTACTTGAAAAAAATTCTAGAAAACTTACGACTGTTGCGAATTTTTTATTTAGAGTTTTCAATTTTTTTTTTTTCGACTATACAGTTTTGTAGCCTAATCAAATATAGATTAAATGAAATCTCGCAAATTCCGTACTGATCTTCGACTATTTTTTTTTTTTATAGGGAACGCATATTTTCTTCCATATGAAGGGCACATAGCTTCATTCTTAATATAAACCCCTAGGTCTTATTTTAGCGACAGACATACACTTGGACGCTTGTCCGACCATATCGGGAACAATTTGATATTACGACGAAACTTGGGTTTGCAGGAGCTTAGCTTGCTAAATATGTGGGACTCTTCACATGCATGAGAGGCTGACCTTTGGCTGAAAAAGCTATAATCTGCGTGGGCAGCCCACACATTATTTCCATAAAAAACTTTTTTTATAAGAATGCTTGCACTTCTAAAACTTTCTGTAGTTCGTAGATAAATTAAAATGAAGTATAATTGTCCGCTGTGGTGTTTTTGTCGTTGAAGCGATAAGGCTACTTCTCGAAGGTTTTGGGGAAGGTTGTTAATGTTGATAGTCCTTTCCCGGATACGAATCTGGTACGTTTCGGTTACAAGCACCACTTAGGTGCTAGCCCGACCATCCCGGGAACGATTTAATATGACCACATTGGACCTTCTAAGCCAAATCACCCACCACACCATAGTTCCATTTAGCAACTTTGGGTCGCCAGAGACTCGCCTGGTAATTATATTGTTACGAATATTAGCAAAACATAAGGAGTGTTGCCGTCTCTAAGCCAATGCTAAGCAGTGACGTGAATGCACATCAATAATTCAATCATTATGTATCTACATAAACGAAACAATAACTGCGTCTACATATATGTACCATGTACGTATACGAGCAGCGGAGAGTCAATGCACTAACAAAAGCATATATCTGAGATACTCCTATAAGTATGCAATGAGAAAAACTATAAAATTGTGCAATTGTAGTTACAGCTGAGAAGTTTGAGAGCTGCTGGACTAGTAGATTCTCGAAGCGACTAGAAGATGCGAATGTTAAAATCAAAGAGTATAAAAGGCGACAGATGTAGAGGCGCTGAAATTCAGTTTGATTTGAGTTGTCAAGCAGTTACGACTAAGACGATATCTAGCGAGCAATAGCAGTATTATTTTGAAAGTCAGTTTCATTTAAGCTATCAGTTTGGTTATTAAGCTATTCGTTGCATAGTTTGAGTGTTACTGTACCTGAGGATCCTTACCATCCTTCGCTGGAAATAGTTTACGAATTGGAAGAAAGTTCTCGGAGTTGCACTACCACAGAAACCGACTCTAGTTTTAGATTCGAATTCGCGAAGGCTAATTTTAATAAACTCAACCAAATTTTATCTACAATAGTTTGGCCTAAATACGGTGCAGATATTGACAAAAACGTTTCTGACTTCAACGCCGTCATTCACGCTATTCTGGACAGACATGTACCTAAGCGTAAACGTGTTTTCACTGAACTAGTCCAAATATGGTACACCAAAGAACTGAAATCTTTAAAAAACAAAAAAACGCGTTCCTTCAAGCTGTACAAGAAGACGGGGTCACACTCCGACTACTTGAAGTACTCTATATTGCGTCATAAATATTTTGAATTAAATAAAAAGTGTTACAATACCTATCTCTGTGCCATGAAAAAGAAAATAACTTGCAATCCGAAAGCTTTCTATAATTTCGTGAACTCTAAACGTAGGGTTAAAGGCTTTCCTTCTGGTATGAAATACCGTGATGATTTCTCTAGCGACGATCAAGTTATTGCTAATTTATTTGCACAATTTTTCAAATCTAACTATTCCGCTGAATTAATTTCTTTGTCTAGTGAATACCCGTATGAACTTGACTCACTTAACGCAATTAATATTCCATCAATATATCCAGAAGAGGTTCTTACATATTTAACTTCTTTGAAGGAATCTTATAAATACGGTCCTGATCTAATTCCCACATGTTTTCTCAAAAGATGTGCAGAACACATTTATCTGCCCCTAACTGATTTATTCAACATGTCCCTAAAACATGGAGTTTTTCCTTTTGCTTGGAAGGAATCTTTTCTAATACCCCTCCACAAAAACGGCAGTAGGTCATGTGTAGAAAATTATCGAGGAATTGCAAAATTGTCTGCCATCCCAAAGGTGTTTGAAGCCATTGTTACTAATCAGCTAACATTTTCCATTTCTGCATTGATTGCAAACTCTCAACATGGATTCTGTAGAGGCAAATCTACCATTACCAACCTACTTGAATTCACAACGCATGTTTCTAATGGATTTAGAGAAAATTTTCACACCGATGTTATTTACACTGATTTCAGTAAAGCATTTGACAAAGTTTCCCATTCATTGCTTATCCACAAGCTAGATCGACTTGGTTTCCAACCAGGTCTCACTCAGTGGATATCTTCTCATCTCTGCGGTAGAACGCAACAAGTAATTTTTAAAAATACTCTTTCAGAGGTCATTAAAGTTCCTTCTGGCGTCCCACAGGGCAGTCATCTCGGTCCAATTCTGTTCTTGCTATTTATTAATGATATTTGTACCATAATAAAATATTCCAAAATTTTAATGTATGCTGATGATGTAAAACTTTTTAGGTCTTATGAGTCTATTGAAGAACGTCCATTGCTTCAAGCGGATTTAAACTGCTTAGTTGCTTGGTGCAACGCGAATTCAATGCCGCTGAACATCAATAAATGTAAGTTCATGTGCTTCTCTCGGAGATCTTTGCCAGCAGCCTCTTACGTAATTGATAATTTTTGTCTTGCATCAGTAAATTATTTTGTTGACTTGGGAGTTACGATGGATGCTAAACTTAGTTTCAACCTTCATATTATGACTACTGCCAATAAGGCTAGAGGTGTTCTATCATTCGTGAAGAGATGGTCTAAAGAATTTAGTGACCCTTATGTAACCAAAGCCCTTTTTACCACATTGGTTAGGCCGATACTAGAATACGGATCAGTAGTCTGGAATCCGCGATATCAAGTTCATGCAGATAGGTTTGAGTCAATACAGAAGCAATTTTTACTTTTTTCTTTAAGGAATTTTCATTGGGACTCTGCATATAATCTTCCACCTTATACTAGTCGGTTAAGGCTTATCAATCTTCCAACTCTCGCTAGCCGTAGAGAAATGCTAGGAGTATTATTTATGGCTAAACTACTGAATGGACTAATTTCTAGCCCCTTTCTTTTGAACGAAGTAAACTTCAATATCCCATCACGAGCGTCAAGACATTACAAACCTCTTCTTTTGAGGCAGTGTAGAACTAACTTCGAATTAAATGAACCTTTCCGGTGTTTGTGTTATGATTTTAACTCTCACTCGAATTCATTTGATATAACGGATTCACTTTTTACTATAAGGAAAACTGTCCTATCCTATCTTAACTCGTAACAAAATAAAAATAAAAATAAAAATCTTTATATGATAAATCCTTAACTTATTTAACAATTTACTATATGTATAATTTTCTACTGTTATGTATATAATACTCAGCTGATGATTTTTATTCTGTAGCTGAGCAGTTTTAGATCTCGACGCTTAACAAACCTCCGCCTATCAACAACTCGGCAAAAACAAAAACAAATCCGTGCGTCATGCGGATGCGCCCCTCGTGTCGGTTGGGCGGGCTTTGGAGGGTATTAATCCGTTGGGTTTATTATTATTATTGTTATTATTATTGTGAAGTATTTTAATAAAGGCCATTTTTACATTATTCAATATTGGAGTTATTTATTCAACAGTTTAACGATACGAACCTAGCAAAAGGGCAAATAAGAGGATTTTCAGCAAATTCGTTACAATATGTATGAAATATGCGTATTTGTAAAAAGATTCGCCTCGCGTATGTGAGGCTAACGCGCTTTAAATTACGCTTATCAACCCTTTGAGTCCCTGCTAGGTGCCTGTCTCGGTTCAAGCAACTTTGAAAATTAATAAACAAATGTGGCTTTAGCGTGATATGGCTTTAGCGTGTACACCGAAAGCCCTTCGAGGAAATATCGAAATACTTCAGAAACAATTTCGTCTCGACAGTGGTTTGGTAAACATTATGACTGCATTTCGGCAACGGGATGGAAATCGGGTTTAAATTGGGTACGGATATGTCGTGGCTTATTTTGGATAACTAAGTTAACCTATTATAGTATCCAGATCGAAGTTGATCTAGAGTGATGCGCGTCTTCCTGGGGTGGTTGCTTACCTCTACTGCGAGCTCAATAGTATCCAGATCGAAGTTGACCTAGAGCGATACGCGTCTTCCTGGGGTGCTTGCTTTCCTCAACTGCGAGCTCACGATTCTTGTCTTTGACACCGGGAAGTTGTTTTCATCGTAATCCGACGGCCTTTTGTGGATGTCACTGACTGCCTTTTTATACTTCTTGTTTACATACGGCTCACTTCTTAAGTGCCAGATTTCTTCGTAGTGCTTACAGGGAAGACTTCTTTGGGGTGTGGCTATTTAACCAGATTTGTGTGCCCAGGTTTCTGGGTTTCTTTTTAGCATTTCATTTCTCTTCGTTATGGGGAGTTTTCTCGCCTCACTTTATAGGCGAGATTCTGAAGACAAAAAAAGTCATCCCTTGAAAATTCTGAGCACGGTGTTTTGACAGGCCTGCAGTTTTCACTAGTGTGTAGTTTTCCGTATAATATTTTTCGGTTTTTTTCTTTTTTTTGTCGATTCCCTGCAAATCAACCCTCTCTAATGTGTGTAGTTAGTAATATTAAAGTCAGGGAAAAAATTCCGAAAACAAAGTTCCTGTAGTTCAAACGGTTATAATCGTAAATAAATGCATTTTTAATAACAACTGTTCTCTGCGGAAAAAACAGTGCAATAATTGAATAAAAAACGTATTAAATCAACTATATTTTGGAGGTTATTAAAACGACTAAGGGGTGATTTAACACGCTGAGTGAGAGTAAACAAACAAATTTTTATATCTTTTCGATATGCGCCATGAAGCATAATGCAAATGTTTCGGTAAACAAAAAGCATTAAAGCTTTGATTTTTTTGCGCCTATTGTAACGCTTTGTGTGGATATATTTGTTTGTGTGTGTGTGTATGCCATCTATTCAAAAAAAGGGCTTGAAATTTTAATATATTCATGTGATAGGCGATAAAAAATTTGTATGCGCTATACCAAGCATGGCGGCAATATTGATTCACATGAGTAAATATATTTGTTACACTCACAGAAAAAAAATACAGTAAATCCACCTGTATAGCCTATTTACCGGCGCGTGAACGATTTACGCTCAATCAAGTATGGATGTAGGTAGATTGGTGTATGTATTACTTATGTAGTAAATGACTGTAGTAACGGTTGGCGGTATTGGGTGTTACAGGTCATATATTATTATTCATGTGCCTATTTTTTTAGTGTTTCAAACAATGAAATGTTGGGGATGTAGATTTTTAAATCGAAGTGTATTTATTTGAAAAATACCCACAAATCCTACACATGCAATCAGAAGAACTTATTTTCTTCTGAAGTCTTCTTTACCTTTGAAAATTTAGAACATATTTTATACTTAATCATACAAAGGCACATGGTGCTGCAATTCCGAAAAAGGGCATAGTGATATGGCGAGGCAGGAGGAACCATATGCCTCCGTAAATAATAAATAAGAGATATGTGAAAATCCAAATTTCAACGTTTGGGCTATAACAGGTATGTAAGTAATGTTGTGTTTATATTTCCTAACACTTCCGAAACTAAGTCAATTAGTAAGTGTATACGTAAGTGCAGTGTTTTTGTAAATCCTATGCCTAATTGGTGAATATGGGATGTAAGTGTAGTTAATGCGCTCCAGCGAAATGTGGGAACAATGTGCTTGGTAGAATTGATATGAATGAAATCAGACAGCAAATCGACAAGTAATGTATTGTTATCGAAAAATGAGTATTCTTTATTGAAAACGTGTCGATTATTTATCGAAAAGTAATCGATCAACAAGTAGCCGATGGCTCGGCGATCACAAGCCAATAAAGGAGCCAATGAGCATTTCTGGAATAGGTATCTGTTAAAGTTTCTTCTGTTGTAGTGCAAACACTGGGAGGTTTTTTTTTTAATTTTAACACAAAAGTTGTATGGGCATACACCTGTGCATTGAATTTTGCGGGTACTCACGCCTTTTTTATATAGTCTGAACACGAAAAAAATATTTATGAATATTATTAAAAAAAAAGTTGCGTCAGTTTTGATCCTCAATGTGAACTCTATTGTTACAGAAACTTTTTCTGGATTGAGTCTTTCCAAGATCTTAATATGTCTGTTTTTATGGCTATTAAGATTGTGTGTTATCGCTGTTTCTGAATACTATAAAATTCGGAATCATTTCTCCGGCAATTCCGGATATCGCGAAAGAAAGTGATAATCCGCTTATTCTTCCTTTACAATTTGACAGAGGCAGCATAATATCAGTGAGTGTCCAACAAGATTCTGATATTACTAATCCCTAAGTTGAGAAAAAATGGCACTCACTATAGTTCGCTTGCAAAAGAGAATTAATTTCGATTGACGTTAATTCCAATGACATTTTTGCACGTCACCGAAATACTTCATGTTGTTGTAGTAGTGCTTCGCACCATCCAATAGGTGCGACCGATCACAAATTGTCATCAATATCCTCTAACGGGAGTCCTTGGAAACTTGCTGTTTCAACAGAGGTGAACCATAATGAGAGGGGTGCGAAATACAACATAGTTAAGGTTCATTAATGTATGTATGTCAATTCATCGCAACAACACAAACTTGAGTTGAGCGGAAACTCAAGACGCTCCCAACATATCTTCCAAATTTATTTGCGTTCTTATACAATTTTTTGATTTCAAGATGGGACTGAGCCAGTCTAATATGCGGTGCCCCCAATTCAGAAAACAAAAATTCAGAAACACATTTTTTCAGAAAACATTAGTCAAAACCCTTTTTTCAGAAAGACAAAATTCAGAGGTCAAAATTTAAATGTGAAATCTCAGAAGCCAAATTTCAGAAGTCAAATTTCAGTAGTCAAATTTCAAAAGGCAAAATTCAGAAGTCAAATTTCAGAACTAATAAATTCAGAAAACAAAAATTCAGAAACACATTTTTTCAGAAAATATTAGTCAGAAACTTTTTTTCAGAAAGACAAAATTCAGAGGTCAATTTTCAGAAGACAAATTTTAGAAGTCAAATTTCTGTAGTCAAAATTCAGAAGTCAAATTTCAGAAGGCAAAATTCAGAAGTCAAAATTCAGAAACTAATCAGACGACAGAAAAAACATTAAGTTTTCTCTCTTTTAGTGTGCAATGGCAGGCATGTAATTAAATAAATCTTGTTCGCGTTTATCTCTTTCAAATAAAATTACAGGCATTCAAGCTTTATAGCTCCAAAGCTTCCGCAACCCAGTTGTCAACCTTACCTACGCGAGGGGAATCCTGTTACAAATATGAATGTATCATACACATATTTAGCAGGTGAGGCTGTGGCGACCCCAAGTTCCTCATGGAACCAGGGGGTGGGAGGGCGGTATGGCCTAGAAGGTTTAGTGTTTAGGCAGGATGCCTAACTTTTCCGCATCTGATTACGATCCCCCAATGCATCTCTGCAAATCGATACTCGATACTCGACTTAATTTATAACCACCCACACCATCACCCTCATGCATGTGCATGCATGTACATGCACTTGTATGTGTGCTTTTTGTCAGCACTCATGCATATGCATGTCGGGGTTGATATGTGGGTGCCTTTCCCCTCCAAAACGGAGGATTTTGCGGGTCAACGGTTGTAGCTTGCTATACAACCGGCCTCTTGGATTTCAACAGCCGTACCATACGCATCTGCCGCCAGCGATCTCTGCCGTATTCACATATTCACAAGGTAATATATTTTCATGTATATTTCTTATTTACCCAATAAAACATATCATTATAACGAGAAATCTCGTATTCTCTTATTTTTATTTCCGTACGCATATTCCCACTGAGATCGACCCGGGCGCCCACCTCTCGCAAGGATCAGATGCACCCCGGCCGAACATTTAGTGGGGTCATATTAATCGTTCCTAAGATGGTTGGGCTAGTACCTTAATGGTGATTTGTTACGGGAACGTACCAGTCTATATACGGCAAAGGACCATCATCATCGATAACACTCCCCAAAGCCTTCGGGGAGTGTATTTTTCGTTAATACAACAATAGCAAATGAATCTATAATATTGTGACGAATATTAGTGACACTAAGTGATACTCACATCAGTAATCTGAAATTAAGTAAATAAAGCCACAACAATAATAAAGCAAGCTGCCACACTTGTATGTACGTAAACAAATTAATCATTATGTCTACACATAAGTCCATACAAGCAGTGGAGAGAAACGCACAAACACATGCATATATCTGAGATACCCCCAAAAGTAGGCAACCATCGGTGGAAGTATCACTGACATATACACGCGCATATGGCTATGCGAGAAGCTATAATAGTGCATCTATAGTTATAGCTGGTGAGTTTATAGCTGGTAAACAAATAGTAAATTCTAGAAACGCCTAAAAATATGCACACGGGGAAGCCGAAGAGTATAAAAGCAATACCAGCGGAGGCATGGCAATCATTTTGATTTAAGCACGTTATCTGTTGAGAAGTAGAAGTGTTATTGTGAAAGTAGTCCAATAAAGACCATTTTGCTTTATTGAATATTGGAGTTATTTATTCAACAGTTTGGTGTTTAGAACGTTAGCAGAAGGTTGCATATAAGCGGAATTTCCCAAACTTCGTTACAATATTAAGCAAACGCTGGCTCGAATGACGTTGTGCCACTTTTCGATAGAATTATTTGTTCGGGCTCCACTCAATTTGATGCTATTATACATAATACATCCATAATTCGGTTGGATGTAACGCCTTCTTTCGACGTAATGCATCCCACAGCCGAGGAAAAAAGGCGTCAATAAAAATATGACACCATGGCATCACTTCCGTAAAAATAAGCCTAATTTTCACAACCCTTCACAGGCAGTTGTTGCAGCACTGTGTATATCAATTGGCAAGAAACAAAAGAGAAATAGAAATTATGAAGGCAAGCGAATCATCGCTCTAATAGCTGAATAGTTAAAACAGCGGCGCCAAATCTTTGCTGAATAGGGAGTTTGGCATATCTCGTACTACAAAACGAGCTACATATGGCAGTTATCCAAAAAGTTTTCTTTCTACTTGCTTAATTTACAAATTTTTTCAATTAAGGGAAAACGATATCATAACAGTAATAATATAAAAACAAACAAAAAATATAAAAAAATGTATTATTGTCAAGGCCAACAAAATATCAATAACACTCTTCCTGACAAATCTCATAGCAAACCTTTCATACGTAATAACAGCTAAAGTTGCAGCCAAATTTGTATTGTTGTTATTACTTTAGTCAGCCATAAATCATTTTTTAACCAAATTGAAACTTGACATGTTTGCACAGCTATATAAACAAATACGCAACACCCCAAGTTGTACAAAAACAAAAACATATAACATGGTAAATAAGCTAAGCGCGTAAGGTAAAAAAGCAAAAAGAAGCAGAAATACAATTCACTCGCCACGCTTCTCATCCGCACGACAAACATTTTACACGTCATACGCACACATTTGTACTTTGACTTTTGCTAAGGAGTCATCATCTAGAGTTAATAAATAGAATGACTATCAAGTGGCAGGGTCATCAACAGTAGCACGCCAACATTGCAATGCCAACAATGGTTACAAAAAACAAGTAAGGAAGGTTAAGTTCGGGTGTAACCGAACATTACATACTCAGTTGAGAGCTATGGTGACAACATAAGGGAAAACAACCATGTAGGAAAATGAACCGAGGGAAACCCTGGAATATGTTTGTATGACATGTGTATCAAATGAAAGGCATTAAAGAGTATTTTATGAGGGAGTGGGCCATAGTTCTATAGGTGGACGCCATTAAGGGATATAGCCATAAAGGTGGATCAGGGTTGACTCTAGAATTTGTTTGTACGATATGGGTATCAAATTAAAGGTACTAATGAGGGTTTTAAAAGGGAGTGGTGGTTGTTGTATAGGTGGTCGCCTTTTCGAGATATCGCCATAAAGGTGGACCAGGGGTGACTCTAGAATTCGTTTGTACGATATGGGTATCAAATGAAAAGTGTTAATGAGTATTTTAAAAGGGAGTAATCCTTAGTTCCATAGGTGGAGGGCGTTTCGAGATATCGCCATAAAGGTGGACCAGGGGTGACCCGAGAATTTGTTTGTACAATATGGGTATCAAAAGAAAGGTGTTAAAGAGTATTTTAAAAGGGAGTAATCCTTAGTTCCATAGGTGGACGCCGTTTCGAGATATCGCAATAAAGGTGGAACAGGGGTGACTCTAGACTTTGTTTGTACGACGTGGGTATCAAATGAAAGGTGTTAATGAGTATTTTTAAAGGGGAGTTGGCCTTCGTTCTATAGGTGTTCGCCTTTTCGAGATATCGCCATAAAGGTGGACCAGGGGCGACTTTAGAATATGTTTGTACGATATGGGTATCAAATGAAAGGTGTTAATGAGTATATTAAAATGGCGTGGGACTTAGTTCTATAGGTGGACGCCTTTTCGAGATATCGCCATAAAGGTGGACCAGGGGTGACTCTAGAATGCGTTTGTACGATATGGTTATCAAATTAAAGGTATTAATGAGAGTTTTAAAAGGGAGTGGTGGTAGTTGTATATGTGAAGGCATTTTCCAGATATCGACCAAAATGTGGGCCAGGGTGACTAATTTATTTATATATGTAGTACCTGCCAAGATTTTAAGGGTTTTTTATTTCGCCCTGCAGAACTTTTCATTTTCTTCTACTTAATATGGTAGGTTTCACAACCATTTTATAAAGTTTTTTCTAAAGTTATATTTCGCGCCAATAAAACAATCCAATTATCTTACCATGTTTCATCCCTTTTTTCGTATTTGGTATAGAATTATGGCATTTTTTTCATTTTTCGTAATTTTCGATATCGAAAAAGTGGGCGTGGTCATGGTCGGTTTTCGGCCATTTTTTATACCAAGATAAAGTGAGTTCAGATAAGTACGTGGGCTAAGTTTAGTAAAGATACATCGGTTTTTGCTCAAGTTATTGTGTTAACGGTCATGCGGAAGGACAGACGGACGACTGTTTATAAAAACTGGGCGTGGCATCAACCGATTTCGCCCATTTTCACAGAAAACAGTTAACGACGTAAAATCTATGCCCCTATAAAATTTCAAAAGGATTGGTTAATTTTTGTTCGAATTATGGCGTTAAAAGTATCCTAGACAAATTAAATGAAAAAGGGCGGAGCCACGCCCATTATGAAATTTTCTTTTATTTTGGTATTTTGTTGCACCATATCATTACTGGAGTTGAATGTTGACATAATTTACTTATATACTGTAAAGATATAAAATTTTTTGTTAAAATTTTACTTTAAAAAAATTTTTTTTTTTAAAGTAGGCGTGGTCCTACTCCGATTTTGCTAATTTTTATTAAGTTTACATATAGTAATAGCAGTAACGTTCCTGCCAAAGTTCATCATGATATCTTCAACGACTGCCAAATTACAGCTTGCAAAACTTCTAAATTACCTTCTTTTAAAAGTGGGCGGTGCCACGCCCATTGTCCAAGTTTTACTAATCTTCTATTCTGCGTCATAAGTTCAACTCATCTACCAAGTTTCGTTGCTTTATTTGTCTTTTGTAATGAATTATCACACTTTTTCGGTTTTTCGAAATTTTCGATATCGAAAAAGTGGGCGTGGTTATAGTCCGATATCGTTCATTTTAAATAGCGATCTGAGATGACTGCTCAGAAATCTACATACCAAATTTCATCAAGATACCTAAAAATTTACTCAAGTTATCGTGTTAACGGGCGGACGGAGGGACGGACATGGCTCAATCAAATTTTTTTTCGATCCTGATTATTTTGATATATGGACAACCAACCGTTATCCAATCAAACTTAATATACTCTGTGAGCTCTGCTCAACTGAGTATAAAAATATGAATAAAATCACAAACCTCGCCAACAGCTGTTGCATCTGGCGCTGGCTTCAATGGTTGTAAGCATACAACCAACACCTGAATGCAAGCAAATGCTTCGCAACACCAATTTACTCATACTTCCACAAAAATTTACTATTGTATGCGTGCATTATGTAAAATAGTTTTGGCGAAAAACGAAAAATGCGGGAAACGTGCAAAAACAAAAACTGAAATTTAAAAAAAAATGTAAAAAATGAATTTGCCAACATTCATAAAATGAACGGAAATTGAGAGTGAACTGACAGCTACATATTTCATATCCCAATATTGTCCGGCCAGAGTATCCGCATTCAAAAAACGTATACATGTTTTTGTGTGTTCTCACCTCCTTTTTGTATATGTTTGCATGTGATTTTGGAGTACTTTCAAGTATGTAGCTCTCTGCACTGCTGACCACTGTCATTTACTACGATATTCATATGCGAAGTAGTTTTGACCAGACAGAGTGTTGATTTTTTTATATATGTAAGTAAATTCCAGTAGCCATAAGCTTTATGATAGCTTTAAAAAGTGCATTAACATAAACCTTACCTTAGGCTTAACAATTTTTTCCGATGACGAGGGATCCCTTATATTCGAAACAACACCGCACTTATTTGCTACTATCCCTTCTAGTTCGGGTAATTTTTCTTAACCTGGCAACTATTAGTATTTCTCCGAAAACTGGTTACCTTTTTAGAATGGGTTGTGTTTAGACCCGGTTATTTTACAAGGAACTGCTTTACAGATAATTTTACTAGACTGGAATTAGCGCTGAGCTATATAACTAAACAACAGCAGATCAGAACCGGTTACCTTTAAGTTCCGTCTACTTACTTTTAAGAAACCAGGATCTTTGGTGTGGTAGGCGAAACACTCTACCATCACCACACGGGGGCCGCCTTCAGTACCAGTTACTTTTTTAAAAAAAGCGCAACCCTTTCAAGGGGATATTAGCGCAACTTATATCTTCTCCTCCGCCGAAGTTCTGGCGACTCAAACTTCTTCATGTAAATAGGAGGTGGAAGTCGGAATGGTCTGGAAGGTTCAATGTAGTCTTATTAAAACGTTCCCGAAATGGTCGGACTTTCACCTCAATGGTTTTTGTTACCGGGACGTACGTACCGGATCAATGTTCGGCAAAGAACCACCAACATCGATAACACTCCTCAAAACATTCGAGAGGTGTCTTTATCGCTGCAACCACAACAACTAGCTACTTTCAAGAACCGGCTATTTCTTTAAGTCGCTTATGTTTTAGAACTGCTTACCCTTTAGAGGCGGTTACTTTCCAGGACCGGTTTCTTTTTAAAACCAGTTATTTTTTAGAACCAGTGACTAGTTACTTTTAGACTCGGTCACATTTTGGAAGCGGCTACGTTTAAGAGCCTGTTAAGTTTTATTACCGATTACTTTTAAAACCCGCTACTCTTTAGAAACGGTTACTTTAAGAACCTGTCAGTTTTTATTACCAATTACTTTCAACACCCGTTACTCTGTATAAATGGTTACTTTAAGTTCCTGTTACTGTTTAAAATTTAAATTTTATAAATAACCCATTACCATCTTTCAAATCACAGGGATGTTGCTAAGAGCTTAAGTTAATAAGGTAAAATATTTATGTCGTCTTAAATTAGCTTAAGGTAGGTATTTCAGACTTCCAAAGGTATTGGTCAGATGAGTAATAAAGAGCGAGGACGTGCTGAATATGTTGTACAATAAAAACCTCTATATTCTGTAAGGAAGTTCAATTCTCTAGACCCATAGAGGTGCATAAGCGCTATATACTTTAAATAAAAGAAATAGGAGGATATTTGTATACAGAGTTTGGAAATTTGTCCTTGAACAAGGGCGATATTTAACCAGTAGTAAAGTCTCAAGGCAACAGTAGTAACACGCTAGATGCAAAAGAGATAGAAGCAAACATAGGGAATCTGAAATCAGAGCAACAAGCTGAAAGGGTAGTAGCAATGCCTAGTTACTTTGGAGTCTTACAGATAAGCCCGTGACACAGCAGAACGTGAAGGACATATGGTAGAATCCGAGATACCAACTTTCCAAGAACATGTACGGGTGAGTGTTACCATGTTAGACTAACAAGTTGTTCATATCTCTATTATAGGAGACAACGCATTGCCTTTAATGGACGTAACTATTTTTCACTAACCAGTACATTCTCAACTCTGCTAAGTCATATGAGATGTAAATGGAATCACCTTATGGCTTCCTTCGCAATAATTTACTTTTCACCTGACCTAGGCTGCAAAAAAAAGTATTTAGTTAGTTCATAACGATATTTAGCCAGTCATTTCACCCATATATAGCCAAAATCATAGTTATCATGCTGTTTGCAATAATTCCATTTCACAAAAAAGAAGACAGAGTCCTCATAGAAGTTTGATTTAAGTTCATTATTCTAAAACTAGCCGGACCCGTGCGCGTCTTGTGCAACAAAATACAAAAGTTTCATATCAAATATCAACAGAAATCAACTGTTCTATCAATCAGTCATCTATCAATAAAAGCTTACATGCGCTTGCGCTGCCTTCTGGCTAAAATTAGCAACTGCCGGTAATGCAGTGTTAGTTCTAATCAAATATTCGCAATAGAGCCATAGTACAAATATATTTCTTTGTGTGCTCACAATTGTTTATTTTTAACAAAGTATTATAATAAAATATACCTAAGCAAAAGCCCTACCACCAATAATGCCCAAAGCTCGCTAATAGCACGAATATCCATCTTTACGACCAAAATTTTATTTATAGATTTGGATTCCAAATAAGAGCGAAAAAGGGACCTGCACATAAAAACAGCAAGTAAAAAATATATAAGATAATATCAAGAAGTTTTTAATTCACTCCTCTCTTTTTCACTTCTCCTTAAAATTGCTATTTACTCTCTTCCTTTTTTGCAGCACTTCTCTTCCTTCTCCAAATCTTTCCCGTCATCCTCTCTTCCCTTACTCCTTCCTCTCTTTCCCCCGCTCTTTCCTGTATTTCTTCCTTCCCTCTGCCTCTACCTTGCCTGTATTTCTTCATCTTTCTGTTCCCCAATCGTCACTCACAATTTGACCCTTAACCTCGCCATCAACTACCCCTCTCTGTTAAAATGCCCAAACACCACTCATTTTTGTACTAAAAGGTAACTTCCTTCAGAAAAAATGTGTCCTATATTAACGAAGGCAAAAAAGCTTCGAATGTACGAAGTTCTATGCAAATTGCACCATAAATAAGACTTTGCTGAATAGGTCGGTTCCTGTTCCACCTCTCGATTTTTATAATTTCTTCTAAAACGGGTTTAAGATTGGCTTGCACTGTTTCATTTATAAAATACTTTGGAGATTAAAATATCGAAAATAAAAAAGGAATAAATATTAAATAATTTCCCCTTGTTATTTTCTGTTCGCTGCTGTATGTATAACAGGTTTTTCCATTCATAAAATTTTAGTATTACTGGCCAAAATAGGTTAACTGACAATTATAATTATGTTTGAAAATCACTGTAAAAGAGGAAATGATGTTCGGTTTCTCATGAAACACGATTAAACTTCAGTTCAATCTAATTCATATTAAGCTTAAACACAACATTCAACTGATAAGAAACAAAATAGTGTAAGATCATAAATGCAACCATGTCAACTAATTAATAGAATAAGCAAAAATACATCACTCTAAAGGAAGAAAAGAGAAGATGGTGGACTTCCGGTTCATTATTAGATTGACGACTGAAGAATAAAGTATTAAGATAATTAATCCTGCTGTTTTATTAACCATCGAAGGTAGAAATTACATCTCATGTGTGTTAACGAACCTCGCGCATTATTATAAATAACGATTTTGTAAAATGGATGCTCGAGAAGTCATTATTAAAGTTTTAACTGAAAATAATATGGATTTTCCTCCTATTGCCAACATTATACAATTATGCAGATTACTGCAAAATATAGTTGGCGTGGGAGATAATAGCTCCGCAAATACGATGAATACCACTCCGAACACAAATATATTGGAGAACATTCCGGACGAAATGATTAAGATAAACGCCGCCGTTTCTACTGAGTCCTCTGCCGCCACTGCTAGAAATAATATATAAGATAATATCAAGAAGTTTTTAATTCAGTCCTCTCTTTTTCACTTCTCCTTAAAATTGCTATTTCTTCTGTTTCTTTTGCAGCACTTCTCTTCCTTCTCCAAATCTTTCACGTCATCCTCTCTTCCCTCACACCTTCCTCTATTTCCCACGCTCTTTCCTGTATTTCTTCCTTCCCTCTGCCTCTACCTTGCCTGTATTTCTTCAAATTTCTGTTCCCCAATCTTTACTCGCAATTTGACCCTTAACCTCCCATCAACTATCCCCTCTCTGTTAAAATTCCCAAACACCATTCATTTTTGTACTAAAAGCTAACCTCCTTCAGAAAAAATATATTCTATATTAATGAAGGCAAAAAAGCTTCGAATGTACGAAGTTCTAGGCAAATTGCACCATAAATAAGACTTTCCCGAATAGGTCGGTTCATGGCCCAACTATCGATTTTTAGAATTTCTTCTAAAACGGGTTTAAAATTGGCTTGCATTGTTTCAGTTAAAAAATACTTTGGAGATTAAAATATCGAAAATAAAAAAGGAAGATATTTTAAATAAATTCCCTTGATATTTTCTGTTCGCTGCTGTATATATAGCAGGTTTTTCCATTCATAAAATTTTAGTATTACTGGCCATAATGGGTTAACTCACAATTATAATTATGTTTGAAAGTCACTGTAAAAGAGGAAATGATGTTCGGTTCTCATGAAACTCGATTAAAATTCAGCTCAATCTAATTCATATTAAGCTTAAACACAACATTCAACTGATAAGAAACAAAATAGTGCAAGATCATAAATGCAACCATGTCAACTAATTAATAGAATAAGCAAAAATACATCACTGTAAAGGAAGAAAAGAGAAGATGGTGGACTTCCGGTTCATTATTAGATTGACGACTGAAGAATAAAGTATTAATATAATTAATCTTGCTGTTTTATTAATCATCGAAGGTAGAAATTACATCTCATGTGTGTTAACGAACCTCGCGCACTATTTTAAATAATGATTTTGTAAAATGGATGCTCGAGAAGTCATTATTAAAGTTTTAACTGAAAATAATATGGATTTTCCTCCTATTGCCAACATTATACAACTACGCAGATTACTGCAAAATATAGTTGGCGTGGGAGATAATAGCTCCGCAAATATGATGAATACCACTCCGAACACAAATATATTGGAGAACATTCCGGATGAAATGATTGAGATAAACGCTGCCGTTTCTACTGAGTCCTCTACCGCCATTGCCGTTGCCGCCGTTCATACTGCCGCCACTGCCATTCCAACTGCCTCTACTACCGATGTTTTGGTTGAATTCAACTCAATACCTGCCGTTCACGATGTTTTTGCTGCCGGCGCTACCGTCTGCTCTGCCGCCACTGCCGTCACCGCCGTTCATACTGCCACCACTGCTGTTCCAACTGTCATTACTACCGATGTTTTGGTTGAATTCTATTCAACACCTGCTGTTCACGATGTTTTTGCTGCCGCCCCATTAAACTCTGCCCCAATTGACGCAAGAGCTACGACCATAAGTGTGGATGACGAACTGGTGGCGCACAGTGCTGCGAAGGCGGACAAAAATACAAAAATCGACTGTCTTGAAACTTAGATGTTTTGATGTCAAGTTACAGCTAAAACTCCAGCTAAGAGAAGTTCATTAGTTGTTTTGTGATAAAAACAACTTTCTGCCTCACACACCCCCTCAAAATACACCTATTTTCTACATACTATTTCATTTTGGGGTTTCGCACATAAAAGTGTCGCCGTTAAAAATTTTTTAAAAATACATTTTTATTCCTAGCAAAATCAACTTTTGCACTTTGATGAAGATATATGCGAAAAACGATAAAATGTATGGATCATAAAAAAACACACAAATATTTTTTTTTTATTAATAAATAAATATATGATTAAACATACCAAAATCCGAAAATTGGTATTCTTTGGAGACAAAGAAAACCCAAGTCGGTGAAATTTTTTTTTTTGTTTATGGTAGTTTGGGCCTTCTACTAACAGAAACAATTGAAATCTCTTCCGCCTCGCGAAAATCTTCAATTTTGAAAAAGTGACTAAATGCCTTTTTTTGGTACTGCTTTAGCATTAGACGAAAGGCGAACAAAAAGAAAATATAAATATGTGACATATTCATCTAATCTGCATATTTAGCTTAAGCACAAACAAAAAGAGCTTTGCGAAAATGCACATTAGGGTGGTCCAATTGTTTTTTTTTTTTTTGTTGATTGATCTCTTTTATAATTTTGTTCAATTAACTAATCACTTTAGCTGGGAAAAATTTCATAGTTTTACTATTAGTGGAAGATGGTGCTTAACGCGAGTTTAACATACACATGACATATTTTTTCTACCCATTTAACAAAAAAAATCAGGATTAAAAAAATATAAAACAGCAATGAGCAACCTTTATATCTTAACCGATTTTTCTTAAATTTAAAATTGAAAGTAAAGTATGAGTAACAATATACTGAAAAGGCCAAATTAATAAACTTGAACCACCTTAATACACATATGTACGTGTGAAAATAAGTGACCGCAGCAGGTAAATCAGCACTTGTTTATCTCACTTCAAAATAAAGTGTCGAAAGCCAAAACATAAAACTTTTATAATAAATAAATAAAAATGTCAATTAAAATCAGAAATTGTGATTTGGTAGATTTATGGTTAGAAACACCCCTTAAAGAAAGAATATCAGTAATTTTTTCAAGAGTAGACGAACGATTTAAATTGCTGGCTTTTCGTCGCTGCCTGGTGGGAACAACCAAAGTTTTCCTTACCACCACCAAAGCGTTACGCTTTGCCGAGTTAAAAAAGGCCCTTACGACGGAATTTGACGTGCCGATACAGAGGAACGAAGTTTATAAGATGTTGGCAAGACGCAAGTGGGACAAAAAGAGCGAGTCATTACATTGCTACGTTCTACTGATGCAGGCAATAGGAAAGCGAGCAAATATATGCGAAACAGAAATCATCGATTTCATAATAGACGGCATAGGCAGTGTAGTGCCAAATGCACATTTAGTGTTACCGGCCAAAATACTTGATGAGTTGAAGGTATTAGTGAGCCGTTTTCAAAGAAAATATTTCACAGTAGAACCAGACCAATATTTGTTAGGAATTAAGTTATGCTGTATCGAGGTCGATTACAGTATCAGATTGGCCGAGCTGTAACTCTGAACACAAATAGCGAATTGTATTAGATTAGGTATTAGATTAAGAAATGTACGATAGTGACTATAGAAATTAAGTTATAATGTATCAAGGTCAATACAGTGCGAGCTGTAACTCTGAACACAAATAGCGAATTGTATTAGATAAGTTATTAGATTAGGTATTAGATTAAGAAATGTATGATAGTGAGGATAGAAATTAAGTTATAATGTATCAAGGTCAATACAGTGCGAGCTGTAACTCTGAACACAAATAGCGAACTGTATCAGATTAAGAAATGTATGACAGTAAAAATAGAAATTAAGATAATGTATCGAGGTCGATACAGTTTCAGGCTGGCCGAGTTGTAAGATCATAAATGCAACCATGTCAACTAATTAATAGAATAAGCAAAAATACATCACTTTAAAGGAAGAAAAGATAAGATGGTGGACTTCCGGTTCATTATTGGATTGACGACTGAAGAGTAAAGTATTAAGATAATTAATCCGGACGTTTCTGCTGTTTTATTAACCATCGAATGTAGAAATTAAAATAGATTGGCAAAGTTAATGTAAAATCAACTAAAAACTTTAACACAAAAAAATAAAGCCATAGATAAACGAGCAAAAGCACTAACGGAAAACAAGTAATACATTTTTATGATATTTAAACGAATACAATTTGCGTAAAAATGGCAATGGAAGGAGTAAAGAAAAAAAATAACAACAAAAAACCTTTAACTTTGCACCAGATGTAAATTTAAGCTTTGATGAAACGAGACCGAAGAATTGAAGAAATAAATAAAGAAAAATATGAAGTAGCACCAGAAATGACAAAAATAATAACGAAACGCAAGAACATGTAAAGCAACAGAAGAACAGAACCAACATAGATAGATATCAATCGTAAATTGAAAGCGAAGTTATGAAGGTCTTGGCATAATGGAGGGATAAAATTGTTAAAAAGGCATACACATCAACTGAGTAACAAAATAAAGAGTTTTGAGTATGTGCAAAGGGCTGAGTTCGGAAAAAACAGAAAAAAACTCATTTGAGTGGCAAAACAAAGTAAGGAAGTTAGCGGGACAAGAGGGAAATAAACGATTGCTACTCAAAGGAAATAAGGACACGGCTGACTAACTGAATCAATGCTTGAGACTCGAGAGGTAAACGTCGAAATGTGGAAAAGCAGCAACATAAAAGGGCGAAGAGTACAAACTAATTTTTACAAGTAAATAACACGCGACAAGGCGATAGAATGACAACGCAAGCAAAATTGTGAAAAGTGAAGGAAAAACAATACGACGAACGATGCCGCCAGCTAAATTTGCAACAAGGTAATGAAAAATACACAAAAGTATGTACTTACAAGGGCTTATAAAAAAAAATATATATACATATAATAAAATAGCAATATTCAACAAGGATTGAAGGACTTGGTAAATAATATAAGAAATAAAAATAAAATAAAAAAATGTTAAGCACGTCCTTTATATAAATGGGCAAAAATCACTGAAATATGTCTTCTTATATAAAGACATATTCTTGCTAAACTTTGATATTTAAATTTTGACATAGAAATTGCAAAAATATTTATGAGAAGTAAAAATATAAAAGTGGAGGGCACAGTACTTGGATTTGGAAAGTAGGTAGGAAAGGAGATATTATTAGACAATACATTGCGCTCCAACTTTATATTTTTACTTCCCATAAATATTTTTGCAATTTCTATGTCAAAATTTAAAAATCAAAGTTTAGCAAAAATATGTCTTTATATAAGAAGATATTTTTCGCTGATTTTTGTTCATTTATATAAAGGAAGTGCTTACAATTTTTTTATTTTGATTTTATTTTCTCCTTTTCTTACATTTTCTCGGTGTCTTAACCTATCTGTTAAGTTTTACACTTGTAGCTCAATGAGAACTTACATAAAAATCAATCCCAAAATTCCCTCCGTTCCGATTGATTTTTCTAAATATCTCAGTCCGTGCGACCCTTAGCGAAACTTTTTGTGTTGTGTCATCGGCTGTCATTGACCTCTGAATTAAGCTCTCAATTTTTAGCCTCTAGCCCATCGAGAAGTTACTTAAAACCCGGTTTCAAATTTCCAAATTATTATCTAATTTTTTCGATCTGTGCGATACCTAACGGAATTTTTTTCTCCTTTTGTTCTTTTGTCACGGTGTCTTAACTTGTCTCTGAGGTTTCATGTTTGTAGCTCTATGAGAAGTTACTTTAAAATCGATCTCAAAACACCAAATTTCCAAATTCTTATCTAAATATTTCGATCCGTGCGCCACCTACTTAAAAATCGATTGCAAGATTTGTATGAAAAGCGGACAAACATTCAACCGACCAAATATAAAGGAAGTAAAAAGAAATATGGTATGAACAAAAACATACAGATGCGCGAAAAATTCAAGTTTTTACGTGCTGATATACCAGAATGACGTAATGACATGAACAGCAATGCGAGTTAGTAGATGAGCTGCTTAACTCATTTACTTGCGCCGTGATTTGACGTTGATAGACACATCTTTTTTTGCAGAATAAATTTAAGGAGAAAGTATTGTACTTTTGTAATTAATAAGCTTTAGTTTTACGTTTCTTCCAAACTTTATTTAAAATAATCACATTTTTAGCTCGTTAAAAATAATAGAGAGTAGCAAGGTATCTTGTCATTGATATTATGTGAACTTTTAAAAATATGACTCCAGCAGAATTCTTAGCCAGAGAATCTTCGTGAATTCTCCCAGCATTGCCGTGGCAATACAGCCGCTCGGCTTTGATTAACTCTCATTTATTTTTAAGACCATTTCATTCCTTCCAACTCCCTTTCTGACTTCTTCTTTTTCCGTTATCATTCACTTCCACTTTTCGTTTCTCTTTCCCTTTTCTTTTTCTGCCCTTTCGCAGTTCCCTTTCCTCTCTCTCGACCTTTCCATTCCATTTTATTTTTAACCTTTTTCTATATTTCCTCTTCTCCTCTTTTCCATATTTCTACCCCTATCCTTCAACTTTATCAATTAATAATGTTTTCCGCTTTGCCTTTATTTTATCCTTCATCTTTTTCAAAAATCCCATTTTATTTTAAAATTTCCCTGAATGTCTTTTTTTAGCTAGTTTTACTTGAACTGGTTTATATACACTCGCCCGGACTTTTCCTGATGGCCCAATTACGTTTACATCAACTCATTTTCTCTTGCAACGTAGACTACATGAATTTCTGTTGGAAATTCTCAGGATTTTTGGATTGTGCTAAGTTTGGTTCTTACAAACAGTGGGTTTCTTCCTATGATTCTGCCGTGAAGTGAAGGAGAAGCAGAAGAAGGTGAAAACCAATAAGAAAACCTGTTTAGCAGCAGCATCTGTGCCCATTCTCCCAAAATGGCCTAGCCAATACTTCCCGTCGCTCTGTTTTATTCTTTGAACTATGTCCTTGTCTGCATAAAGCAAGTTTTCTAAAGATTTTTTGATCTTATTGACACTTTTAGTGTGATAGGTCCGCTTAATAACTCTATGGTAAGTGGTCGCAGCTGTAGGTAAGGTTAGTTGGTAATTACCCTTTTAGGGGAAGCTCACTTGAATCGTATGAAGGTCGATTTTGATACCAAATAAAATAACGGTGACGCAAACCATAGCTACTTAGAAAGTAGTTGCTTAGCAACGATATAGTTACGAATGAGACAGATTACAACCTTGAATACTTCCTCCGGAGATCCAAGTGAGTTGCGACCTAAATACTTTAGCCTAGTTCTGACAAAAGCTGGGCAATGAAGCACAAAGTGCAGCAGGATAGGGTTTACAGTATACTGAGACCTCATGGATTCTCATTGGGAAGCGCCCTAAATCCCAATAACCATTGATAGATAAGCCTAAGTGAACCCAATCATTTCGATCGACCTCCTGCCACCCAATTCCGGCCAGAAAGATCTTGCTACCATACAAGATGTGGTGTCCGCCCAACATTTGTTGAGATGCCTCGATGTTCATCTATGCAGGAGCAGACCACAGATGGCCAGCAAAGTCCCCGAATCCATTCAGCCATCTTCATCCGGTTCAATTGTACCGATTCGGGCTAAGAGATCCACTTGACAGTTGCTCGGAATATCACTATGGCCCTGGACCAAGATAATCTTTTATAATTCGATACAATCGCAAGTGAAGTCAGGCACTCCCATAAAACCCTCGGTCTCACTATAGTTGAACTCAAGGCCTTGAAAACCACGTGGCTGTCCGAGTGAATTTTAAATTTCCTAACCATAGTAGCACTCGATAGCATTTCATCCAATGCATCCTTAATCGCGGCAACTTCCGCTTGGAAGACGATGCAGTGATCAGCCAACTTAAACTTGTGACTTACATTTGGCTTTTAACAAAGGCCCCCCACAAAACTATCCATCCATTTATTGGCCACCTGGCCGAGATGAGTCCCCTTCCACATTCCGCTTTCAGGGGAGTAACTGGGGTGAAGGCTGCACAAGTCGGCACACAAAAGTCCGTCCTGTCAGGATAAAGTCGAACCTGGTGAGAAGGCTAGATTTTCCGAAGTTAAAAATTCTGTATCGCAAAGTCTGATCAACAACCCGGCCGCGGCTGCATGTCCCCCAATATCTACTTGATGTATGTACAAATGTTCAGCATGACATTTAATGCCAAGGTGTTGTACTCAATATTTTATGCATTCCTAGTCCCTCTCATCATAAGCTTCAATCGCAGGAGCGAATTATTCAATCTTCTTTCTTCGACCCAGTCTAGTGAGTGAATTAAAACCAGTGAGTGAGTGTGAATTAAAACCAAAAAAAAATTATAATTTTGAACACCTTTTGTTTTATTAAATTTCTTCTATTTTATGTTCTATCTCGTTGATAGTCCCACCCAAATGTCATAAGGAAACGCTATACCGCTGTTTTTATAAGCCATTGGGTCTGTAATCTTATATTTTTCGTAGCGAAAACAGAAAAAATATTCTGTAAACTATAAAAATAATTTTATAAAATCAACAGACATGAAGAAGCAATTGTATGATAGTGTTAACGAAAGGTAGAAAACAAAGTGTTAAATAATGGGTGAGCAGAAGTTATTTGCTAACTTACTTACTTACTAAACGGTTATGGCCGTCCAACAAGTCGCGCCAGTCGCTCCTTCGCTCCGCCAACCGGCGCCAATTTGTCACACCAAGGGAGTTTAAATCGTTTTCCACCTGGTCCTTCCAACGGAGTGGGGCCGCCATCTACCTCTGCTTCCATAGGCGGGTTCCGATAGAAACACTTTCTTGGCTGGAGCATCATCTTTCATTCGCATAACATGGCCTAGCCAGCGCAGCCACTGCGTTTTAATTCGCTGGACTATGTTGATGTCTGCGTATAGCTCGTACAGCTCATCATTAAATCTTCTTCGGTACTCGCCATCGCCAACGCGTAGAGGTCCATAAATCTTTCGAAGAACTTTTCTCTCGAACACTTCCAAAGCCGCTGCATCTGCTGTTGTCATGGTCCATGCTTCAGCCCCATATAGCAGAACGGGTACGATAAGTGACTTGTAGAGTATGATTTTCGTTCGCCGAGAGAGGACTTTACTTTTCAATTGCCTACCTAGTCCAAAGTACCATTGATTGGCATGATTGATTCTTCGCTGGATTTCAGTGCTGATGTTGTTGCTAGTGTTGATGCTGGTTCGCAAATAAACGAAATTATGGCTGCCAACAGTAGCGTGGTTGCCAAGGCGCGTATGCGCTGACTCTTTGCTGGATGACAGCAGGTACTTCGTTTTGTCCTCATTCACCATCAAACCCATCTTTACCACTTCTTTTTCCAGTTTGGAGTAAGCAGAACTAACAGCGCGGGTGTTTAGGCCGATGATATCAATGTCATCAGCATATGCCAGTAATTGCACGCTTTTATAGAATATTGTTCCAGTGCGGTTAAGTTCTGCAGCTAGTATAAGTATAGTTATTTGCTAAGCTAAAACTAAAAATAAACTATAAAAAATACTGGATTAAGCAGAGCAGTTGCATTGACTTTTCTGAAGTTTATCTACACATTTTTATAGAAGAATAAAATTTGCCCTGCGAAGTTTATCCCTTGAAGTATAAGTAGGGACACGGATTTCGATAAGATACTTTACCATATCGATACTTTTGACATACGTTACCGATGTTTTATACTAGATACTTTTATAGCGATTATTCTTGGCATCGAATATTTCAACCGCAGCTTCGTATCGATTTATCGGTGAAAAGGTGACAAGGAAAGATCTAATGGAACAAATAGAATGTTCGATATGTTTGCCTCTCTCTAATTTGTTGCGCGGATCGAACAACATTTTGCGCTTAAGAAGACTTTCGGTTAACTAATTTGGAAATAGCTGACAACTGTAAACTCAAAATTGCCACTGAATATTCCTATGCCGAATTTACATAAATGTACCTCCTGCCGCAATGCTTTGCTTTGACGCATTTAAAACGCGATAAGTTAAGAATGTCTTATTTTTTTTGCATCGACTTACATTCCATAGGCTTAGTGCAGCAAACTACACGTGTGGTCATTCCTCAAGCTCATCTTTCAGCTCAGTTCTTTGCTGTCTTGCTGCACAAAATTTGTAGAGCAAAAACCGAACTGAAATCTTTAGAGCCTTTCTGACAAAAGTAAATCCCTTGGCAGAGCGTTCTCCATAAAAACTCTGCCTTAATGGAACTTGTATTTTACACACCTTAGGATCTCATCTAAGGTGAATTTCTGATCCGTATACTTGTTTTGTCAAGCCAGCTTCGGTATTTTGATTATCGGGTATTTTTAGTTCGATACTATCATGTACCCGATTCTTGTTGTGCGATACTTGATACGGTACTCAGTATCGATACTTTGCATTCGATATCGTGTTTCTAAGTACAAGCAAAAACTGATCCACTTCTTGCTTTGCTGAATCTTTATCGCTGCGCTCTTGCTACATGTAGGTGCATACCGATTAGTGATGATAATCATTGTTAGGTTAGGTTAGGTTGGGTGGTAGCTTCCCTGATAGAGGAAGCTCACTTGGACAACATGACGGTCCGTTGTGATACCACATATAATAAACTAAACTAACGGTGACGTAGATATAACTACTTAGAGAATCGTTGGGTAGCAACGATAAAGTTCCGAATGATCCCGATCTCAACCTTGGATAGCTCCTCGGGAGATCCAAGTGAGTCACGACCGAAATACTTTCGCCTAGTTCTGGCAAAAGCTGGGCAGTCAAGCATAAAGTGATTTGGTGATTCCACCTCATCATCCTCCATACAGCTGCAGCAGGATGGAGTTTCCAATATATTGAGACGTACCGCATGGATACCCATGGGACAGTGCCCTTTCAAAACCCCAATGACCATTGGTAGGTGAGCCTTAGTGAACCCAGTTATTTCAGCAGACCTCCTGCCATCCACTTTCGGCCAGAAAGATCTTGATATCCTACAAGACGTAGTGTCCGCCCAACGTTTTCTGAGCTGACTCGAGGCCCAGCTATGGAAGAGCAATCCACAGGTGGCTAGCGGAATCCCGAAATCCCTACAGCCATCTTCATCCGGTTCAGTTGTACCGATTCGGGCTAAGAGATCCGCTTGACAGTTACCCGGAATATCACTATGGCCCGGGACCCAGATAATCTTAATTGTAAAATAATTCGATGCAATCGCAAGTGTGGTCAGGCACTCCCAGACCACCCTCGATCGCACTGTAGTTGAGCTCAAGGCCTTTATAGCCGCTTGGCTATCAGAGTAGATGTTAAATTCCCTAACCGTAGTAGCGCTGGATAGCATTTCATCCACCGCATCCTTAATCGCAGCAACTTCCGCTTGGAATACACTGCAGTGATCAGCCAACTTAAACTTGCGGCTTACATTTAGCTCTTGACAAAAGACCCCCCGCCAACCTTTCCGTCCAACTTCGACCCATCCGTGAACAAGTTAACCGGTCCCATGCCCCAGATAATTCCTCTTCTCCACTCCTCCCTCGGGGGAATGACTGGGGTGAAGGTTGTAGAGGGAGCGGCCACCGGCATGCAATAGTCCGTCCTGTCCGGGATAAAGTCGAAGCTAGTAAGAAGGCTAGAGTGTCCGAAATCAGAAAGCATATAACCCATATCACGAAGCCTGACCAACGACCGGGCCGCGGCTGCCTTTCCCGCAATATCTACTGGAAGTATATTCAGCATAACATTCAGTGCCAAGGTAGGTGTTGTTCTCATAGATAATCATTGTACATTTGTACTTTTTTTGGTACATTTCGCTTCCCGAAAGTACGTTGGTACTACATTCACATATTTGCTACATTTTTGTAAAACACCGCCCTACACTTCATGTCATTTGCAAAGCAACTTTGAATGTACAAAAGCATTTAAAATTTTTCGAAGAAAATATATAGATAGTTAAGTTGTTTTGTTGCCGAGCACAATTTGCCATTTGCAATCATTGGATTATTTAAATATGCTTATGAATGGCGGCCACCGTGGTGTGATGGTAGCGTGCTCCGCCTATCACACCGTATGACCTGGGTTCAACTCCCGGGCAAAGCAACATCAAAATTTTAGAAATAAGATTTTTCAATTAGAAGAAAATTTTTCTAAGCGGGGTCGCCCCTCGGCAGTGTCTGGCAAGCGCTCCGATTGTATTTCTGCCATGAAAAGCTCTCAGTGAAAACTCATCTGCCTTGCAGATTCCGTTCGGAGTCGGCATAAAACATGTAGGTCCCGTCCGGCCAATTTGTAGGGAAAAATCAAGAGGAGCACGACGCAAATTGGAAGAGAAGCTCGGCCTTAGATCTCTTCGGAGGTTATCGCGCCTTACATTTTTTTTTTTTTTTTTTTTTTATGAAAAATAGCATAACTGATTCTAAAATTGTGAACAAATTTTACATCAATAGAATTAAAGCACAGAAAATAATAACTCAAATAACAGGGCCAGAAAATTATAAATCCATAATTGCATTTTGTCAGAAGAATTATTACTCTCTAATAATAGATGAAACGACTGATATATGTATATCAAAAAATTTGGCAGTTTCGATTCGAATTTTTGATAAAAAGTGCATTGATAGATTTTTAGATTTCATACCATTGACCGATAGTAGCAAGGAGGGTATTTTTAATACCATTATTAAATATTTGAAAGACCATTCAATACCACTTGAAAAATTTATTGGTTTCACTGCCGACAATTGCTCGGTTATGATGAGAGCAAAAAGCGGAGAGCCAGCAATGCCGAAGCAAGTTGTTCCAAATCTGGTCTTTGTCACATTTAGCTTCAATGGCTGCTTGTAATATATTTCCCAAAAAAATTGATACATTTTTAAAAGACGCAAACTATCATTTTTGGATAAACTCCCGTTAGGACGGCAGTCTCTCAGAGTTTCCAAGAACATTTCGGTACAGAAATGCATGTTATACTAAAGTACGCCCCCACAAGATGGCTTTCTGGCAGTTATAAATAGAATTCTTGAGCAATGGGATATCCTCAGGTATTATTTAAAACTTTACGTATTTGAAAATAAAAACATTAATCAAAATATTAACCTTATATCTGAAATTTTTTAAAATTTTATTTATAAAGTATATTTTACATTTATTTCTTATATTTTAAATGAAATAAATAATGTGAATATAGGAATGCAGTCTGAAGATATTCGCATACATTTACTCACTATCAAATTAAAAATTAAAAAAAAAAATCGAATTTAGACTCCAGTCCTATTTGGATGTTAAATATTGATTCAGACGAAAATCACTTAACCCCAGGTGAAGTTTACTTCGGTGTTAATGTGGATATTATTCTATCAAACAAACTTTTCGAAAAAGATGACATACACATATTTTAGAGCTGCGCTAAACAGTTTTATATACAATTTTGTAGTACCTTATTAAAGAAAGTAAATTTAAATTATAAAACTTTGTTGTGGGCTGCAAAGCTTTCACCAGAAAGTATTTTAAGCGGCGAAACAAATAGTATTGTTCCTTTAGTTGGGGACTTGTTTCCGAAATTTGAGTTTGATAAAATAGAGAAAATGAATTCCGAATTAAGAGCTTTAGCAGAGAATGAGAGCCTTAAAAATTCAAGAATTTAAATATATGCAGCTTTTAGGCAGAATTAAGATCTGTTAAAAATGAGTTAAGCGCGTAAATGTTTTCCAATATTTATAGAATTGTTCAAGGCGTATTGCCAATTCCACATTCATCCACAAACGCTTAAAGGATATTTTTTATACTAAATTTAATTAAAACTAAGTGCAGGAATATACTTCAAATAAACACAGTTTCGAATTTAATAAAAACTTAAGACTCGATGAAATCAAATAACAGTAATTGTCATAATATAGGTACGAAAAAATCTTTTTGTCAACTGAGGTATTTAAAGAACTCAAAGAGTTTCCTGACTAAAAACAGCTTTTGGATAAAAAAGCATATAACTCTAGTTTAGTTCAAATTCGAATCCGAAAACTTCTGGTACATTTTTGTATGATTTGGTACATTTTTTCCCTCGTTTGGTACAAAATGAAACAATCCATTTATCATCCCTGATACCGATCACTGGTGTGGTTGTGTTGGTAAAAGAAAAATCGTCGTAGTGATTGTGGTTTTGTTGTAATGAGCAACGAGGCGATATGTTTGCAAAATTTTGTCCGAAAATTTGCGAAAGTAGTATCATTTCTTTGATTGGATCTAACATAAAACTTAGACAAAACATATTTCTTCTATTAAACACTTAAATCATTATGTGCATGATTTAATTTTTCAATATTACTAAATATAATAAATTAATAACAAGTAAGGAAGGTTAAGTTCGGGTGTAACCGAACATTACATACTCAGTTGAGAGCTATGGTGACAACATAAGGGAAAATAACCATGTAGGAAAATAAACTGAGGGAAACCCTGGAATGTGTTTGTATGACATGTGTATCAAATGAAAAGTATTAAAGAGTATTTTATGAGGGAGTGGGCCATAGTTCTATAGGTGGATCAGGGTTGACTCTAGAATTTGTTTGTACGATATGGGTATCAAATGAAAGGTGTTAGTGAGTATTTTTAAAAGGGAGTGGGCCTTCGTTCTATAGGTGGTCGCCTTTTCGAGTTATCGCCATAAAGGTGGACCAGGGGTGACTCTAGAATATGTTTGTACGATATGGGTATCAAAAGAAAAGTGTTAATGAGTATTTTAAAAGGGCGTGGGGCTTATTTCTATAGGTGGACGCCTTTTCGAGATATCGCCATAAAGGTGGATCAGGGGTGACTCTAGACTTTGTTTGTACGATATGGGCATCAAATGAAAGGTGTTAGTGAGTATTTTTAAAAGGGAGTGGGCCTTCGTTCTATAGGTGGTCGCCTTTTCGAGTTATCGCCATAAAGGTGGACCAGGGGTGACTCTAGAATATGTTTGTACGATATGGGTATCAAAAGAAAAGTGTTAATGAGTATTTTAAAAGGGCGTGGGGCTTATTTCTATAGGTGGACGCCTTTTCGAGATATTGCCATAAAGGTGGACCAGGGGTGACTCTAGAATGTGTTTGTACGATATTGGTATCAAATTAAAGGTATTAATGAGAGTTTTAAAAGGGAGTGGTGGTAGTTGTATATGTGAAGTCGTTCTCCAGATATCGACCAAAATGTGGACCAGGGTGACCCAGAACATCATCTGTTGGATACCGCTAATTTATTTATATATGTAATACCTGCCAAGATTGTCCGATATCGTTCATTTTAAATAGCGATCTCAGATGAGTGCTCAGGAACCTACATACAAATTTCATCAAGATCCCTCAAAATTTACTCAAGTTATTGTGTTAACGGGCAGACGGACGGACATGGCTCAATCAAATTTTTTTTTGATCCTGATGATTTTGTTATATGGAAGTCTATACGTATACCGTTATCCAATCAAACTTAATATACTCTGTGAACTTTGCTCAAATGAGTATAAAAAATTTATTAATACATTTTTTTATCGAGTGGTCTCAGAACTCATAAACTAATTTCTGAAAAAAAATGTAAAATGTAATAATTTCCGCATTGTTCACCCTGTATTGATATACGTACATATATCCTAAATGAAAAGAAATGACAGCTTCCAGCGACTCAAGTGGCAAGTAGATATTCATTGTGGTACTTTGTAGTGCTGACTGCTCTATTACTTGGACTTTTATTGTCAGTTTCGTAGCTTTGTTGTTCTTTTTTATTATTTTTATTCTCTGTTGTTGCAAATCTTGACCTATTTGTGCCCGCCGACGCTAACAAGTAAGCAGCCAAACAAATAGACAAATAAACAAATAAAAGACAAACAAACATACCAACAAACAATCAAAGTGTGAAGTCAAGTGTGAAAGCAGTCGGTCAAATAAGCGAATGTTATAAAGGCTTAAATTTTTTTGGCTTTCAAAGCTAATACAAATAGTGAAAGTGAAGCATGCAATGAATGAAAAAATTACATAAAGAACAACACCACGAAACCATACAACCAGTGCACGGACTTTTAAAACGAGAATGATGGTAGACGAAAAATTAAAATAATGGTAGAAGTTGGTAGATTTTTTTTTTTCAAGAAAACAATAGCTACACTTTATATTTGCACAAAAAAACTCATATTTTATTGTAAAACAAATAAAGCACATTTCACGGAAATAACACTTAAAAAAACATGTAAACAAAACAAAAAATTCATGTAAATTTGTATATACATAGCTTATGCCTATATGATACTTGCTTTTTTTATACTCAGTTGAGCAGAGCTCACAGAGTATATTAAGTTTGATTGGATAACGGTTGGTTGTACATATATAAAGGAATCGAGATAGATATAGACTTCCATATATCAAAATAATCAGGATCGAAAAAAAATTTGATTGAGCCATGTCCGTCCGTCCGTCCGTCCGTCCGTCCGTCCGTCCGTCCGTCCGTCCGTCCGTCCGTCCGTCCTTCCGTCCGTTAACACGATAACTTGAGTAAATTTTGAGGTATCTTGATGAAATTTGGTGTGTAGGTTCCTGAGCACTCATCTCAGATCGCTATTTAAAATGAATGATATCGGACTATAACCACGCCCACTTTTTCGATATCGAAAATTTCGAAAAACCGAAAAAGTGCGATAATTCATTACAAAAGACAGATAAAGCGACGAAACTTGGTAGATGGGTTGAACTTATGACGCAGAATAGAAAATTAGTAAAATTTTGGACAATGGGCGTGGCACCGCCCACTTTTAAAAGAAGGTAGTTTAAAATTTTGCAAGCTGTACTTTGGCAGTCGTTGAAGATATCATGATGAAATTTGGCAGGAACGTTACTCCTATTACTATATGTACGCTTATTAAAAATAAGCGAAATCGGAGAAGGACCACGCCCACTTTTAAAAAAAAAATTTTTTTTAAGTAATATTTTAACAAAAAATGTAATATCTTTACAGTATATAAGTAAATTATGTCAACATTCAACTCAAGTAATGATATGGTGCAACAAAATACAAAAATAAAAGAAAATTTCAAAATGGGCGTGGCTCCGCCCTTTTTCATTTAATTTGTCTAGGATACTTTTAACACCATAAGTCGAACAAAAATTAACCAATCCTTTTGAAATTTGGTGGGGGCATAGATTTTATGACGTTAACTGTTTTCTGCGAAAATGGGCGAAATCAGTTGATGTCACGCCCAGTTTTTATACACAGTCGTTCGTCTGTCCTTCCGCTCGGCCGTTAACACGATAACTTGAGCAAAAATCAATATATCTTTACTAAACTCAGTTCTCGTACTTATCTGAACACACTTTGTATTGGTATAAAAAATGGCCGAAATCCGACTATGACCACGCCCACTTTTTCGATATCGAAAATTACCAAAAATGAAAAAAATGCCATAATTCTATACCAAATACGAAAAAAAGGATGAAACATGGTAAGGTAATTGGATTGTTTTATTGACGCGAAATATAACTTTAGAAAAAACTTTATAAAATGGTTGTAACACCTACCATATTAAGTAGAAGAAAATGAAAAAGTTCTGCAGGGCGAAATAAAAAACCATTAAAATCTTGGCAGATATTACATATATAAATAAATTAGCAGTATCCAACAGAAGATGTTCTGTGTCACCCTGGTCCACATTTTGGTCGATATCTGGAAAACCCCTTCACATATACAACTACCCCCACTCTCTTTTAAAACTCTCATTAATACCTTTAATTTTATACCAATATCGTACAAACTCATTCTAGATTCACCCCTGGTCCACCTTTATGGTGATATCTCGAAAAGGCGTCCACCTATAAAACTAAGCCCCACGCCCTTTTAAAATACTCATTAACACCTTTCATTTGATACCCATATTGTACAAACAAGTTCTAAGGTCACCCCTGGTCCACCTTTATGGCGATATCTCGAAACGGCATCCACCTATAGAACTAAGGCCCACTCCTTTTTAAAATACTCACTAACACCATTCGTTTGATGCCAATATTGTACAAACAAATTCTAGGGTCACCCCTGGTCCACCTTTGTGGCAATATCTCGAAACGGCGTCCACCTATGGAACTAAGGATTACTCCCTTTGAAAATACTCATTAACACCTTTCTTTTGATAACCATATTGTACAAACAAATTCTAGGGTCACCCCTGGTCCACCTTTATGGCGATATCTCGAAACGGCGTCCACCTATGGAACTAAGGATTAGTCCCTTTTAAAATACTCATTAACTCCTTTCGTTTGATACCCATATTGCACAAACGCATCCTAGAGTCACCCCTGGTCCACCTTTATGGCGATATCTCGAAAAGGCGACCACCTATACAACAACCACCACTCCCTTTTAAAACCCTCATTAATACCTTTAATTTGATACCCATATCGTACAAACACATTCTAGAGTCACCCCTGGTCCACCTTTATGGCGATATTTCGAAACGGCATCCACCTATAGAACTAAGGCCCACTCCTTTTTAAAATACTCATTAACTCCTTTCGTTTGATACCCATATTGCACAAACGCATTCTAGAGTCACCACTGGTCCACCTTTATGGCGATATCTCGAAAAGGCGACCACCTATACAACAACCACCACTCCCTTTTAAAACCCTCATTAATACCTTTAATTTGATACCCATATCGTACAAACACATTCTAGAGTCACCCCTGGTCCACCTTTATGGCGATATTTCGAAACGGCATCCACCTATAGAACTAAGGCCCACTCCTTTTTAAAATACTCATTAACTCCTTTCGTTTGATACCCATATTGCACAAACGCATTCTAGAGTCACCCCTGGTCCACCTTTATGGCGATATCTCGAAAAGGCGACCACCTATACAACAACCACTCTCTTTTAAAACCCTCATTAATACCTTTAATTTTATACCCATATCGTACAAACTCATTCTAGAGTCACCCCTGGTCCACCTTTATGGCGATATCTCGAAAAGGCGTCCACCTATAGAACTAAGCCCCACGCCCTTTTAAAAAACTCATTAACAGCTTTCATTTGATACCCATATCGTACAAACGCATTCTAGAGTCAACCCTGATCCACCTTTATGGCTATATCCCTAAATGGCGTCCACCTATAGAACTATGGCCCACTCCCTCATAAAATACTCTTTAATGCCTTTCACTTGATACACATGTCATATAAACACATTCCAGGGTTTCCCTTGGTTCATTTTCCTACATGGTTATTTTCCCTTGTGTTGTCACCATAGCTCTCAACTGAGTATGTAATGTTCGGTTACACCCGAACTTAACCTTCCTTACTTGTTCAATTTTGAGCTTGAAATACTGAGGAAACTTTACCGATACGTCTCATTACAACAACAATTTTCCAATGTACCAGTATTTTTCTGCCACAAAATAACCGACTTTGGCATGTTATCGTTTACTTAAAACTTTTTTATTTTCATTCAAAATTATTCATAAAAAACTGACGAAAATATCACAGGAAAATATTTGCGAGCTTATTTACTACATTTCTTTCATAATAAAATTTATTTCTTGTTTAAATTTGTGCATAAATTTTTCAAAATAAAAACTGAATTTCAACAAAAAAAAATTGTCAGAAAAAAACAAAAGAAAAATCTAGTTCCGTATGGGTGTTATTAAATACAAGGAACAAAATCACCTTCTACAAAGTAAAATTTTGAAACAAAGTCCGTTCGATACAATGCTCTTTATTAAATATTTGATTGGAAATGCTTGAAATTTTTAATCCATTACGCTTGGCGGTTTTTATGTCGTTCATTATAGAGAACTGCTTTTCTGCGGCTGCACTACTGTGAGGTAATATTGCTAAGGAGAACATTTATTCACTCAAATTTTCTTTTTGAAGACTTCTCAGTTCCCAATTTTATCCATCCTTTGAGAATATCGTCGGAAAATATCTTTTCTATTATATCCTTATCATTATTAATGATCGCCATTCGTTGTTAAGAATTTCCATGGAAGTCTTGTGAAATGAAAAAGCTTTAAGTAAGAGAACAATCATTGTCGTTTGACTAGAATTAATATTTTTTTCATCAACATTTTCCAAAAGGTGTAACTTTTCGTCTTCCAAATTGAATCGTTTCTTAATTTCCTTACAAAGGCAAATGTTGATAGATTTTTGGGCTTTGGTGGTAGAAGTGGTAGAAAATGAAAATGGGCTAAAAAGTTGGTAGATCTACCAATAAAGTGGTAAAGTCCGTGCACTGTATACAACAAAGGTTGTAGCATGCTCTCGCGTTTATGTCATTGTCATTCACTAAACACAAACAAAATTTCGTGCAACGAATTTACAGCTACTCATGGCAAACTTTTCTATTTTGTGGTACTTTAAGGAAATTTTCCAATAATGAATGTGACAATAAGCATTGGACAATATAAAGTGGCTAAGTGCTGCAAGCGCTTACCTGCAACGTATAGTGGATGGAAAGAGTACCGTTTTATTGATAACAAAATGAAATTTGGTGCGCGTTGACCCAAAAACATTTCGAGCACAATCGATGCGGACAAAGTACAATTTAATTTCATTTCGCCAATAGCAATTGGGCTGCTTTGTGCATGCTGCATGAATTTTCAATTGTATCCAATGCTCGTCGTATTTACTGCAAAGCAGAGTAGAATGAATATGACAAGACAGGTGTGACAAATGTTGTAACGCACTGCATGAACCTCGTTGTTCAGGGTCCTATCAAAATACTAATCACTGGCCTTCCACATCTGCGCATCATTAATTTCCACTTCAAGTTACCTAGAGCCCTCCCCTTTTGTGCCAAGAACCGGAGTTCGGATGGTACTTATCACAAAATACTTCGAAATATATAACGATTATGGGACTTTCAAAACTCTTATTGATTTAAAAAAAAAATTTTTCTTTGAAAGATGTTTTATATTTTCTTCCATACGAAGTGCGGACAGCTTTATTTTTCATATGGAAAAAAACTGAAACACCCAACGGAAAAAAATTGTCAAAACTCAACTTATAACTTGTATCTCATTAGACCAGAATTCATTGGGCTACAAAACTGCATACTCAAAACAAATTCGTAAAACTCACATTTTCTCGAAAATCTTTTTGGGGATATTTTTTTATAATTTTAGCTATAAAATTTATTGGAGGTTCTCATGAATTATGGAAAATAAAAAATAAGAATTTAGTTGACGAAAATTGCTTAAAATTATGAAAGATAAAGATATGAAATATTTAGTAGATGAGGATAGCAGAAGACAAGTTTCCTACGGAAGTTTTGACGTGGTCTAATAGAATCGTTCCCACGTTTCTAAAGTAAGTACTTAAAGGTGCTATTTCCTGAACTTAACAGATCTAAGAGGGATATGTTGAAAGAATATTGTGAATGGCTTAATAGTCTTCCAACAGCGGTGCAGCTCAGAAAATTCCCCCGAAATCAAAGAAATGTAATTGGCAATCTAAAAAGCCAGTTGCAGGCTATAAGTTCTTTCATATGACGAGAGGTTTGCCTTTCATAAGTGTGCGCGAAAAAGCTAACAAAAAATCTCACCACTGTACATCAGGGAATAAACGATGTAGCTCCATCCTTATCCAACTTACATAAAGCACCTTTATTGCTCTGGTGCATTCCAAACTGGTGAGCATATCAAAGGCAGGGAAGCCCTAATAAGTGTCTTTGTCGTATCAACCATTCAGTTTCAGTTGGTTTCTGCTAATGTGTATTGAGAAAATTTTGGATCTGCAGGAGAAAAAAAAAACTAAAGCATGTCAGAACAATCACTAGGTGGCACCAAAATCAGTGTTTTATTGAAAGCAAAATATCTAGGAGTTACACTGAGCTTACTTCGCCTGTACCCGACTCTATGACAAAATATAGGGTCTATCTCCGAAAATGGTATACGGTAAATTTAATACTGTATTGAAGCCAATAGTTACCCATGCTTCCTTAGTTGGTTGGCTGCAGACTAAGCACAGAACAGAACGTCCCCTGCTCCGGCACTTAGTGTCTTAGTGGGAATACCTACCTCCCCAATTCTAATAGAGAAAGACTACACTAATACATCAAAATATCTTTGAGCTAAAGAGGGAAAACATGACAAGGCATATGAAAAGTAATGGAAAATAATGTATTGTATTAATGCAATGGCCTCTGCGCTCAGAAGTATTTATTGCGGATAAAACTCATTAGGAAACAGGGAAACCTTAAACTAATATAATTCAGAGGTCTGCTTCACGAATAAATCAAATATGTGGACCGAACTTCAATAACTTGATACCAACGGGATGCTACCAGACTATTTTCCAGGCAGAAAATCATGCAATAAAAGTTTGCGGTGGAGAATGTCTACAAAGGGTCTTATCCTCGAGGTTTATACTCTTTTTTTCACACAGCCAGGCAGTCTTGGGTGACTTGCAGTTTTACACAATTCAATCTAAACTAGTGAATGAATGCATAGGAGTCACAAATGTTCTGGGAGATAAAAACAAAGTTGTGTTAGCATAAGTTCTCGGGCATTAGAGACAAGAACATAATGAAACGGCAGCCTATCTAGCTAAGCAGGGGACGATAACATAATTCTATAGTACAGAGCCCTTCTTTGAACACACAAAGACACACACAAGGTAACCATAAGTAACTGGAAAACGTCAATTCAGACATCATGGATTGAATGTCCAGGGCATAGACAAACAAAATTGTTTATACTGACTTATTAATCTAAGCAGGGAGGACCTACGAGTTCTCACTGTGTACTTTCAGGGACGCTGTAATTTACGATATCACCTAAGTTATTTGAATCTTTCCGACATAATAATCTGTCGCTTTTGTGAGTTGAAGGATGAAACGCCGGTTTATATTCTCTTCAAATGTGTCACTCTGGTAAAGCAGACACTCTCCGATCTAGGTGTTGTGAATTTTGTAAAAGTTTTCACCACGTCGTGATATGGAGTTAAAAGCCTGAAGGGGTTCTTAAATACATTTGAAGCCTCCACATGCAGTAATAGGCTACAAGGTCAAGTACGGTAGATCTAAATAAAGATCGTGGCTCATCGAGACCTAAAAAAAAATTTATTAAAATAGCGTAGAAGATATCAGACAGCCTGACAATTTTCTGGCTTTTTTGCTTCCCTTAATTTTGTTTGCTAATTTTTATTTTAATGAAGGTGAAATTCTATCAGCATCTTTTAAAACTTTTCCGCCCATGCGACCTTGACCTCGTTAGTCAGCTTTACAAAATAAACACCCTATGAGCTAGTTATAATGTTCTTGTATAAGTCGGGCAAGAACATAGCCGCTAGTGATAATTTTCCACTATTACTCACCGTTAAATTAAAACTCAGTAATAAATTGACAGCTACTACACTTCTGGGTATACATTTAAAGAAAAATTCGCCCTTCTT